>NC_140973.1:18374121-18411621 GCF_056783735.1 Eptatretus burgeri
AAAACCCTAACTATCAAAATAACTATGCAGCGCATTTACATTTAATCACCCATTAGACAAGGGATGGGAAGCTATCTATCCACATTTACTTTTCGATATAACTGAGCTATAGGACCTGTATGTTGAGTGTGCTCATGGTTTCCAGATTCGCAATAATACTACTTCCTGCAGTGCAATATTGTCCAAATAATGCTTCAGAGGGTGTAGCAACATCGTCTGTTCCAACACTGCTTTTAAATACAGACAGAGGGTTTGTAACTTATCAACAAAAGTTGGGACACCTGTAGGAATTGCTTGCATCAACTTTCAATGCTTAATTTACTTCCATTGTTGCAGAACAGGTGCAGTTGCTAACCCTTTTCTTGTTCCCTGAAAAGGGCCTTTTTTAACAACTCTGAAATTTTAAGTTTTTGGTAACCTAAAGTTGTTTTTATTAACCTCTGGCAGTTTACCTCTTAGCTTTGTATCATTTCAGGTTATTCACTGGATTTGAACTGCTTAAATTTCAGGAAAAACTGCAAAAATGGGGGTGTTCTAAAACTTCTGACCGGTAGTGTATGTATATTTCTCTCTAATTTGAAAAAAACAAACTGTGAATACTGCTTTGAATTTCTGCCCTTTTTGAAGAACTACATTGTTCCACTTCAGTTGTTGTTGCTGCTACTAAGTCGGGAATTTAAAATGACAACAGAAACTACACCCAAAATACAGAATTGATATCCATCTTTTTCAAGAACGTCTAGTAACTAACAGACCCTGATTTTTGGTACAATGTATTTGTATACTTCAAATACATAAACATAGTTAAACACTTTTAGCATTTTTCTCAATGTAATCATTTCAGATTTAACGTTTAAAATTTTTGAAATGTCATGCAATATTATGTCGGCTTACCTTCCTTATTATATATTTCGGCTTTGCAGTGGAAATTGATAGAAAAATTCACTCCACTAGTTTCCTTTCCCACATTCCAAGATGGCATCTTTGGTTATATACACCTCATTTCAGGTAAAAATAACGGTTGCTCTTGATGGGAGGGGAAGGGAGGGGTTTATGGAGGCTGCGCGCCAAGTGTGCCCCCAAGGGGTTTAGGGAGGGTGTGCACCTTGTGCGCACCCCCCCGGATCTGCCCCTGTGTGTGTATACATGTATATATATATATATATATATATATATATATATATATATATATATATATATATATATATATATATATATATATATATATATATGAACGGTGTCCCAAAAGTCACGTAGGGATTTAGAAATTAAATAACATTTCTGTTTTTCAATAATTTGTTTTTCTTTTCTTTTCAGAATTTAGATTAACATTTGGAAATTTCCCATGGAAAAATTCACAACTGAACAAAGAACCAAAATCGTGGAATTTTATTTTAAATTTCATCGATGAATTATTCTCACCCAAAGAGAATACTGCCGACACTTCAATGCCAGAAAACCACCTTCAGATTTCATGATTCGTTGGTTGATTCAATGTTTTCAGCAATGTGGGTCAGTAAGTGACTTGCCACGATCTGGAAGACCATGTTCAGTCCATTCGCAGATTAATCGTGAACGTGTACTGGACAGTGTTTAAGAAGAACCAGGAACATCGATCTGCAGATGTTCTGACCAGTTGGAGATGTCTCGGATGTCACTGTATCGCATACTAAGAAACGATTTGCACCTCTACGCATACAAAGTGCAATTGGTGCAAAAGTTGAAACTGACTGACTCATCGACAACGCTTAAATTACTCAGTCCAAATTCAGAGGTTGGTGATTGAAGAAAACGAATTTGTTCATTAACTGATTAAGAGCGATGAAGCTCATTTCCATTTGAACAGTTTTGTGAATAAGCAGAATTGTAGGTTCTGGGGATTAGAGAATCCTAGGGCTATTCTTCAACGTGAGTTGCATCCTCTCAAATGCACTGTCTGGTGTGATGTAACATCAGAAAGGATTATCGGCCCTTATTTTTTTGAAAATGAGGATGGTAGTGCAACGACGGTCACTAGTGAGTGGTGTCGAGCCATGCACCAGAATTTTGTGCATCCTGCAGTGAAGGATAAACCTGAGATGTGGTTTCAACAGGATGGAGCCACTGCCCACACAACACGAGCCACGGTGGGGCTTCTAAGGCAAATTTTTGGACACCGAATAATTTTGTGAAATTCAGAAATTTCTTGGCCATCATGTTCTCCTGATTTGACGATTATTTTCTCCCGATTATTTTCTTTGGGGTTCCCTAAAGGAGCGTGTATACATCAATAAGCCCCATACAATACAGCAGCTCAATAACAACATCTGTGCAGAAATTTAAGGGCTGCAGCCAGAGTTATTGTCTGCTGTTCTGGAAAATGCTGTCGAAAGAGCCCGTTTCTGCGAAGCCGAAAATGGAGGACATCTAAGCTGCATAATTTTTCATAAATAAAGCAAATTTATCTCAATTTTGTAAATTTTCTTTTCTGATAAAACTAATCATTTATCTATAATTCCAGCAATCTCTCTGTGTGTGTGTGTGTGTGTGTGTGTGTGTGTGTGTGTGTGTGTGTGTGTGTGTGTGTGTGTGTGTGTGTGTGTGTGTGTGTGTGTGTGTGTGTGTGTGTGAGACCGCTGTTTCTCGACAACCTCTGGTCCGATCTAATTGAAACTTGCCAGGTATATTGCTGGGGACCCGAGGATGTGCCTTTTCAAGGTTTGATATTAATCGGACAAGTGCTTCCCAAGTTATGGCCATTTATTTACCAAACCAATGGCAAGACAGGTTGTTGCGTGGGCATGGCCGATGGGGAAGGGAAGCACAGCCACGTTCCCCATTACGGGTTACAACATATGGGCTTCCGGAGAGTGATGACTTCGTGTATTCTAATAATTTCTCGATTTCTTATGCGCATTTATAGATAAACACAATGCCCCAAGTTATGATCGTTTTCATATTAGACGGTGTATAAATTTCGGGAACATCAGAGTGCTGGTATGCTCCGAACCAGGAAGTAAATTTTTTCTCTCTCTTCTCATCTTTTTGTTTTTCCTTGCCACGACATTGCGAAAAGGTAAAATACGTTGGCGCTAATTGAATAATTGGGTATTAAAAATAAATTGCGAATAATCGTAACTGCGAATAATATCGAACTTCCGGGTCACGCAGGTTCGGGCACGTGAGAGTGAAGAAACGGCCTGTGTGGTTTATTTATTTATTATTATATATTTATATATATATATATATATATATATATATATATATATATATATATATATATATATATTTTTTTTTTTTTACGGGCACGTACTAGTAAATTATTAAAAAACAGAAATGTTATTTAATTTATAAATCCCTAGGTGACTTTTGGGACACCCTGTGTAATATATATATATATATATATATATATATATATATATATATATATATATATATATATATATATATATATTGTTGTGGAAATGGCCCTTAGTATGTTATTAAATGTAGGATTAGCCCAGATCCCCCATTAAATGCATGTTTAGCCAGGTTGTTTGGTAAATGGACGTTACATGTGTGTCGGGAGGTGAAGGAGGCATGTTCATTGTTTGTACGATGGTGGTGTACCGAGAGGTTCTTCTTCCTTCCCCTCTCCGGACGATAGTTCCCACCCAGTGCTCTGAGAGGGTGTGGCCTAGAGAAGTGAGCGCCAGAAGGGGTGGATCTGTGACGAGCGCCGAGGTGGTGCAGTCGGCTGTACAAGGGACGGCTGTGTCTGTTTTGCAATCGGCTGCGTGCGTGAGGGGTGCGACAAAAGGACGATGCCGCCATCTTGCCATGTGGCGTGCTTGGGCCGGGTGCTCGAATCCGTTGACATCGGCTTGTCACGAGCCGCATTTGTGCCTTCGACACTTTTCCTCTCGTCCATGAAGCATCACAAAGTACTCTGTGTCTTGTCTGCATGCTGTCCGTGTCTTGTCTGCATGTTGTCTAAGGTTTATCTCACTAGGGTTCCCTTCGAAACCCGTAATCCGTAGCTCCCTAGTTAAGAACGAGTTATAGATTAATTATAAATTTGTCGTGAATGCTTTGCTTGTGTTGTGTTCCCCGACGTGTCCCCAATAAATCTGGCTGAGTTATATGGGATTTGCCGCCTTGAATTTATTCCTGCCGCGCCGAGGAACGATTCGCTCGATTTGGATATAAAACCAAAATGGTTACGGACTGGGAGACTCTGCTCGGTCTCTGACAAAACCAGTCTGTAACCGGGGTCTATTCCCCCAGGTGGCAAGGCACAGGTGTATTTTGGTATCGTGATCTGAGGCGCGTAACCCGAGAATTGTGCCGAACCAGCCGGCGTTATAACCCCGGAGACGGCGGTGCTGTTAAGTGATGCCAAATCTTCAAGAGTAGGGTGTGATTGACGTCACTCGTCTGAATCCTGAACACTGGGGTCAACAGTCGGGTGTGAATCCTGCCACCGCTGAATCCATAACAATATATACAATAAATAATATATATATATATATATATATATATATATATATATATATATATATATATATATATATATACAGTATTTTGTTGCGGCCACGGGTACTGAGACACCAGCTTGTCACACAGGGGGATTAATCCCCGGTTGTCCTCGGTAGAGCCGGACCTGGGGCCACCGCTCACAATTAACGTTGTGGTACGGTGGGTTGTTTTAAAACCACGAACGCCCCCCAGTCAACCACGAGTTCCAGTGTCCACCGTTTAACTAGAGGTCACGTGGTTACCTGAGTGGGGAGCGCACCCTCGGCAAAGCACCAATGTTATCTCGATTAGATTTTAATTAGGGCGGCCGAGCGTTTTAACTGCTGGTGTGTGCCGACGATTTTTGGTCAAATCTGTGGTAATTACCTCTCAGTCTATCTCGGTTCGAACAATGCTAGACCAATGGAAGGAAAGGACAAACACGGACAGGTTGGAAATCGACATATAATTTATTAATAATAAAATAAATAAATAAAAAGAACTTTTTATTTGCTGAGGTAATTTATGAATTTCAAAGCAAAATCAATCAAAATGCTAGGAAAGAGACAAAGAGCAGAAGCTTAACGGGGGTTGACTTACAGACAAGGGTACCCAACGGATCATTTAGGGGGAGAAAATTGTCTCGCTCACCAGAAAGTCGTCTGTGAAGCAAAAACGTTCTGGAATGCGTGCGTGTCGCATCCATCACCAGCACCCAGCCTTGCCGTGCACCCTCTCGCGGGGCAGCCTTGAACGCCAGTCGAAGTCTGGAGGGCACCGAGATCGTCTGTCACGGGTTTAGACCTTGGTGTTGTTGACAGACCCGTGCCTCACTTGTTGGTGGCGCTGCTCGCACCCACACGCGCACCACACGCTCGCTTGCCCAAGCACTGGGAAGGACGAATTGTCTCGTTGGCGCTGGTCAGACGCCCACACGCACACCACACACGCGCACCACACACTCGCTTGCCAAAGCACTGGGAAGGACGAATTGTTTCATCGGCGCTGGTCAGACACCCGCTTCTTGCTCGCTTCTCTCGCTCTTTGCTTTTTCCTCTCTCCTTTTGCTTTTTCCTTTTCCTCTTTCACTTTTTCTCCTCACGATTTTCTCTCTTCACGATTTTCTCTTCACACTTTTTCTCTCCTCTTTTTCTCCTCAGAACGTACTGTTACGAATCGGGAAGCCATCACACACAACAGCCAGAGTCCCCGTAGATCAGTTATCTCAGCAAGTATGTGTTTATAGTTATGGTCCCGTCCCTATGTTTAATGGGTGATTAAGTGTATGTGTGCTGCGAGTTAGTTATTTTATAGTTACAATTTATACATCAACCACAACAACATACACCTTCGCTTCTTCCACCATCGCCCTCCTTCATGCGCATGCGTGACGAACGCAACCGTGGGCGGGGCCCACTCCCTCTTTAGCCAATCGGTAAGGAGCGGGCGTCTCACCCGCCTCGTCCCTCACTCAACTCGGTCGCCATTACGCACGTGGTCTTAGGTGAGGAGGTAGGCGGAGCTGCAATCGCCTCAGATCAGGGCTCCACCCAGACGGGTGGGAGTTTCCCCACCTACAGTGGGCCTGTCCAATGAGGGGCGGCCAGCGAATCGCGCGACGCAACTGTCCAATCAGGAGGTGAGTGGCCAGGGAAAAAATCCCTCCCACCTCACGAGAGGAACGAATAACAGTCGGGGCGATGATTCTGTCTGGGTCTGCCTCGCCTGGTGTCGTCTGATCCGTCTGGAAGCTTTTTCGGCCTTGATCGCCTGTCGCCTCGTTGTCTCTTGCCTCGTCCGCCTTCATGCTGGCTGGTGTCTGTCGCTCTATCCCTCGTCCCTGGTGCTTGGTGCTGCGTTGAGGCGGTGGGTTCGAGTCCCACCGAGCCAGCTCGACCAGACCGCACGAGGCGGACAGGTGCAAGTGCAGACTCTTTCCCTCAGCTCGCCTTCCCTCCCGAGCTGAAGGGCCAAATAAAGGCCGTGGCCGCCATTTCTTTTATGTGTGTGTGTGTGTCTGTGGGCTCAGTCTATAAGTAACAATTGTTTAAGTGCCTTGTACATTACTTGCATTCCTTCTTGATAGTCAGTTTAACTCCCTGTGCTCCCCTGCACCATTATAAATAAACCCCCAATTGTTCAAAGTACCAGCTCGTTGTTGTGCTTTCTATTATTTTCAAAATAATTTTGCTGAGGAAAAATGAGGGCGGGCTTCAGAGCTCATGAAAGAAATGTGTGTGAACGTGTCTGTCGTAAAGAAAAAAGCTTCCCATAAGAGAGGGGATATATCCTTTGCCCTTCTCAACGCATCACATTTAAAATCCCATTAGATATGGGGCTGGGGCTAATCTGAACATTAATTTAAGGAAATAACTGTCTGAGGACCTGGATGTGTGGATGCATTCATCAGACCGGATTCTGAAATCCGTAACACTATATATATATATATATATATATATATATATATATATATATATATATATATATATATATATATATATATATATATATATATATATATCATACACACACACGCTGTCGGACCTCGCTACTCGCGGGTCATAAAGTGTGACTGCTTCTACATTTGCCTTTCGTGCATTCACGGTTTTTTTTTTTGTCGGACCCCGCTGTTTGCGGGGTACACACACAAATACTCATATATATATATATATATATATATATATATATATATATATATATATATATATACATACATACATACATACATACATACATACATACATACATACATACATACATACATACATACATACATACATACATACATACATACATACATAGAGACGGGGTGTTTCAAAAAGAGTGATGCAATTTTAATTGTTTATTTATAAGGAAACAGAAACCTCAGGAATGTGAACCAAACATTTCTTGAAAGTTGATGACACGGTATTTTCTATCACTGATTGCTATTGCAGTTAGTTACTGCAAGAGTTCGTGAGAGCCCAAGGTCTGAAATTGGCATTCACACAAAATCCTTGTAATTGATATTCTCGATGTGTGCCCTTCCACGGTTCAGACAGGCATTGATCCTGACTCCAAAGTTCTGTCCAACTTTCCTGTAGGTCTCATGTGGCACTGCCTGGAGGTGGTCTGACACCTCAAGCTTCAAATCATCCAGTATGGTGGGTGGTTGGCAAAGACAGAGCTCTTGGCAGCACCCCAGAACTAGTAGTCCAGAGGGTTCAAGTTTGGGCTATGGCGTGCCCAGTCATGAGCGGTACCCAGGGCAACGAGGCGGTTTCTGAAGAGCTGCCGCAGGAAAGTGATGGTCTCACCAGCTGTATGTGGTGGTACACCATCATCCTGCACCATTTCCCCAGGATAAATTATAAAATCTAAATTTGTGCGCAAAAGCACAATTGACATTGTTCAAATTTAAAGGAATTTCATAATCAAATTTGTCGTGTGGGGAAAAAGTAGACAAAATGGCGGACAGCCATATAATGGCGGAGGACGTTAAACGTATGCTTGGAGATGAGTCTGGCTTGAGGCCTAGCAGAGAGGAACCTCCCCCACTCCTGAACGTTCCAGCCAGGAGGTTGGTGCGATGTCCACCCAGGAAATGTTCCAGAAACGATGATCATTGGAGTAAAAAAATTGGAGACATGAAGAGAGAAATTAATAAATTGGAAAATACAATGGATAAAACAAAAGATTATTTGGTAATGAGAAACATTAAGGAGAAAATGACCAAGAACAAGAAAATTCACAAGCACAGATTGAAAATGGAATGGCAGTTTGAATTCGGTTTTGAGGTGGGGGGGGGATAAAAGAGAATGCCACTAAGACATTGGAAAGTAATAACAACCTAGACAGACATCACGTCAATGTGGATGTAATTCTGCCCCAGAAAGAGACCATTCATGTAGAGGGTTTAGATGGGGTGAAGAAAGAAGTAGGACCCATGATATGTGAAGCAACATCTGTGGTTTGCAGTATGGCAATAGTCGGTGCACTTAGACCCTGCAGCGGTCCTTCTAACATGCCCGGGACCGACAGGGTGTGACACAACACCAGTTCTGGAGTACGTGCAGATACTCGAGCCTGAGCCTGAGTCGGTGAACCAGGCATTCGAGCCTGCAGTGTTTGGGGTGGCGGATGAGCTTTCGCAGTATGTGAGTGAGGTCAGACTGCTGGTAGACAGGGCTGAACCTATGCTGGTGAGGAAAGCTGTGCCTGTCGAGGTGAATGAGCTGGCATTTAAGGTCGTACCAGGATTCGGGGTGTTGGAGGTGAACCTTGTGAGGGTTGACTTGGCGCCTGGAATGGGGTATTTGTAAGCAGACACGGGACAGGCAATAAAAAGGAAATGCACCATTAGAAAGACATGCCATTGTGGAAAGGTGTCAGATTGGGCCCCATTTGGCTTTTAAATGTTGTTGTTGTTGTTGTTGAGTAGGAGCTGTGAGTCATGAGCAGCTGGCTGCTCGTGGCAATTGGGAAGGGTCGGAGGAGTTGGAGGATCAAGGCCAGCAGCAACTGCAGGAGGGGGCAGAAAGGGCCAAGACCATTACATGCAGCCACATTTGAAAATGCAAGATCCAGATTTAAAATGAAAATTGAAGCAGCCTTGGAGGGACCTGGCCCCTGGGTTGCAGCATTTGGACCAGGGAATGGGGGGAGGGGGATTAATGGGCCAGACATCGTGGGACTTTGCCCCCCTGAGAGATTGAGAAGCACCAGTCAGTGTGAGGATTCGCCTGGCAGGATTTGGATGTGGCGTCCTAGCATGTGTGTAGTATCACTCAGGCCCCACAGGGAGTCGTGTGGTGTCATGGGGGTCCTATGTCAATGAGGGCGTCGCCCAAGCGAATGTCTCAGGCCAGTTGGGTCGCTGGATCCTGGAGAAGGTTGAGACATCTGGGGAATCGAGGTGGTCCCTCCTGGTCACCCGCAAGGTGTGATGAGAGGACCACAAGGGAGAATTGTGCTTTGGCTGCTCCTTGGTGGTGGCACCACTGAGGGCCAGTGAGAGTGAGCAACTAGTGAGCAACTGCCTTGGCATGCCATTCAGTGGCCTCTCCCTGAGGCTCCAGGACAGATAGCATGGGGAGACCTGCCATGCTGGACTGGTCTGTGGACACAGGTCTGAAACCGCATAGACCGGGGGTATGGCTAAAGCCTGCCAGATGACTATGGGAACATCTATGGAACATTGCGGCGTTAAATTGGAATGATGGGAAAGGTCCGGAGAAGCATGCATAACGTTCCACAGATGGTCTACAGTGATTAATGGGCTCTCAGTTTGGGAAGAGAGCCCTGGGTTTTATTTGCACAGGATACAATGAGACGGTTAGCTGCTGCAGGTGCTCCTGGTATTGAATGGCTTCCGAGAAGTAATTGTATTTGTGTTAAACTTTCCTTTCCCCATTGTCATGACTCGCAATGCTTTTATTTGGGGGATGTGCAGGTGAGTTGTAGAATTGGTTCAGGTGACAGGCAACAGTGGCCATGAGAGCCAAGCATGTGGATCGGGTGGAAGGGATTAATAATGTGGTTTTGTGTGAATAAAGGATTCTGTTTTGTTTTGGTTATTGTTTGTGATTAGCATGTATGCAGGCCATGACAGGATGGAACACCACAAGTCACATGTATTGCAGGTGTCGGTAGAATGAATGGCAGTTGGTGAGGGATCATTGCGTGTAAGGTTTGTGAGGGGGAAGTGGTGTGTGTCCGCTGGTGGATCAGGCTCTCTGGGAGAGTGAGGAATATGGAGTTTTGCCATCCCCCGTCCCCGGTAGCCCAGCATGTGACTGGGAGTGGGGAAACACATCGGGCGGAGAGTTGGTTCGGTCAGCCACGGGGAAAAGTATCCCTGGTGACATGGAAGGCCGCTGAAGGCCAATGGGTGACCCCCTCCGGTAGGTTGTGCAGAAAAGTGAGCTGTTGTGGTGCTGGGGGGGGGGTGAGGATGGGGAGTCCAGGATTTCCCTTAAGGAAGGACTTTGTTTGTTTAGTGGGCACGCACACACTCCTACACCTACAATGCCACAGATTAGGACCTCCCCTCTGCTGAGTTTAGGCCATACCTGCAGGTAATTTATATGCCATGGACTTGCAGGGGAATGCAAGGATTATTGTTTTGTCAAGTATGAGGGTGGGAATGTTCCACTCGTTCCCTTGCGACTTAATGTGTTATGGAAGGGAGGTAGCCCGTGAAATTGGATATAGTTTCAAAATTGGGAATTTGGGCTCAGCTGACAGCTGGATCAGGTGGCATCCACTGGAGGACATGGTCAATTAGATGGGGCTTGAATTGGTTGAGTTAAATTGTGGATAAAATAGGCCTGCTTGTTTGTGTGCTTTCACAATCTTCCCTTCCCACTCTCAGGACACCATCTTGAGCAGAGAGTGGTGGATCGAAATTTAAGACCTTGTATATAGAATTGTTGTACATATTTGTGATTATTGAAACAAAGGAGATAGAACTGAAAAGAGTCTAGGTAAGGTAACTGCGGTTTTCCTCTTACAGCCCTGTCTGATTTATTTGATAAGTTAATTAGGGGTGTGACTGAGAGCTAACGCTGGAATATTGGGTTTGATCCTGACAGAGAACCTTGGTTGGAACAAAGTTTCTGGGGAGAGGGCTGTGTTACGTGTGGGTGGGGAGGGTCCATAAATGGACTGTGGTAAGTGTAACATGGTCCGTGTGATTCCAGTCGGTTAGATTGCCATGTAACAGGGAGCTGTCAGATTAAGTCGTTTGTTACGTGACACTGAGGCATCATATGTAATTTGTAGACAGAATAAGGGTGTAAAATGTCTGGCTTTCTGTCAGGCGAGGCCAGGTGAGGAATTGGATGTTTGAAGGCACATTGAAGCTGCTCGGTAGGACTGTCACGATCTGTCTGGCCAATGCGTGTGAGCCATGGCAGCGAAATAGGCTGTGGAGCCTGAAACAAGACTGGAAGACTTTTTTTATTGGGGCCGCCCTGTGGCCGGGGCGGCCCAGAGTATGGACCTCCCACAATGATTGGGAAACCATTGACGGCGCTTACGGCAGGAAAATGCGGTCCCGAAGTACGGAGGGAGAACTAGAGGACCCGGGGTGGAGGAAGGAGGTGGTGTCGCCAGGTGCATTGAAGAAGTGCCCCCACTCTCTCGCTCCCTCCTTTGCGTGCAAATGTTCCTTTGTACTGCGTGTGGGTTTGAAAAGCGTTGTCCCACTTGACAAATGTTGGAGTGCAGAGAAGGAAGAGTGTGGGAAGGTAATTCGATGTTGGTCTGCAAGATTAATTGTCTATGTTGAGCGATGGATGAACAGATGATTGGTGGTGAATAATAATTGGAAGAAGAGTCGGATGAGTGGTGTGGGAGATGGATACAGACGGACCGAAGGATGAGAATAAACCGATTGCGAGGTTGAAGCAAAGACTGATGGGATGAAGGGGTTGTTGAATTGAGGTTTCATGAAGCAGATTGGTGGTAGATTGAGTGGATTAAAAGCAGGCAGAGAAGGGGAAGACCACACTGGGAACACATAGACTAACCTTAACACATTTCTCCTCAAACCCCTGGACAATGGGCAAAGGTCGACCTACCACATAAACTGATGAAATAACTCTTTCTGGGGAATCCTGCATGTGCAGGAATTCCATCCTCTGGGGTGCATTTCCAAAACCGTAACAATACATTTGAGAAAATTCATCAATTATCAGTGATTTCGGTCATATGTGTTTATTATTGTAAATAAGCCTGGTGTTGGCTTCACGGTTAAGTTGGCTGGCTTCAGATCTTTGGGTCTTTAGTTTGAGCCCCTGTCGTGCCGTTAATACCAGGTGGGTTGACTCAGCCTGTCATCCTTCCAAGGTCGGCAAAATGAGTAGTACTGTTGGATCCCGACATTCATTGTTCTGCTATTCGTGGACTCTGCGTATTCGCGATTCATAAAATGTGACCTACTTCTATATTCGCGGACCTGTGCTTCATGTATTCATGGTTGTTTTCGCTAGCGTCATGGGCGTATTTGGCACCCAGGGTGGACCCTTCCTTTGGTACCCCCCCCCCCAGGCAGATCCTTCCTTTGGCATCCCCCCTCCCCCCAAGATGAATAATTTTTAAAAATGAAGCACACAGAAAACGTATATCATGTTTGCAAGTAAAATTTCAAGTGGATTACAGGACTGTACCTGTAGTAAGCAAATTGGAAATATGAAAAATGCAGGATATTAAAAATTCAGCAAACAGGTAATACATGCTTGGCATTGATATAACAAAAACACATCTTCGACCACAGAGAAAACAAAACCAGTACGAATTTTCAAAAAGGTAACATAAAATCCAGTGTCAAGGAACGATTGCACGACGTCATTTCCGGGACGATGTTTTTCCTGCCCATTAACTATTTAATGGAGGAGATTAACTTTACAGAAGGCCTGCGAATACAGTACAGGAATGTAATTAACTTTTCAGCATGTAGGGGTTAACCCATAAAGCGCGTCGAGCTGCCATCGTGGCTGAGACATGGAGGTGTATGCAAATGAGTTTAAACTGACGTTAAACTAAAGAACGAATCATGACCTTTCTGACAATGCAAAATGCACTGGTAGCTGATGACAAAAAAAGCATTTCTGGGATCGTGCTTTATATTCAGGGGTTCACACAATTAAAAAAAAAGAGATTCTCCAAAGAGTACCAGCAGAAATTTGTCAGCTTCGAGCACGCTCGTCTGCTTTCCCAATCGCCACTCCGATTTTTAATGCGCCACTCAGCTCCTCTCTATCTCAATCTATCTCTCTCAATCTATCTCTCTCAATCTATCTCTCTCAATCTATCTCTCTCAATCTATCTCTCTCAATCTATCTCTCTCAATCTATCTCTCTCAATCTATCTCTCTCAATCTATCTCTCTCAATCTATCTCTCTCAATCTATCTCTCTCAATCTATCTCTCTCAATCTATCTCTCTCAATCTATCTCTCTCAATCTATCTCTCTCAATCTATCTCTCTCAATCTATCTCTCTCAATCTATCTCTCTCAATCTATCTCTCTCAATCTATCTCTAGTGCAGCCTGTGGCTGCTGGTTGCATCATTGGTTGGGACACAGCTATGCCGCTGATGCAGTGCCCCTCTACCAGTACACACTGGTACTCATTTCGCTGACCCCAGAAGGATGACAGGCTGAGTCAACCCCCTCGTGTACTAATTCAGCGGCCCAACTTAATTCAGCGGCCCAACGGGGCTTGAACTCAGGACCCTAGGATCCCAAGCCGCCACCCTAACTACTAATTCAACACCAGGTGCCACTCAGCTGAGTATGCATCTTACTCCTCTGTAAGCGCTCTCTCAGAACGTTCACTGCAGACACACTTTTTTACATTCTGGACGCTCCTAGGCCTCCTCTTCTTCCTCTTCGCTAGCGCGTTCTCCTTAGATCAATTATTATTTTTTTTTAGTTATAAACTTACAAAATAGCTTATAAATTATGTTGTTATAATTTATAAACTTAATTTTGTGCACTTAAATTTTGAAATCACTGTAAACCAATAATCAGTATTATCACGGAAGAATATTACTGACACGAGCTGAGAAAACCCCCTCTTCCTTTTCGCTCACGTGTTCTCCTCAGATCTATGTTTTTTTAATCTTGTAAGTTACAAGTTATAACATAAATTCTATTCTTATAATTTATAAACTTAATTTTGTAAACTGAAATTTTGAAATCACAGTACATCAGAATTATCACGGAAGAATCTTACCGACACTTGTTGAGAAAACCTTTCATAAAAATCCTCTGTTGTGCTGGTACGCGTTTGAGCTTTCTAAAGGCAAGGGACTATTCTAAGCATTTATTACGGAAATAACCCCGCTGAAGGACCTACGTGTCATGAGTGCACCTCTACAATAGTGCTTTCTTAAATCTGCAACAATATTATAATGTCACTTGCAACTAAAACCATCATTATATCATCGTACTAGTATTTCAACTCTCCCAATGGCACTTCCACTCCCCCCCCCCCGCATCTTCCTTAGTATGCCAGCGATGGGTATACTCGCAGTTTTTCTGACCTCCTCCAACATTCGCATCCCTGTGTTTCACATACTCGTGGTTTTTCGCAAGTGCATTCTTGGTTTTTCTGACCTGCTTCTACATTTGCGGCCCTGTGCTTCACATATTCGTGGTTTTTCACGTGAGTTTGGATTTTCCCTTATGAATCACGAACCACCGGGAACCTATTCCCCCTTTTCCCATTGAAACAATGCCCCGACATTAATGTTAGGATTTGACATTCATGGCATTTTTCAGGAATGTATCTCCCTTGAATGTCAGGGTTACTTTCAACAGTACCAGCTTAACAGTAACAGTTCAAACAGTACCAGCTTACTGGAAACGGGCACAGCCACACTTCCAGCAACCAGCAGTCACAGGCTGCATACAAAATAAGAATTATTGTGAATTAACAGCCTTTATAAATGCACTTGAAGCAAACTGCTTAAGTAAATAACAAGAAGTGTCATTTTATAGTGTCAGTCAATACTTTGTGTCTGCCCCTTGCCTTCTTGAGTGCCATTACTCTTTTCTCCATGATTCCTGTATATGACTGAAGCACTCCACAATAATATTGTGCAAATATTGTATTGTACATTCCACACTCTGTATGGTTCGTTGGGTTCCTTTTGTCCTTCTCTGTTTCCAGGTGATATTGTTGCGGGGCCAGGACGTCGGCCGACGAGCACAACCACCAGATGGAGCAGTAGAGTCGGCTCGACCGATTGCCTGGAATTCAGATCGTCGCCCCGGATAAGTCCGGAGTCGACGGGTCCTCTATCGGACCGAAATTCGCCAATGGATAGACCACGTGGGGTAGGGTCGATTGCCAATTCCAATTTACCTAAATACCCACGTGATGCAACTACTGGGGAATTTCACCCTCGACGGAACTCATATGAAAACAAGCTGCTTAGCGCGATCGTTCTGTGTGCGATTCCGAGCGGTTTAATCGCCGAGAACCGTCGGTCCAGATGTCCCCTTACGGCGGCACAACGGCCTGGCTAATTTTCCCCCACACGTGACACGCTCAGTCAATACAAGAATGGACACTAACGAGCTGAAAACATTGAACAAATGGGGGTTTATTTATAATGCAATGGGGAATGAGGGGAGCACATAAGGCAGAGCTATATCAAATATAAGAAATGCAAGTAAATACAGCACAGGCACTTAATAGTTTTGCTACTTACCAGATGGGCCCACAGACACACACACACACACACACACACACACACACACACACACACAATTGGACCACCCGGTCTTTATTAGGACCTTCAGCCCAGAGGACAGTCAGACTGAGGACCAGGATGGCTGGCTACCTGGCCGTGAACGCGCGACTGGACGTTCCCTCCTTCCGAGAGCTCCGGTCACTGAAGGACTGGTGCGGCGCAACCGAACCCAGCCGAGGTGAGACGGGGTGATCACCCAAGCTCGCGATCGCGCGGAAGAGGAGGTGAAGGTGGAGGTGGACGAGGACTTCGACCAGACCAGACAGGCTTCCCCGAGTCGAGGGCTCCAGCGAGATGACGATCGAACCCAGCTAGAACGAGATGGGTCGCTCGAGATGATGCCCCTCCTCGCTTCTTCCTTCCCTTCGCTTCTCCTCAAGTCTCGTCGCTCTCTGCCTCGCTGCAAGCTTCCTTTATACGCTCCGGTGCACTTCCCCTCCCCCTTTCTGACGCGCGGGGAAAATCCCGGGGTGGGAGTTGACGTTCTTTTCTGCAGCATACTTTTTTTAACGGTCATTCTTGTCATTTTGTTGCTGATGTTGAAGATGAGGTTTTCCTAAAATAAATCACGGCACATTTACATTGATTCACCCATTAGACAAGGGGAAGGAAGCTATCTATAAAACACATACTTACCGAAATATCTGAGCTAAAGAACCTGAATGTTGAGTGTTATAGTTTTCCAAATCCGCAACACTACCCCCTCCCCTTTTTACAGACTCATCCTGAGTCATCAAATTTTCGTGTGATCAGCATGTGTAAGTTCTCCCCTAGTACATGTTACCTTCGATCCCCGAGTGCGACATTTTTTTTTATTTTTAAATACGTGTCCCAAAATTAAATAACCTAGTGCGCTGCGTAGATAACTAACAAACTCATACAGACAACTTAAATAAATTGCCGGCGCTATGACAGACATGCAGGTGGGGTTCAACGTATTTACAACCTTAACCCTCTGAAGCCCCAGGGGTGATTTTTTTTATTTTTATTTTTATTTTTATTTTTTTTTGTTCACCCAGAACATTTTGTGGGTTTTAGAGGGTTAACTTATCTATTTACACTAACCATGGCCCAGGACCTGGCATCTGTAGGAAAGAAGGCATAGCAAAGTTAGTCAATAGTTTGTGAGGGTGAGTGCTCCGCAGCTGAAGGTCAGACGTCTTCAGGGCCTGCTCAAAAGGCCCTTCTGTTTGTCACTGAACCTTCTTTTTTTCAGTTTTCAGCTGCTGGAGGCAACTCACCCTAACCCAGCATGCGATATGCCATCCCACAGGCAATTTGAAGGGGGTAGCCAGGCTGCTCAAATGCAGTCTCTGGCTCCCTTGTGCAAGAACAGGGAGGTAGCCGGCTGCCCAATGCAGTCCCTGGCTCCTCCTTGAGGTGAACTGGATGGAAGCAAAACACAACAATGAATGGATGGACTATGAATGCAGTCTTTGCAGAACACTGGGGTTCCTGGCGCACATGGTTATGGTTGGTGACACAGGGGCAACACATACAAGGGTAGCAGGCATGGGGTTATGGCAGAGGCAGGCGAACAAGGCATGGCAAGGCAAACGCGGAACAGGCCGCTGTAGCACAAATAGGCCGGCATGTGAAGCTGGCCGGCCTCTGGTATGGTTCCATCAGGTCTGGAAGGAGTGTGGTGGTGCCGGCCGCTCTGAAGGTGGGCTCGAACGTAACCTACTGTCTCCCCCCAACCTATCGCCTTTGCCTGTCTCTGTCCATACCCACTCCCTTAATTTGCAACACAAAGCAAATTTAGCCCCTTTCTATTTATTTATTTTTTTATTTTACAATTCCATCTCCCTAACCCACTTTATTGTCCTTGTCTGGCTAACCTGTCATGTCAATCTAGCCTACTCCCAACCCCTACGTTCCCATTTTTGGAGGGGAATAGGGAAAGACTAGCATCCTGTCTTGAGGCCCAACAAAGCCTCAGAATGGCCTCCTCAGATTTCAGCAATCATCTCACCAAGGTGGGTCCAGCAGCCTACAGAGAGCGAAGGGATGGATGGTGTGAAGGGGGTACATCTCCTAACTATCCTACTTTTTAAATTAAATTTTAAACTACCCTGGGGCTTTCTAAAACGCCTGACACTTTAAACTATCGGTTCTAAAAACTATGATTCCCATCACCTGTGTTGGTGTCCATTACAAATTTGGGCCAAGCCCTCTAATTTTCACTGTTGCCCTCACACAATTTTGTGGCTGGGCAGCGTGGCTCAACTGGCAGGAACTTCCCCTCTGCCAAACTCTAGCCATGGCACCACCGGGCCCACAGGCTGTCTCTGAGCCTACCAGCTCCCTATGAACACGGGGGGGTTGCCCTCTCTGGCATTGCCCCCCTCCGATGCCCACGTGGCATTTTGGCGCTACGGGTCCCGTTTCCGACGGGTCGCCCGTGCCGACTACACTATCCCGGTCCATTGGACCCTTGGCCGACTCTGGCCGACTAGTCTGGTGCCCGGGGTGCCCTCTAGTCAATACTCACCTTTCGACAGCCACACTCCCAGCCTGTCCATGAACTCCTGCACCCCTACAAATGGGTTTAGTGTCTTCTCTCAACACCAACAACAAAACGGCCTCCTTTTAGTAAATTTAACTAACCCACTAACACATTAAACTGACCCCAGTTTCGTGTCCCTTGGGTGGGAATCACTCCTCCCCCCAATCAGTCATTCGCACCATGCATTCCACATTCACTCCATACTCACTCAGTCATTGTACTTCATTTCCTTTTCAAAACACTCCAACACTGCCATTCTCCTAACTAAATTCCCCTAACTGACTCGTGCTCCCTCCTCGTCCCTTACAATAATGCACGTTCCATTTAATCTACGTAGCTAAGCTACGTCCCCACGACACATTTCATGTCTGTCAATGTCTCCCAAAATCCATTTTCCATTTCTAAATCTATCCTAAAGGCCCAGTCACACCTTGACGTTTTAGCCAGGAATGGCAACGTATAAAAATGCACGTAAAACGTTGGCGTATGCTGAAGTTTTTTGAGGTTTTTTTGAAAGTTTTGGTCGTATTCATAACGTGTTGGTCGTATGCATAACGTATTAGTAACGGGCACAGAACGTTTCGTTGTGTTAAAGATAACTTATAGCAACGAATGCTTAGCCTGTTGTCAGCGTTCACAACCTATGCCCAATGATAGTTTAACTTAGTCATAGCGTGCTGCACGTATCGCCGACGAACTCGTGGCGTTCTCTGTTAAGAACCTGCTGCTCGCCGATTTAAATCATAACCGCCTGAAAATTGGAAGTCTCAACATCGCAGTCACACTTTGACGATTTAGCCAGCGTATGCCGACCGATGAAAAATGTGTCTAAAACGCTGGGACACGTCGAATACGGTATGGGTAAGTTGTGTATACGTTAGGAGCACGATGAAAAACAATGAAGTACGCTGGCATATTACGTGGTACATCTAGTACGTCGTGAAATTTCAAGCATGCTGAAAATTTTACGACATACTCGACGTACGGCTCACAAGTTCCGCATACGCTGGCATAAGTTCTCGGCACGCTCCGCAATCGTTTACACATGTTGGCCACATGTTACTTGTAAGTTACTCATAAGTCGAAACACGTCGAGGTAATGTTTAGCATACCCGAAACTTAATTTTTAACCTACGAGTAACGTGCTTTGAACCTATGAGTAGCGTGCTTTGAACCTATGTGTAACGTATCTCAAACGCACATTGGCGTATGTAGACGAATTTGATTGACGTCTTCCCGACGACGACATAACTTACTGAACTTGTTTCTAACTTACAGCTACCGTATAATGGCGTATCGGCAGTGTTTAGGGGAATTGGTATATACAAATGGGCTTCACAAGAGGAACCCGTCAGTGTTCCAGACTCCATGTTGAGTAGATGTCAATGTCAGTAGTAGTAGTAGTTCGAGAGAATTTAGTGATGTCGATGTTAGTAGTAGTAGTAGTAGTAGTAGTAGTTCGAGAGAATTTAGTGATGTCGATGTTGGTAGTAGTAGTAGTTCGAGAGAATTTAGTGATGTCGATGTTAGTAGTAGTAGTAGTAGTCGTAGCAGTAGCAGTAGTAGTTCGAGAGAATTTAGTGATGTCGATGTTAGTAGTAGTAGTAGTAGTAGTTCGAGAGATTTTAGTGATGCCGATGTTGGTAGTAGTAGTAGTAGTTCGAGAGAATTTAATGATGTCTATGTTATTAGTAGTAGTAGTAGTAGTTCGAGAGAATTTAGTGATGTCGATGTTGGTAGTAGTAGTAGTAGTAGTAGTAGTAGTACTTTCGAGTAACGTGTTGCAAAGTGTGAACAACGTTCGTGTAGCGTGCATACAAAACGTTACGCATAGCTTAGAAATAAGTTTCGGGTACGCTGAACATTACCTCGACGTGTTTCGACTTATGAGTAACATACAAGTAACGTGTTTAAACGTGTGTCAACGATCGCATAACGTGCCTACAACTTATGGCCAGCGTAGCGGAACGTGTGAGTCATACGCCAGCATACGTCGTAAAATTTCAAGCATGAAAAAATTTGAGGAAAACCCAAAAGTTCAACGTTTAAAGCCAGCGTACTACCACTTATGGCAGTGTTTTTCAGCGTGGTCTTAACATATACAAAACGTACCCATAACGTATTCGATGTGTACCAGCGTTTTACAAAAATTTTTAAAAATCGGCATAAGCTGGCTAAAACGTCAAGGTGTGACTGGGCCTAAAAATCCCTCTAACTAACCCATTCCACGGGCTCCATGAGGAACAACCCATGTCCCCATGAAGTCGGTCTAACTAAACTAACCCATCCCACTAACTAGTGCTTCCTTTGCCCTAATACTGGGCTCTGCACTGGAAGCGAGGCTTTTTCTGCAGCGCCATGGTGGCAGTTTATGGCACTCCCGTTCGTCCTTATGGGCGATGCCAACGTCCCCTCCAAAGGCCGATACGTGCGGCCATGACGTCACTCTGCCAACACTCTCCGGGGAATTCCCCACGCGGGACGACATGTGCTGTTTTTCCTGCATTCGCGCCGCGAGATTCCGGGTGACGTCACCCGCGCACCGAGCCTGCAGCCGGCGCGCGCGTTTCATCCCGGGAACCCGCTCCACGAACAGAACACGCTGTATGCAGCACGTGATGCCCCGGACACGTGCTCGTACGTACATGGGAACCCCCGTGTTCTCTGCCTCGCTGCAAGCTTCTGCAAGGGCAGAGCCTCCATCGCCTCAGATCGAGGCTCCGCTCCGAAGAAGGGCAGGGAGTGTTTCCTCCAGCCAATGGACGGAGAGCGAGCAAAGCCGAGGTGCTCCAGCCAATGGGAAGCCAGAAGGCCAGAAACGACAGAGCCTCTTCGGGGGCGGGCCACCGACACGCCACCTGTCCAATGGGAGGCAGAGTTACCTCAGGGTGGATCCCTCCCACCTCGCAGGAGGGGTTGAATAATTGTCGGTGCGATACGTCTGGTTCGTCTCGTCTGGTCTGTTGGCCATCTTCCATCTTGGTGCTGGCTGGCGTCTGCCACTTTGTCCTGGTGTCTTGGTGCGAGGTTGCATATTTGACCGAACCGTGTGGGTTCGAGTCCCACTGTGGTGGTTGGAGTGTCCGATTTTCCCAAGCCCTTCCACAAGAATCTCGAGCTCCACAAGGGCATGTCAGCAAGCTGTGCGAACGCGGCCTGGTACCAGCAGAACTCTGACCCTCCAGTTCGCCTATCCTCCCGGGCTGGAGGTCCGAATAAAGGCTGGCCGGCCCCATTTTCTTTTGGTGTGTGTGTCTGTGGTGGTGCCGTCCTATAAGTAGAAATTGTTAAGTGCTTTTGCTCACTGTACATTGCCTGCATATTCGTGATAACTCTGCTCTGTGACTCCCTCCCTATTATAAATAAACCCCTGTTAAATGTACCAGCTCGTTGCCTGTCGTCTCTGCCATTGTCCCATTACAGTGCGGGCTTGAGAAATAGTGAGGCCGTTTGTGCCGTAAGTTGTTATTTGGACCGGCGCAGCTTTGGTAACTCCCGCTCGGTTACGCCGGATCCGAGTCGGTAACGGCGACACGGTTCGGACAAAGCCGGCCGAGGGTGTGGCTTCCCCGGTAGTTAGACAACGTGGATACTTAGGTGAATTGGAATTAGACAAGTGGACCCCACCTCACGCTGTCAAAATATTGGCGACCACAGTCCTTTAAGCGACCCGTCGACTCCGGAGTTATCCGGGTGACGACCTTTCAATTCCAGTGTTCGGTGGGAGATGGCCCGACTGCTCCATCTCGCGGTCGTCCTCGCCACCGACCCCCGGCCCACAACAATATAACGATTCGATGTCCTCAGATTCATCCGTCCGTCTGTCCGTCTGTCAACAATTTTTATTTTTCTATCTCCTCCTAGACGTCTCGGCCGATTGAGTTCTAACTTAACACGATGATAATACTAGTTGCTCTCTATAGATCGCCTTTTTCGCATTTTCGCCTCGGGTCAAGGTTACAGGGTCATCAAGTGCAAAATGACTGATTGGTCGAATGGCCTATAAGGAAGCATCAGGCGGCTATAATGCATAATGGGTTTCATAGGGATTATTAAGAAGATTTAATTCGACCAACTAGTTTCTCGTTACCTCTGTCATCTGGCCCTGTTAATTGGGCAACACGAAGTCCGGTGATTTCAACACGGCTTCGCGCGGTTATTTTAAGTTCAATTTAAATTCTGTTTTCACCTTTCATAGTCGCTATGGTTGATTAACACTCGGTTGCATCAAATTTTGTGAAAATTAAATGTTTATATCCTCGGTCTGTGTGGAATGCATTGCAGCGAGTGGTAGCTTCCATGGGCTTCTATCCGTTTCCATGCCATATAACGAGGCTGTCGTAAGCTCTAGTTTATTTCTGTTTTCACTTTTGGGACCTTCTGGTGTAGCTACACGTTTAATGAAGATAATTTTCGTGCAAATCTGCTCAGAAACACACTTTTCATGAGGAAAATATATTCAATTCAAATAACCGTGAGACTCTGGAAGGGACACCACATGCTTTCCATTCACTGCTTCACCTCATAACCTGTCCTCCTGAGGGACTGCTTATTCGTAGCGTCTGAGATTAATGTTTATATTTTAGATGGTTTGGGGATCTGCTCTACAAGTATCTGAAAGAATTCCGGTGAAAAACGGACGTTTTATGATTTTGTTAGGGCATTTCATCCGACTGATAGCTGGCTGGTCACGTGACGCCACGCAGACGTGCAGGCAGCGAGTGATTGAGCTTCTCGGTGGCCCGAGGGTCCTTTTTAGTTGGGGTCCAACTCTGTTCTGGATACAGCCATTAAATGCACACACTTAGAGTATTTATTTCATGGCCATAAACATGGGTTTGAAAATTGTATAATGATGTTGGGAATGATTCCCAGAATATGGAGATTTTTGCTTCGAGTGGTCTCACGTGTTTATTTTAAATTCAATTTGAATTCTGTTTTCACTTTCCGTAGTCGATAAGGATGATTAACACTCGGTTGCATCAAGTTTTGTATCCGAGCTGACTGTCAAACCCGCTCGGGTGTATTTTTTTCCCGAACCACAGACAATTAGGGGAAGATTGACCCGATAAAAGGAATATGACGGAGGGTTCTGAGGGAAGGAAGGGAATGCAAGTAATACATAACTATATACCAGGTGGAGACATAACTATATACATAACTATATACTAGGATCCCAAGCCACCACCCTAACCACGAAGCCAACACCAGGCTCTACACACACATTCATGCACTTGACATTGTGCATGCACACACGTATTTATGAGTACGCACACACACACACACACACACACACACACACACACACACACACACACACACACACACACACACACACACACACACACACACACACACACACACACACACACACACACACAACATTGTGTTCATTAAATAATGCGAATATATATATATATATATTGACCGTTTTTACAGCCATTTTTCCCTGCTGTGCAGGGGTTAGGCTTTTTCTTGAGGCAATGTTTTTTTATGGCCGGATGCCCTTCCTGACGCCAACCCTGGTCACCTCTTACGACACACAGGGATATGGTACACCTATTCTAACCAGGGCATACACCGGGACCAGTACACTGGTACTCACTTTGCAGACCTCAGATGGATGACAGGCTGAGTCAACCCCCTGGTGTTAATTCAGCAGCCAACGGGGCTTGAACTCAGGATCCTGGGATCCCAAGCCACCACCCTAACCACTAAGCCAACACCAGGCTTGCATTAAATAATGCGAATAATGTAGACAATATAGCTTGCAATGTTGATCCTCCAGGGTAATCCCAGTCTCGGTCTTTTCCTTATCGATCTTACCCTTCCTCGGTCTCATCCTTCCTTGAAAGGATGGAGTCGGCAAAACTCAACAAGCCGCAAGG
Source organism: Eptatretus burgeri (assembly GCF_056783735.1). Lineage (NCBI taxonomy): Eukaryota > Metazoa > Chordata > Myxini > Myxiniformes > Myxinidae > Eptatretus > Eptatretus burgeri. The sequence continues at coordinate 18,398,239 of NC_140973.1, forward strand.
CAAGGCAATGCCATGATGCCAGTACCTGTCAAAACGCATGTCGATCGGTGGCGCAAAAACGGGCACCACTTGCGCTGCCCTCGGCTTCACCAAAGCTGCTGTCCTCAGTTCGGTTCTTGCTATTATCGAACATTGTATTTGGCACAGTCCTCGTTCCCACAAAAGCGGTCTCTTGTCCTCAGTGAGCAGAACTTTGCAAAAAGGGAGTTGCCAAAGCTTGGGCCTTTGTGCCCGGCAACATGGGGTTAACAAGTTCTGCCAAGCTGCAGAGCCAGGCTGCATCACAAACACATGTCGAATGGCATGATAGGGGCGCCTCGTGTGTGGTCCTCGTTCCCGTTGAAGCTGCCATTTTGGCTCGGTTTTCACTGCTTTCAAAACTGTTGTTTTTGACTTGGCCCACGGTCCTTTCTGTCCCAGGATTGAGGGAGGTGGTGAAACACCCCACATCCCCTAACCTCCATATTGGTGTGTGTGTGTGTGTGTGTGTGTGTGTGTGTGTGTGTGTGTGTGTGTGTGTGTGTGTGTGTGTGTGTGTGTGTGTGTGTGTGTGTGTGTGTGTGTGTTTTGAGGACTTTAATCGTCTTCAGTTGTCCTACCCTTCCTCCTGCCCTTGGTTTACTGAAGCTTGTGACGAGGCAGTTGTCCTGAAACAACTTGCCTTTGCCTCATGGAAAGCAAACCCAACTGAGGGTAATCTCAGTTCCTTCCATAAAGCTCAGAACAAGTGTGTATCTACCCTCAGGAGAGCCAGAAAACAACATCTTTCTAATCTCAAGTCTGAACTCTCAAACCTCTCTCCCTCCTCAAAATCCTGGTGGCATCTAATCAAATCTGTTTCTGGTGTATGTTCCCCTCCATCCCCTCCCTTACCTCAAATGGCCACACTGCTGATACCGCACGTGAAAAAGCTGAATGCCTAAACTCGGTGTTTGCAGCTAAATCTTGTGTCAAAAACCCATCACTTTCTCTACTCACCTTACCCAGTCGCACCCAACTGTCCCTGGACTCTGTGTCCTTTTCTCCTGACAAGGTGGAGAGCTTGCTGTCAAACCTCGACTCAGATTCTGCAACCGGTCCAGATGGCATCAGCCTACGTGTCCTCAAAGCCTGCTCTTCTGCTCTTGCTGACCCTCTCTCTGTTCTGTTCACCCTCTCATTTGTTCAAGGTCATCTGCCATCTGCTTGGAAATCTGCATAAAAAAGGTGCAAAAACAGATCCCTGCAACTTCACACCAATCAGCCTTCTCCCAATCATCAGCAAGGTTATGGAATCCATCATCGCTTCAGACATGAAATCCTTCCTCTTTTCCAATGGCTTGATTTCCGATCATCAATTTGGTTTCTACCAGGTCACTCCACCCTGCATATGCTGCTTCTGCTCTCCCAACAATGCATGCAGGTCCTCAATGCCAGACAGGAAATCCGAGCCATATCCATGGACATATCACGTGCTTTTGACACAGTCTGGAACCCTGCACTACTCACCAAACTCTCTTCCCATGGTATTCAAGGCCATCTCCACTCATGGCTCGCAGACTTCCTCTCCTGTCGCAGTCAACGTGTGGCCCTAAATGGAGTTCTTTCATCCCCTCTTCCTGTCCAGGCTGGAGTTTCTCAAGGTAGCGTTCTGGGCCCTGTTCTTTTTCTGGTTTTCATCAATGATCTCTCCGACTCTCTGGAAAATCCTCTTTTTCTTTGCCGATGACTCCACCCTCTGCCGTACCATCAGTCATCCCTCAGACCGGCAAGCAGCAGCTTCTTCGCTCACTGCAGATCTGGATAAAATCACAAACTGGTCCAACACGTGGAACATGTCTTTCAATCCAGACAAATCTCACACTCTCACTGTCTCTTCAAAAGGATTGTTTAGAAAACCCCCCCATCCACTTTCTCAACAATCCTCTGGAAGAAGTCCTTTCTTTCAAGCTTCTGGGTCTCACTATCTGCCATGACCTTACCTGGGAAAGCCACATTTCAAACCTCGCCTCCAAAGTCAGTCGCCGACTGGGAATCCTCCGTCGTGCAAAGTCCTTCCTCGCCCCTCCTGAGCTCCTGACCACTTACAAAGCTTTTGTCCGTAGCCTGATGGAGTACTGCTCTCTCCTCTGGGCTGGTGCTCCTGCCTCCTACCTTTCTCGCTTTACATTGTAGAAACCAGGGCATTTCGGATCATCGGCATCTCACGCAATGTGGCTGAGTATTTAGGCCTCTCACTCAATCACCGCAGGTTGGTCGGTGGTCTTTCTGTCTTCTAGCATCTCCTCTCCAGCTTTGCCCCCCCCACCCCCTTTTTCTGTGATTTGTCCCCACCACATTTCCTCAGGGCACTCAAGGTCAGCCAACAACCCCCTTATAGTAAAACTACCAAAATCACGAATCACTGCTCACCTTCACGCTTTCATTCCTCTTTTCTTCCCGCCTTTGGAATAAACTCCCTCACTCTATTCTTTCCCATTCTTCCTTCCAGGCTTTCAAAACAGTTGTTCACCACCACCTCTTATCATCCTCCATCCAAATCCTTGATCTTTTCTACCCCCGATAATCGACCCAAGCCCACTTCCTTCAAATTCCCTGCTTTCCTTTCTGAAAGTCCCTGTAATGTCCATCTTCTATTCCCCATGTTCCCCGTCCCATCCCTCTCCCTTCCGCAGATCTCCTCATGCGTCTGTTCTCCACTGTTTTTTTTTTCCCTCCCACTCCCGCCCCTCTTGTCTCACGCCCCCTTGATGTGCGTTGTGTGTTAGCTCTCACATGAGCCTCGACAAGGTATACAAAAAAAAAGTGAAACAGCAATGCCGGAGAAAAAAAACAAATGCTTGGGGAAGGGCAGATTTGTTAAGATTGGGGACAAACTAGTTGCTTGGGATCGCAGGATCAGATTGAGGTTTACTGGAGTTAGGAAGAGAGGATTTTGCAGGGGATTCAGCTAAGATAATGAAGCTCGCAATTGCCAAGAAGGTGCAAATAACCACCTATGTTAGGGCAGGCAGTTTGGAGGCATTTCTGACCCAATTTGGCTGTGGGAGTGGACTGGATTGATGGGGAGGAGAAAATTGGGTTCACATGTGGCTGTGCAGGACCTATGAGCCTTGGAGGAAATGTGGGAGTCAGCATGAGTAACCACATCTGCTCCGAGAAATGAGAATGAAGGGTGAGGGGCATGAGCAACTCCCTCAGTTCTGAGAGCCGAGAAGGTAAGGCAGTGTTCACGTGTTAGCTTCGTGAGACGAGAAGAAAAAGTGGGGCCACTATGGACGATGTTAACCAGCACAAGGCACACCTAGAAGCAGGGGAGAATGCAATAGTAACAGAGTTGGTATGGTGGACAGTTATAGGTGAGATCATGTGGTGTTGACAGAGGGGATGGTGGTAGAAATGCAGTATAGGACTCACAGGGAAGTGCACAAGTGTGTGGAATGGTGACAAATTAAAGTGTGAATGTCAACATGTTTGAGGAAGTGAATGGAACATGGTAAGGAGGTGGTGGCCTCTTATGCAAAAATGTCACAGGCCAAAGTCGTTTTATCACAGGGGTTTAGTTGAAGAAATTTGACCTTTGTTTTGACCTGGTCACGTTTGGACATTGCATTTGTGAGAAGTGAGAGCATGAGTCTGGGAAGTGTTGTGGTTCAGTAGTAATATGTCATGAAGGGGAAAGTACATCGAGACTGGTAACACAGAGAGCCTATGGTTTGGGGGCATATCTAAATGCCAAAAGGGCACAAGTTAGGAAAATTGTGAAGCTGGGCATGAATATCCAAGCAAATGAGGTGCAAAAAGGTGCACGGTGTAGTAAGGAAGAATTAAAAGGGTACCGAGGGATGGACACCAATGTGTTGACTTAGGGAAGCGGTTTTCTACCCTGTAAGGCTGCAATGCTAAGTTGGGGTTTGTTGATCATTGAGTCGGTAAATAGACCTGAGTATAGGAACCACCTTATGACATCAATCTCATGTAGATATAGAGTGAAGAGATGATAAAACTTAATGTGTCATGTCTGGATTTCAAGCTGAATACAAATGACCAGTGTGCTAACAGTCGGGTTACATTTTCTTCTATTCATTTGGCATTACTCCTCATGCTTATAAAAAACATCAATGAGGGGTTACTGAGCTTTCAGTCTCAAATTGGTTATCTGTAGGATGACATGCGCCTTCACAACATATCGGTGCCTTCAATTATAGTTGAATTTGGCCATTGCAGAGACTTTTGTTAGAAATTTAATGAATGGGAAGTCCTTTGCACAATCCACCTTTCTACCTTCTTCTTTAGTCGGCTCTCAGGCCTCTCTACCAGCTCTTTGAAAGGGTTAGTAGCATCGTCCACTCTTCTCAATTAGGGACAGAAAGATCTGGCTGTTTTTGTTGACATCATGCCCACCATCATCGCCACCAACATAGCCGCTGCTGCTTACCAACCTCAGCATTGCTTCCTCATTTCTGCTATGAATTCCTGTGAGAATGGCATTGTCTGCTGCCACAAACAGCTGCTTCTGCCTTATTTGAATATTTATTTTCCTATTGAACATTTACTGTTGTTGTTTTGCAATGTGGCAGTTGACATTGCCACCCACTGCAAATCCTCGTTACCATTTATCGTTTCTTTGAATGTCAATTCGAATTGACGAGTACTGTGCATCAGGATAGATGAGTCTGGAAGCAAAAATAATCTTAGAAGATGGAAAGAGGAACACAAACCACACTCACCACACTTGAAACGTTTTAGGATTTAGCCTAGGTCAAATTTGATTGTCACATAAGGGAGTACGTACATTTTCATTTTGTCCTTTTCCCCGCTCACAGTGGTGATCCTCGGGACAAGGCTGAAATGAAGGAGGGGGCACTGCAATGAAAATGGACTCTTTGGGGTTAAAAGGTTAATTTGCTGTTGAGTGAAATCCTAATTTGCATGTTTCGAATCGAATTGTAAACCCCAATTTAGATCTCCCAGGCAGGGCCGGATATACCATGTGGGGGGCCGTGGGCACAATGATTGTGGGGGCCGTGGGCACAACGATTGTGGGAGCCCCCCAAAGTTGGAGATTAATCAACAACTTAAATTATAACTGCTTTTTAATCAACAACTGAACTCGTATCTATAGATTTGGCAGATCCTGATCAGGAATGATTCGGCATATATGTTCACAAATTACAATTAAATCTGACAATATGACAAGATGGATAGATTGTTATTGATATGGCTGGTGACTTGTATATGAGCTGATGACTTATCTATGAGCTCATGCTAAAATCAAATCACAAAAATGTTGTTGCTACAAGAGTAAGAGATAGAGATGGACTAGTATAAGGAAATAACAAACGACGCACTGTCAGTAATCATACTACGAACTTCAACTAAAAATCTTCTAACTTCTAAAAACTCTCTGGGCAAGAGAAATCCGAAATGGTGATTAATAGCCGACTTCCAGCGACTGCAAATATACGGCAGTGTCATCCACATCAATGAACATACACACGTTGCCTTAATCAATGGACAAACTTCCTGCACGACTTCGCGGCAGCGAACTCGTTTATGATACTGTCAAACTGCATGGAATTGAGCACATCGGATTCGGTTGCAATGATGGTCAGATTGACCAGTCTCTGCTGCCCCATCGTGGAGTGAAGATGGTTCTCGATAAGCTTGAGTTTCGAAAACGAGCGCTCCCCAGAGCAGTTCGACACCATCAGTAAGAGGTAAATCCAAAGCAGCACTTCCACGTTTGGGAAAGTATCGGTGAGTTTTCGCTCGATGAGAAAACTGTACATCTCGAGTTCAGTACGGCCAGAGTCTGGCTCTGACTCCTTCATCATGGCTTGGAACTGAATCATTTTGTCTGTAAGGTCAGGTGATAGATCTTCCCGATACAGCTCGACGAGCTTCGAGCATGACTCTCGAATCTGCTCCACTTCGAGTTGAACAAGAGCACGCAGGAATTCAAATCTGTCGCTCATCTTGCTGTAAGCGTTTGTACGCTTTTCCAACTGTGACAGCAGTATGTCGATCACTGCAACGTATCCACTGATGCGAAAGGACTCCTTGGCATCTAGTTCTACTTCTGGAGTGTGTCCGTATTCCAAGGGAGCGAGGCGGACATTACGCTTTCGTCTACGCGATCCGCGAGCGAATTCCTCCGTACCTGAGCGCTCCACTCCGTCAACAACGAATGTATCAAACTGATCGCGTAATGACTGCACAAAGCTTGCCAGTGACTTGAGGAGCTGCACAGCTGTGTTGAGATCAGTAGCTTGCGACTGAAGTGTTTTACTCGTACGATCAAATCTACCAAGGACAGTAGACCAGAAACCAGCATAGAACCCTATCTCAAGCGTGCACATCGTTTGGTGAAGTGTCTCGGTGGTGTTTCTTGTTTCACTATTCAGTTGTTCATCGTTTGCGATTTCATCGAGGACATCCATTATTTTGCTGTAACCATCTACAAGAGCTCAGGTTGCATCAGAATGAGCCGACCAGCGAGTGTCGCTGAGGCGCTTTGGTACTTGCAGACCTTTGGCTTTCCGGGCATCAAATAATCTGGTGTAGCACGACGTGGAAGCTGTAAAAAATACATACACTTGTTCCACAAATTCAAAGAATGCTGCTGCAGGTCGAAAGCATCCCACGGCCAACTGACCGACTAAGTTAAGTGAGTGCGTCACGCATGGCACAAATATTGCCAGAGGGTTCTCCTGTTAGATCATTCCCTGCATCCCATTGTATCGGCTACTCATATTAGATGCGTTATCGTAAGATTGTCCTCGGCAGTTAGCGATGTCCAATCCAGTGGCTTTCAAAAAATCCAGTAATGCCGTCGTTTGCGGAAGTCAAGTAGTGTGTCCTGTGTTGCTCAGAAAGGTCATGAAACGCTCCACTGGAGCCTCGTTCTCGATGTATCGTAGAATAACTGTGAGCTGGTCGATGTGGCTTATGTCAGGAGTAGAATTGACTTATACAGAGAAGTATTTTGCCTCTTTCACAAGAGCGATGATGTTATCCAGAACAGATTTTCCAATGACGGAGATTAATTCTTCACATGTCGTAGATAATAAGTAGTTGGTGTGGCCACTACCTTGGTTGGCATATTTCTGAATGTGCAACGCCAAAAATGGATCATATTCCGCAAGTAATTCCATTAAACTAAGGTAGTTACCGTTCGTCCGTGACCCAACAATTTCATCCGATACATGGAACGCTAGACCACGCTCAGCAAGAAACGATATCAAGCTCGCACTTCGTTTCAGCACCTCCCTCTAATAGGATGCAATCTCACTCACCTGTTTGACGAGTTCAGTGTCCACACGACCTGCGGATGTTGCTCTGTCTGACAAGCGGATGATATTCGCACAATGCACATGCGAACGCTCAGGCACCTCCATAGAACGACTGGCTGGCATGCTTCGAGTCGTTGAATTCTTCCCCGCCCAGTAGGTCTGTCCTTATTTTATTTCTTTTTCGGAAATTTCAAGGGGCTCACCTGAATTTAGGTTGATATTTATGAGAAAAAAATAAAAATAAAATATGAACCTGAAAAAAAAATTGTCTCAGGGTTGCTTCCAGCTGTCAAAAATTGTAAAAAATGTGCATTTTTATGTTTTTTTGTATTTTTATGTCAGAGATATTTTTCATGAATTTTTTGCATGCTTACTGGTTGGTCCGAATGTGAATAACACGAAAAAATGTTTTTGATCCCAAAAAAGTGTTAAATATGTCCCGAAACGTGGCTCAAAAATAGGAAAATTTTCCATTTTCAACATGAAATTATGTCTATTGTTCTTGTACTGACACGGCTTGTGCGTATGAGATATTTATTGTTTAGATCTGTTGTATTATCTGCTCATTACTCCATTGGATCACTGAGTCCGTCAGTCAGTGACTGACTGCCGTCAATTTCAGGTCTGGTATCCGGTCATTCAGGCATTTCGCGAAATTGCCTTTCGTGAACTAATGATAACTATTCTGTCGTTTCAGAATATATACTGAATTCAGGTCGTACCACTGATGGCTTCTAGAGATCGTGACACCCTGTGGCTGAATGGTTCTCTTGAGGGAGAACTCGAGGGAAGTAAAATGCCGTCCAAACGAGAAGTTTTGAAAGTGTTCTGAATGGGAAAATGGGAAACTGGAAAATGGGATCGATAGGAAACTGAAGATAGTTTCGTACAGAGCCGTACTATCGTCAGCAAGCTGAAAGTTGTGAATGACTGTGCAGAGCATGGTGTAGCCCTGGCGACTGAGTACAACAGTCTTAATACTTACGATGAGGAGCAAAAGCAGTACCCATTACAAGCGGTAACTGATCACCGAAAACGATTCCTGGACTGTAAGAAATCAACTTTGAACAAGTGAACTATAGCTCTTGTCCCGTCTGTTCAAAGACTGTCTGCAAACTGCAGAGTTCGAAAAAAGCGAAAAATGCATAAAATCTTGATTTTTTTTTAGACTTTTCAAGTTTCACTGAAACGGACTGGAAAAATCTTGCCAAGTTCAACAATATTTTTCTGCAGTATTTCAGATTCTAATGTACCAGAAAACATCATATATTACATGTTAATGTCATTTTTGCATAAGATTTAAAAAAAGAAATATATAAAATGAATTTCTTTTTTTTCAAATTTAGATGGACTGTAGCAACCCTAAAATATTTTTTTTCGGGTTCATATTTTTTTCTCATAAATATCAACCTAAATTCGGGTTAGCCCCTTGAAATTTCCGAAAAAAAATAAAATAAGGACAGCCCTACCGCCCAGAGCAGTTGCGCCTCCAAAGAGCTTGCAAGCGATGCAGTACAGTTTGCCGGTTGATGTGGAGAAGCAAAGCCAGGACCTTTTCATGGACTCTCAGTTTTGTAGTCTACGGTAAAAAGATTCTTGGAGCAGTAGCGTTTCCTACCTTCAACGAACTGTATGGATGCATCAAAGGAACCAGTGGAATTCTGCAGGGGCTCCAAATCTCGTGATGCCCAGTAGTCGATCATCTCTGACGATGGTCGTTCAGGAGGCCAACATCCAGTCATTGGCAAAGCCAGGTCCACAATCAGTCAGTATATCTCGCGCTTCTTCATCTGATGCATGTTCTTCATCGGTGGAATCTTCCGAGATGTTGGGCGAATCTTGACGCGGGGGTTGCGTTGGCAAATCCGCTTGTTCTGTTTCAGTTGGTGTTCCAGCCTCTGTCATGGATGAATCGCCTCTTTGTGCAGGAGTGAAAAACTCTGAGATTTTCCGGGTCTTGTCGATGATGGCCTTGTGTCTTTCATATTTTTCCTTGGACCATTTCCGCTTTTGAACACCACTGTCATATTTCCGTGGAGCCCTGGATTTGTGCTTGTCGTCACCGAAGCCGCTCATTGTGGTTTCTGCAGCTAGTAGGTACCGAGTAACCGAGATATCGTCAGAGTGCATGTGGGACGTCCCAGAATCACGAACAACAAGTATGTTTCACACACCTGGAACATGGAAAGTCACACTGTGTTACTTGGATTAGAGCTGATGGCTACCAGGGGGGAGGGAATCAAAGGGAGCGGGGCGGAGAAGCGTCCGGGTTGGACTAAAGCTTACCTGTGGGCATGGTTGCACCTGAGATGCCCCCATCATCTTGTGGTAAACCACCCCACGGCCATGACGGGATTCAGCCTGCATGATTAAAATGAGGACCATGACCTAGAAATGTGGTGATGACCATGGTGTGAGTGTTGTGAAGATGTGTGAGTCCCACCCGATCCTGCACAACTTGACAGGTGCAGCAAGGGCATGATGTCCGCATAATTTTGGGGCAAGCAAATTTGAAAATAGGATCCCCAGGTAACGCTGGGTCTATTAGCATCCACTGGGGGAGGCGGTCAAGTGTAAATATCCTGTGAATAGTGTCGTTAAGGCTTAGAGTAGGAATATAAAGTACAAGTGTTGTGTTTTTGTGGAACCTTTTGTTTCCCCTCCCCAGATCACTGGAAGAGTGCTGGGCAAGAGCAATGATCCGGAGGATGGAGTGCAACTTCGCTCAGTGCTCTCATGTAATAAAGTAAAATAAATAAATAAATAAAAAAACGAATGATTGTTTAGGCGAGGATAAGGCCATAAGGGGGTAGTACATTAAGCAGGATAGGTAAGTTAGCTGCGACTCGCTGCCCATTGCCCCTCCTACTTTATTTCGTTAGGTTAATTAGGTGTGAGTCAGTAAGTGGTAAGGCTGGTACGGTAGCGCCTGTGATATACCTTGCAGGAGCTGCGGTACCAGAGGAGGGGGCAGTGTTACGTTTGAGGGGGGGGTATGCATTCAAAGGGTAATTAGGATGTTTAATTAGGTATGCCATGCTGTTCGAGTTTACCGGGATCTCGATGTAATAAGTAGTAATTCAGTGGTGATAAGTTGTCTAGTAAATGTTCATTTCTTCAAGGGGGAAATGATAAATGTCACATAATTAGATAGGGACACGGGATAGGGTAAGTGTGTCTGCGTAAACCCCTTTTGGTATTCTCTGAAGACTGGCCATGACGTCACAGAACAGTGCAGCGGATGGCTCCGCCCCGTGATCACGATTGGCAGAAGGCGACGGCAGTGGGCCAATAAACGGCTCGATTGGAGGTGACGAGGGCAGAAGGATAAAAAGGTTCTGTTCGGGGTCGAAAAGAAAGAAGAAGAAGATTACAACCAGAACGCTCGTGTTTTTTTTTGGTGTGGAACCTGTGGCGGCAGAGAGCGTCCTGGTGGCTGTGCTGAGTCGACCGTGCTCTTGGTCGTGCTCTTGATCGTGCCTGGGAGCCTTGCCGAGCCTCGTGCCTCGCTTTGGTTGGCTCTAGGGTTCTGCTGACTCGGAATACGGGGTCGGGCGGCGGGTGGACCTGCCTCCCTCTCCTGCTCGCGGCTTGGCGCGGGAGCTGGTTCCCTGGCGGCTGTGGGCGGACTTGGGCCAGGACCAGGAGGTCGACAGCACCGCGGTTTCTCCTGCCCCCCCCCCCCCTGGCGAGAGCAAGGCCGGCTTGTCCGGCGCCGATCCAGGGACAGTTGCGTCCACACCACCGTCCAGCCTGACCACCAGAGATAGCTACGTTTTGTGTGTGTGTGTGTGTGTGTGTGTGTGTGTGTGTGTGTGTGTGTGTGTGTGTGTGTGTGTGTCTGCTTGGCGCCTTAGAGGGATTGAGAACTGTATATTCATTGGAATCGTCTGTGTTTTTCCCCACGCCCGATCCCACACCATCCCGTCGAATCGCCCCGGATCCCTCTTCTTGCCGAGTCTTGTTATTTCTGGTCAATAGTAAAAAAGGAATAAACATCATCAACTCAGTGAAAAGTGACTCGTGCCACCTTCCTCGTCCCGTTTGCAGCAGAGCGATTAGAACCGCCATGTTTGGGTTATAAATAAATAAATCGCCTCCATCGTTTCGGCTCATTCTACGTTGGCGGGACTGTTCAAGTCCCGTGGACGTCACAATATTGTGGGGGGCCCTGGGGCCATGGCCCCACCTGGCCACACCTAAATCTGGTAATACTCCCAGGATAGTATTTTGGAGAGCCTTGTCTCCCTTCCATGTTTGTTCATGTTTGTTCACGTGTCTCCCCCACCTATTCGACCCACATCTTCGCGCTTTGTTCATTCAGTTCATCGGTGGAAGTCCTCGTGAAAGCATCTCTCGTGTGTCGATCGATACTTTAGGCCTCAGTCACATTTGCTCTACGGCGAGGATACGGCGGCCGTACGCCCTCTGAATTGACAGAAACGTGCGGCGGCCACAGAGAAACTGAGGTGGCCTCAGGGAGGCCCTACGCCGTTTGGCTATATTTTACAGGCCGTAGGGGCGCCGTGGAATTATAGCGCGGAGTTAGAACTTTTTTTCATTTCTACGTTCACCGTAGCAATTCGACAAGCCAAGCTATGATGTAGATGTGTTCCACGTCGACCGTATGTAGGGTGTACGGTGGGCTTGCGTTATTCGTGCGGCTGCTGTAAGCTCTTCTCAATGAAAAATGAATTTTCCCAACCCCCAAAAAATTACGGCGGCCACACTATTTCCATGGTGGCCTTGCGGTCTGTGTGACTACCTGCCGGCAATGCAGGGTCGACGCCATGGTTCCCCTACGCCCGCCGTGCACCTACGTACGGCCTCCATGGCAGTCTGCGTCGACTGTGCGTCCACCGTGCACTACCGATAGAGATCGGAGTATAGGTGTTTGCCGAAACAAGTGTTTCTCAACCGGGGTTCCCCGGAACCCTAGGGTTCCGCGAGAAACAGTAATAAATAAGCTAATGTATTTTTGAGTAGTTTTTGTTTGATTTAATATTCGTAATTTTACTACATACGTACGGCATATTGTTGGAAACTCCTTGGTTATTATAATAGAGGCTTCAACCTCTTATATTATTTACAATTTTAACAACCATAGGGAATGTTATATTATAACAACCACGAAGCGCGATGGACGCCCGGAATAACGACTCGTCATTGAACACGGCACACGGCCTGTACGTGATGACGTCACCCACTCGAAGCACGTTGGACGCCCGGAATAACGACTCATCATTGAACACTGCACACGGCCTGTACGTGATGACGTCACCCACTCGAAGCACGATGTGCGATGGACACCCGGAATAACGACTCGTCATTGAACACGACACACGACCTGTACGTGATGACGTCACCACTGATGACGTGGTCTGTCTGTGTCATTGTCAATAAATTTGACAAAAAGGGGGTCATTTTTTCCTTAAACCAGGTATCCGAAAAAAAAAAAAATCATATTTACCACGTGAACTACGATAAAAATATAAAAGAGCTGGATATTAATAATGGTATATAATAATTTTTATGCAGGGGTTCCCTGAGACATGAAAACTATTTCAAGGGTTCCATAAGGGTAAAAAGGTTGAGAAACGATGGCCTATACAGTTGTGCCCCTAGAATCCCAATTTAATTCGTTCCAGGAGGCTGTTCGGATTGCAAAAAGTTCGGATTCAAAAAATATTTTCCCAATAAGAAATAATGGAGTGAATATATCCGTTCGTGGACCCCAAGAAAACCCACTTTCAAGACACTAAACTGAAATTCCCCATGTTTAAGGTAAAATAAGATGAGTAAATGACCTTCTGTGGCTGTGTATTGAATGTAAACTGGTACAATCACCACATCCAAAGGTCCACACAGGCTCGAGCTCTGGCCTGGGTTCCGATTGCTCGCGCACTCTGCGAGAGCGCTACCCCCGGGGCAGCTCATCAAACATGATGCCCACGGAACCACAATCACTTTCATCAAGCGCATCGGGCTGAGGTAATCATGGATATTCCAAATTACAACTGGTTTTGCAGTGAAATTCATTCCTTGCCTGACAGTCTGTCACACCATGTGATCGGATTGCTTTTTTTGTTATTAATTAAAACACAAGATT
>NC_140973.1:18416621-18439121 GCF_056783735.1 Eptatretus burgeri
AATACCTCTTTGGGGAGGCAACCCACTCCCCCCTCACCCCAAACTCTCACTGTAGACCCTTTCAGACCCTGCTCGTTTGTTTTTAATGCCATCACGGGTGATGAAGGTTGTGGTCAAATTTCATTGAAATCGTGTGTGTAGTTTCTGCGAAGTTGCAAGTATTTGTGGACGGACAGACGGACGACGTGCCATTACTCTAGCTCGCTGGAACTACTTTACAGGTGAGCTAAAAATCATCCCTGGAAATATTATTACAAACTAACTACAGTTGAAAGCTATCCGGGGCTCAGTGATGAGCCTGAAGAGAGCCCTCGGCACAAAACTTTGAGAACAGAAAACTTCACAGATTGGTCCATGAATCGTGACCCCTTACCGAAATGAAGGTGGTGGATACTTTGAGCCAGCCCTAGGAGGACTCCATTCCACATTCTGAAACTCACATATGTAGATACCAATCAACGACACACACACGCACACGCACACGCACACGCACACGCACACACACACACACACACACACACACACACACACACACACACACACACACGCACACGCACACGCACACGCACACGCACACACACACACACACACCCAATATTGGCAATTTTTTGGGAATTGGCAGTCGGCAGGTTGGAGTCAGTGTGATTACCAACTACAGTACTTACTGTACACAACCCAGAAACCTTGAGTAGCTTTCACCAAAAAACAACGTTGCATTCATATAGACATTTCAGGGAGATATTCACGAACATGAATCTTTATAAACAACTGCATGTGATGGGTGGAAAAAAAATTGGCTCGGGAATTTAGAAAACACGTTAATCCGGCAAATGGCTCAGAAATCGGCTGAAAGAACCTCCATAAGATACGGGATGAAACTTTGCCACCATGGCACCTGTAACAGGCATGGCATGTACAGATCAAAATATACCCATATGTACCACATCCATGTGTGCTGTATACATACCTCTACCTGGTGGTAACTGTCGACCGCATATCCCGATCAGGACACAAACTGTATTGTACAGCTTGGTAAGTGGCTTAAGCACTCAAGCACTCCAACAGAATGCCTGGCTTGGCAAGCGATTCCCAATTGGCGTCGACACAACTATGCACCCGGAATCGCCCGTGCAATGTCAGAATTGGACAAATCAACACTTTTTGGGGAGTTGGAACTGCTGATACTTTCACATCTGGAGCTTACATTGTCTGATAATGCTTAGTTTAAGAGAGTCTCTTGGTTATTCATCTACGCAAATTATATAAAGCCAATAATCACTGCATTCGTGATTCCAGGCGTTTATAATCACTGCAATATACCCAAAGATTCGTAGCTATGATGAATAGGCATTCGATAATATGAGTGAGGAAAGTGAAAAAAAAAATAGTAAAGAAATCGTTGTGGCCTGTTCCAAGTCAGGGTATGGTTGAGCAGATCAAAAAACATGGCGGCATCAGACCCCAGTGAGGTTACCCAGGAAACTCCTTAAGATCCCAGACAGTGAGGTGGCCGAGGATGCACCAGATAAAGGATATAATTAAATAAGGCCATTAATTATCTTCAAAAGGGGTGTTTTGATTAACCAAACACCCAATTTTCACTCTTGCACTTCCTTGGAGTTTTCTTGGTATGCATGTAAAGTTTCAGATTGCTAGGTTTTATGGCTTTGAGTGATGGAGGACACACACACACACACACACACACACACACACACACACACACACACACACACACACACACACACACACACACACACACACACACACACACACATTTCCTTTTATTAGTATGGATTATTCCTGTCGTTTCTGAGATTAATCACTTCTCCATGTGCGAACAAATATGAGGAACATGTCCAAATGAGGACGCTTTCTGCATGTGCAACAAAATTGAGAATTTTAACGTTTCCTCAAGCCACCATTTAGCGATAAAGAATTAATTAAATCACCAGCCTTCAGGATATCAACTCACACTCGGTTTGAGTCTGACAGGATGTGTGCGTGTGCTTGTGTGTTCATTCATTGTGCACATGAATAATTTTATTTTCTGATAATGTTCTAAGATTCTGCTCTATCCTTTATATTTTCATGAAACATGGTGCATTGAATGAAATTATTCATCATCTGCCTTGAAGCATTCTTGCCTTCCCCTTCCCCTCCACTCCACTCCCCTTCCCCTCCGATCCCCCAGCCCATCCCAGTCTCTCACAGTAAATCATCCGTCTTCTCCATGCCTCTTCCCTTTCTTCAAATCACAAGTCACTAAAGCTGTAGTTTACATTCATAAGATATGTTAAAACTCCCATGGTCTCCTTTAAGCCATTAATCCAACTGACCTGAATGTGGTTAAAATTCATAACAGTGATCCTAATAACGTTAGATGTTTGGGATTGCTTTGGAGGCAAGACCAATCAATACTTCTCCTTGAAACCCCATTGTTACCTGCACCACAGAAGGTGGACAGAAGTTGTTTTCACCCTTGTTTTGTTATTTGTCTGTCTGTCTGTGTCTGAGCAGAATACCTCAAAAAGTTAGACAAATTCAAACGAAACTTGGGGGACAGGTTTGATGTGATAAGGACTTTGATTCGATTTTGGTGAAGATCTGGATGTGGATCCAAGATTTTGTATCAAAAAAATTTCAAGTAATTCTTCACCATTGAGAGATGGGGCAAAAACGATATATTGTTGTGGGCCGGGGGTCGGTGGCGAGGACGACCGCTAGACGGAGAAGTTGGACCGTCTCCCACCGAACAACGGAATGGAAGGTTGTTACCCCAGATTACTCCAGAGACGACGGGTTGCTTAAAGGACCGTGGACGCCAATATTTCGACCGCGTGGCGTAGGGTTAATTGTCTCGATCTCCAATATACCTAAATAACCACGCAGTCTTGCTACCAGGTCAGGTCTACTACCTACAGTCAGGTCAGTTAGATCTGTGACCTGCTACAGGTACCATGTAAACCTGTACTAACCTGTTCCATGGTCGGGTTGTCGGCGACTAAACCGTCTCCCCCACCAGGTTTTTTGGTGAGGAGGGTGTTTGGATATGGACACCCGGCAGGATCAAAAACAAAACCTGTCAAAGGGTGGAGAAGTTCCTTGTGAGCCAACGGCCATCCATATCTGGTGCCCAACTGTGTCTGTGGACGTCCTCCTGCAGTTGGGTTACTTTTTATTAGGAGGTTGGTGGCAGGATTTGCACTCCGGCCACCGTAAAACCCTTCATTCCGCAAAACACAAAAACGCAAAAAAAGCTGAAAACCCACTCCGTGGGAGTACCTCCTGTGCAGCTTCCCTTCGTAGGGTAGCTCACCGGATGACGGGATTAGAGGATTCTTAATCATTATTAATCATCATGTTCATTCTTATATCTTTCAGACCGTGTTCATTGTTGAAGTTGCAATAAATCGCCAACTGGATTAACAAAGAGAACTACAGTCTTATTTATGAACACAGTCTCCAACCTCGCCCGACCAAGGCCACAATGCCTGCTGTGGGATGCCCAATCGCCGGTTGTGACGACACCACTGAAGACCTCGATCCTGCTATCGTGGCCGCACTCATCACTGTCCACAGTGCCAGACACGCCCCTGGACATGCCGCCAAGGCTGAAAAAGTCAAAAGGCCCACAATCGTCGCCGCTGGCTCCAGTGAAGAGTGGGCTTACTTCGAGTCACGATGGTCTGAATATGTCGATGCAACCAAAGTCACTGGCCGCGATAAAGTGGTGCAGTTCTGAGAGTGTTGTGACGAACCCCTGCGCAAGGATCTAACAAGATCGACAGGTGGTGGCCTTTCAAACAAACCCATAGAGGTGGTAATGGCAGCCATTAAAAAACTTGCTGTTCATGAAGAGAACACTGGTGGCCAGAGTAACATTACATAATATGCATCAAGACCGTGATGAAACAGTGAGCAGCTTTGGGGCCCGCCTACGTGGTCAAGCGGGAATATGCAAATTCCTCATCAAATGCCCTAGTTGTGACGCTGAAGTTAACTAGACAGAAGAGATTATGCGTGATGTTCTTACACGAGGAATTACCGACCCTGAGATCCAGCTTGACCTCCTTGGTGACAAGAAACAGGACATGACCCTGCAGGACGTCTTCCAATTCATTGAAGCTAAATAATCTGGCAAACGGTCAGCATCTACACTACTGGACACACACTCAGTGGAAGCAGCTAGCAGTGCATATCAAAAGGCCAAGCAAGTAACCATCAATGACAGAAACGACCCATGCTCCTACTGTGGCAAAAAGGGACACGGGAAGAGCTCCCCAGCCCATGTTCGCAAGACAGAATGTGCGGCATATGGTCACAGATGTGGGCATTGCAATCGCGATAATCACATGGAGGGTGTATGTCACAGTATGAACAAACCTAACCGCACGAGTGCCTCTTCTAATAACAATGAAAATGCTGTGTTTGATACCTTATGTACTGTTCATGTATCAGCACAACAGTCGAATGAAACTCTTAACATATCTGGGCATGAATGTAATGAGTTTGATAACGTTATTAATTCGGGTCGATCGCACTGTGAGCATTCCATCACCCTTGGTCACCATGTTTGACAAACTCTCTAATATATGGATCAGGAAGAGTTCAAAACCTCAACCATTTGTTAATGTGACTGTCAAAATCACGCGCGAAGACTACGCAGCCCTTGGCTTTGACCTTTCCACTCGGACCATGACTTGCCATGTCCCCGCGATGGCAGACACAGGGTGCCAGAGTTGCCTTGCTGGTATAAAGGTCATCCACCGACTTGGCTTGCACAAATCTGACCTCATTCCAGTAACCATGAGAATGCACACTGCTGACAATGGAGGCATCAATATCCTTGGGGCCACTGTACTCTGCTTGTCAGGCAAAGACAAACGGGGTCAGGCCGTTGAAACTAGGCAAATGACCTATGTCACAGAGAGCTCTGACAAGCTCTTCCTCAGCAGAGAAGCCTGTGCCGCCCTTGACATCATCCCGGATAGCTTCCCCAAGATTGGTATAGACCCGACAGTACAGCAGTCGGACGCAACAGCAGTCTTACAGAAAGACCCCACCACAGCGTGCCATTGCCCTCAGCGTCGTCGACCCCCACCACCCCGACAAAGCTGCCGTTCCCCATAACTGATGCTAATCGCCTGCATCTACAACAGTACCTCCTTGAATACTATGTCAAGCACATTTAACACATGTGAGCATCAAACATTGCCTCTAATGGATGGCCCACCCATGAAACTGATGGTGGATCCTAATGCTGAACCAGTGGCACACCACACACCGGTACCAGTCCCACTACACTGGCGGGATGCGGTCAAAGCTGGGCTAGACCACGATGTACAGTTGGGTGTACTTGAGCCAGTCCCCATTGGTGAACCCATCACCTGGTGCCATCGAATGGTTGTCTGTCCAAAGAAGAATGGCCAGCCACGCCACACTGTTGATTTCCAGGCCCTCAATGCCCATGCTACACGGGAAACGCATCACACGCCATCACCCTTTCATCAGGCTAGATCGGTTCTGAACGGTAAGAAGAAGACAGTCTTTGATGCATGTAACGGATACCATAGCATGCCCATCTGCAGAGAAGACCAACACCTGACCACCTTCATCGCACTCTGGGGTAGATACCGCTACAAAACAGCCCCTCATGGGTATATTGCTTCTGGCGATGGATATACAAGGCGTTATGACGAGATCATGTCTGACATCCCCAATAAAACCAAATGCGTTGATGACGTCTTGTTATGGTCTGACTCGCTGGCAGACAGTTTCTTCCAGGCTGTTCAGTGGCTTGACACCTGTGGACAGAATGGAATCACCCTGAACCCTGACAAGTTTGTGTTTGGTGAAGATATAGTGGAATTTGCTGGGTTCGAAATAACTCCCAATAGTGTTCGTCCTTGCACGAAATACCTCTGCGCAAGTCTCGATTTCCCAACACCCAAGGACATCACAGATGTACGTTCTTGGTTTGGACTTGTCAATCAAGTGTCATACGCTTTCAGTGTGGCTGAGAAGATGTTGCAGTTCCGGCAACTACTTAAACCCAGTACACCGTTCAAGTGGGATGAGCACCTCCAGGATGCATTTGAAGAGTCGAAAGCTATCATCGCCAGTGAGATCGAGGAGGGTGTCCAGATATTCGAACCCAGCAAGCCCACGTGCCTCGCTAAAGACTGGTCCAAGACTGGCATTGGCTTCTGGCTACTGCAGAAACACTGTACCTGCACCAACATAAAGCCCTTCTGTTGTCACACAGGAGGGAAAATCACACTCGTGGGCAGCATATTCACCCACCCTGCTGTATCACGTTACACACCAGTTGAGGGTGAGGTCCTTGCAGTTGCTGATGCCCTAGATAAGGCCAGATACTTTGTTCTGGGATGTGAAGACCTCATAATCGCTGTCGACCACAAACCTCTGCTCAAAATCTTTAATGATCGACGTCTATAGGATATCTCGAACGCTCACCTTAGGAACTTAAAGGAGAAGACCCTGTGATACAGGTTCCGGATGGTCCATGTGCCGGGGATTAGACATCGCGCCACAGACTGCATCTTATGCCACCCTACTGCGGAGCCTGTGAAACTGACCCTCACTGATGATATGGCAGCCATTGATTCCACGCCCATCATCCTGACGCATTCCAAAAACCTCCTGGGTAGCTTACGTAGATCAGCACCAGAAACCCCCAACGGGTGTGTTCCCACATCTGCTATGGCCTCCCTCGCCTCACTCAGCCTCAAACCTGTAACATGGGACAGGGTTCAAACCGCAACAGCCAGTGACAATAACATGCAGAGCCTTGTTGACCTTATCGAGTCAGGTATCCCTGAATTCCATCATGAGCTCCCTGGATCCCTATGCGAGCACTTCCAGTTTCGAGATAGTCTACATACAGTTGATGATGTCATACTCTACAAGGATCGTGTCCTTATACCACTGTCTCTCAGGGACGAGGTGTTAGCTGCTCTGCACGCTGCCCATCAAGGGGTCACCTCTATGACTGAGAGCAGAGTCCTCCATCTTCTGGCCTGGCATCACCCCTGCCATTGCGGCCCTTCGTGCTGGGTGCTACCATTGTAATCGGATTGCACCCTCCAATCCAAGTGTGCCATCCACTCCCCTGACACCCCCAGATTATCCATTCCAATGTATGTCTGCTGACTACTTCCACTACAAAGGAGGCAACTACTTGTTGGTGGTCGACTGGTATTCGAACTGGCCGATAGTTGAGAGAGCCTCACATGGTGCAGGTGGACTCATCGCTTGCCTAAGACGTACCTTTGTCACATTTGGTATTCCTGATGAATTGGCTTCCGATGGTGGTCCTGAATTCACAGCCGTCGCTACACGTCAATTCCTCAAGGACTGGGATGTACATCATCGACTCTCCTCAGTAGCTTATCCACATAGCAACTGCCGTGCTGAAGTTGGTGTCAAGACTGTAAAGCGTCTTATCATGGACAACACTAGCCCTGATGGAGGCCTTGATACCGATGCGTTCCAATGTGCCATGCTCCAGTATAGAAATACTCCAGACAGAGACACGAAATTCTCTCCAGCGATGTGCATTTTCGGCCGTCCAATTCGAGACTTCATCCCAATACCGCATGGCAGATACAAACCTCATAACACTTGACGTGAGACTCTGGCGGCTCGGGAGGAAGCACTCTGCAACCACCACATGAGAGACGCTGAGCACCGGTCTGAACATACCAAGAGACTCTTGCCCCTTGTTGTCGGCGGCTGTGTTCGTGTCCAGCATGAGACCGGGCCACACCCCCTCAAATGGTACAAAACCGGCATCATTATCGAGGTTCGCCAGTTTGACCAATATGTGGTAAAAGTTGACGGTTCAGGAAATTCCTGCGAAAGTACATTCCTGCACTAACACTGCTACCAAGATTGATCGACGATCGATGGTGTTATTGGAGTGCAGAGACCGATGGCTTGGCAGCACATCGTGCACACCACAACCCCGACCAGTCACAAGGAGGCTTATGGCTCATCCATTACTCGCCCAATGCCAGTGCAACATCCCACCGTCAACTCTGACGCTACTCCACAGCAGCCACCAGCTAAGTTTCCAGTTGAATCACCCAGGGTCAACCGAAGCCCTCCTGGCCACCGTCTGCTCTTTCATGATGCTACAACCCCATCTATGTTTAAGTCGTCGCAGGTAACTCGGCATATCAGTGCAGCGCCCCCAATATCACCTCCTCAGGTCAGCGGTCCCAAACCCAATACGGTTGCCAAATGCCCTGCGCTTCGCCAACCAGCTGCTGCACCCAGACGGTCCGGCCGAAGCACGAGCAAGCCTGCTTGGCACTCTGACTATGACATGTGATTCTGGCATTGACCATTACTGACATTGCGTTTGGTTTCTGGTTCAGTTTTTCAATTGGCTTCAAAGCTAGTAACATATAGTCTTCATGTTCTCAGTCTTTGTCACGCCGAAAGACGCACACATTTGTATTTTCCATGCCAAAGACTTGGGGGGAGATAGAGGATTCTTAATCATTATTAATCATCATGTTCATTCTTATATCTTTCAGACCGTGTAAATTGTTGAAGTTGCAATAAATCGCTAACTGGATTAACAAAGAGAACTAGTCTTATTTAGGGATTGGGGCAAAGCCTTCGGGCCTCCCAATCTTTGATGATAGGAGGGAAACCATGGGGTAACATTCCTGGGTCAGATTGCGGGAGAGTGTTTCGGAGTGGTGCTGAGGTGTCGTCCACCAGACGGCGGTCTCCTTGGGTTAACCTGAGGCAGTACCTTCGGGTGGGTGCCTGGAATGTCCTATCCCGAAGAGAGGATGATCACCTGTCTCTGTTATCATCTGAGCTCGAGCATTTGGACATCGGTATTGCAGCACTCTCTGAGGTTCGGAGACCGGATTGCGGCGAGATAATGGTGGGTGGTTCCACCTACTATTGGTCTGGTCGCTCTGATGGTTACCATACTCAGGGAGTTGCTGCAGCTGTTTCCAAGAAGCTGACCCCAATGATAATTGAGGTAACACCGGTCAATAAGCGTATAATGAGACTAAGGATTCGTCACTCCTTAGGTGTTATTTCCCTGATCTCTGTTTATGCTCCGACTGAGGCGAGTGATCTCATGTGAAGGATGCATTCTATGCCACGCTCGAGTCTGTGGTTGATCAGCACCCCAGACGAGATACACTTCTAGTCTTGGGGGATTTCAATGCATCGAATGGAACTGATAAGGATGGTTATGAGACATGTGTTTGGCCCCCTTGGGTCAGGAACTATGAAACAGAATAGCACTAAGTTCCTTGACTTTGCAAGAAGTCATGGACTTAGGGTGGCTGGTTCATGGTTTCAGCGCCCACAAGCTCATCGCTGGACTTGGTATTCCAACGCTGGCAGTGTGGCAAAGGAGATTGACCATGTCCTCGTTGATGGTCGCTGGAGGTTGATCCAGAACTGCAGGATTGACCGGAGTGCTCAGTTCCTCAATACTGACCACCGGCTTGTTGTAGCAACTCTAAAGCTGCACCTTAAATCCGGGAGAATGGTACCATCCCAGCCTTGGCTGGCTATTGGCAAGCTCAAGGATGAGACGGTAGCTGAGGAGTTTGCGAACAGGCTGAGTGGACATTTGGGGGGTCTGGATGCTTTGGGGGGTCCTGAAGAGTTGCGGAGTGCCTTCAAGACCACCGTCCTTGATGTTGCCGGTGGATGTCTTGGAACTCACCGCAGGGCAAAGAAGAATTTTTGTCTCTCAAGAGACACTGGATACCATTGAACAGAGTCGCAGGGCCAGGCTGAATGGCAGAGCTGAGCTGTTCAGGGAGCTGAGGTGTAAAACTGTACGTGCACTGAGGGTGGACAAGGAGGCCAATGTGTGAGGAATCTGTAAGGGGGTAGAGCATCACCTGTGGACAGGTGATTCTCGTCCCGCTTACAGGGGAATTCGCGCATTGCGTTCATCCAAACCCATCCCTCGGAGCACTGCAGTTAGAGCAGAGAGTCGTAGGTTCTTGACAGAGGAGTCTGAAGTGAAGGCCCGCTGGGCCGGTTACTTTGAGCGGTTGTACCAGGCTGATCCACCAGCTGTCGAGTTGGACGTCAAGGGTGTTACAATCCCTGTTGCTGACCCTCCAATCAACTGTGGTCCACCTTCGCTTGTGGAAACACGGGCTGCGGTGAACCAGTTGAAATGGGGCAAAGCTCCAGGGATCTGTGGCATCCATGCTGAACTTCTCAAGGCTGGTGGAAATGCTGCACTCGTGTCGTTGCATGCAGTTTTGTGCTCTACCTGGAACACAGGCATCATCCCAACTGATTGGAGGAGGGGCCTTGTTGTCCCTCTCTGGAAAGGGAAGGGTGATCGCCAAGACTGCAACAACTACCGAGGGGTGACGCTGCTCTCAGTGCCGGGCAAGGTCTTTGCTCGGATAATTCTTGATAGGGTTCACCACCATCTGCTTGAGCACCAGCGTCCAGAGCAGTCAGGCTTTACACCAAAGAGGTCAACGATTGACTGTATCCTTGCTCTTCGGGTCCTCACCGAAAGCAGACGAGAGTTTCGGCAGGGGCTGCTTTCAGCCTATGTTAATCTTTGTAAAGCATTCGATTCAGTGAATCGGGATGCTCTCTGGAGGATTATTGGTCTTCGTGGGGTACCAACAAAACTGTTCGATCTGATGTCTGAACTCTACTCTGGCACTGAGAGTGCTGTGAAATGTGGTGGTACCATCTCTGACTTATTTTCAGTTGTTACTGGAGTCCGTCAGGGGTGTGTCCTGGCCCCCACACTTTTCAGCACTTGTATGGATTGGATTCTAGTGAGGTTTTCGGAGAGATCAAGCTGCCGTGCATCCTTTGGAAATGTTAAGATCTCGGACCTTGATTTCACAGATGATGCAGCCATCTTTGCGGAGACTTTAGATATCCTTTTGGGGGCCCTCGAGGTGCTGAATGAGCAGTCGGAGCTGCTGGGATTACGGGTTTCTTTGGTCAAAACTAAGATCCAGGCTTTGAATGACATATTGGATGCTGCTGTCCTGTCTGTGTCTGTTTGTGGTGAGGATGTTGAGGTCATGGAGAGATTCACTTCCCTTGGCAGTGATATTCATGTCTCTGCTGGCTGTGAATCAGAGGTCAATAGACGTCTGGGTCGGGCCTGGGGAGTCATGGATTCACTGGATCATGGGCTGTGGCGCTGCCGGTACTTGTGTGGGAGGACGAAAGTCCAAGTCTTCTGGTCCTTGGTGCTTCCAGTCTTGCTCTATGGATGCAAGACTTGGACTCTGACCAAGGATCTGAGATGGAGACTTAATTCCTTTGGTACCAGGTCTCTTCGGAGAATCCTTGGCTATCGCTGGTGGAATTGGGTCCAACGAGCGGTTGCTGAGAGGGATTCGGATGAGATTTGTTACCTGCATAGTCCGTGAGCGTCAGTTGCGGCTGTATGGACATGTGGCTCGTTTTCCTGACGCTGATCCTGCTCACCAGATTCTCTCAGCGAGGGAGTCTCGTGAGTGGAGGAGGCCAATGGGCTGACCACATGCCTCGTGGTTGCAGCAGGTTGATCGGCATCTCAAGGAAATGGGGATGTGCCTGGCATCTGCCTGTGGGATGGCCAGACGGAGGCCTCTGGAGTACTGGTGGAAAGTGGACGCAGCGACGAGCTGTTCTGGCACATGCTCCCATACCTGACCTGACCTAGCTACCGGGGAAACCACACCCTCGGCCTACGTTGTCCGAACCGAGTCACTGTTACCGACTCGGATCCGGCGTAACCGAGCGGGAGTTACCAAAGCCGCGCCGGTCCAAATGACAATTTACGGCACAGACGGCCTCACTATTTCTCAAGCCTGCACCGTGCTGGGTCAATTGTAGAAACGACAAGCAACGAGCTGGAACATCTAACAGGGGATTTATTTTACAATGGGAAGGGAGACACAGAGCAGAGTTATCACGACTAAAAGAAATGCAATCAATGTACAAGCAAACACTTAACGGTTTCTACTTACAGGATTGCGCCCATGGACACACACACACACACACACACACACACACACACACACACACACACACACACACACACACACACACACCCAAAAGAAATGGACCCCGTCGGGTATTTATTGGACCCTCCAGTCAAGGAGGATAGGTCAGCTGGGGGGTCAGAGTCTGGCTGTGCACCTTTCCACCTCATGCGGTTTGGTCGATCTTGTTCGGTGGGACTCGAACCCACAGCTTTGACGCAGCACCAAGCACCAGGGGCGAGGGATATGCGATGGACGCCAGCCAGCACGAAGGTGGATGAGACGAGAGGAACCCTTGTGCTGCGAGGACGACCAGAAAACCAGACCAGACTAATGGATCACCAACCGGCCAGGCGAGAACAGACCAGCGCCAGCGCAGACAGAACGCTCTGAACACTCTTCCTCCCCCTCGCGCGCGGTGGCCAGAGGGACCGCCTCTGACGTCACCTCATCCCTCATTGGACGGGGGGCGCGTCGGTTGCCTGCCTTCATTGGGCGGAGGGTATGTCGATGTCTCCGCCCCCCCCCCCCCGAAGAGGCCCACCCCTCAAAGAGGCTGCGCAATAGTATTTGGCGTTCTGGTTTCCCATTGGCTGGCGAGCGTTGGCCGACGCTCGCTCTTCTCTGAATGGACAAGAGGGACTCCTGGCCCTTTTTTGGAGAAAAAACCAGAGCGCCAGCGACCGATGAAACCCCGCGTACACACGTGTTCGGCACACCAGCGCGCGAAGAATGCGAATAGTGCCGAAGGCAGAGGGGGGCTGTTGCCGTCGACTCCTTTGGAGGGTTGTTGGTGGATTAAAGATGTAAACAGACCTGATGATAAAATAACCCACAGCACACACATGAAATTGCCATTAAACACAGGGAGGAATCTAATGATACACATACTTATCGAAATAACTAAGCTGAGGGACTGCTGTCTGTTTGTGTGCAAAAGGCTTCAAAATCCGTAACAATATAACAAGATATTTCAAACAGTTAGGGATGTATTCGGATGAATCTTGGTGGATGATTTGGGTAGATGACCAGAACAAGCTGATTCGATTTTGGTTCATATCTGGATGTAGATCCGGCCGATGAGTGGGATACAAAACTTAAACTGTTCAGCCTGGTGGAGGTATGCGCTTTACCAAGTGCTGTTCTGGTTTCCTCCGCTCACCGAAGGTGGATGGCTGGACGGAGGTTGTGTTTTCACTCACCCCTGTCTGTCTGTCTTTGTTTGTGTTCAGGATATCTCAAAAAGTTGTGGATGGGTTCGGATGAAATTTGGTGGGCAGGCTGGGTGTGTGACAAGGACGAACTGATTAGATTTTGTGAAGATCCGGTTACAGATCCGACTACTAGAATTTTATAAGTGATTATTTACCATTGAGAGGGCAAGACATGGATGCAGCACGATATCTCAAAAATTTTGCTGGACAGGTTTGGGGTATGACAAGGAAGAATTGATTCAATTTTGGAAAAATTTTGATCCAGATCCAAGAATTTTTAAAGTGATTGTTCACCATTGAGTGAATGGGCTGAAACAGATATATAACTCATTATCTCAGAAAGTTGTGGATGGTTTCGGACGAAACTTGGTGGACAGGTTGGTGAGGTGACAAGAACAAGCGTAATTGGATTTTAGTTCAGGTCCGTATCAAGATCCAGCCTATCAGTGGGATACAAAATGTAAACTAATCAGCCTGGTGGAGGTATGCGCTCTACCGAGTGCCAATCTAGTTTTCATTGTTTTGCTGATTTGATTGTGTCGTGAAGAAAACAATTTGGGGGTGGCACTGACAGTTATTACAAATCTTTTGTTTCTCTCCCATATCATAAGGATTATGGATTTCTAACATTTTTGGATTTCCCTTCATGGTTTATTTTAGTTCCTAAAGTGTTTCTTTTTGGTGTACTTAAGAACAAGCATACTGCATTATATTTCAACAGCTCGTCATGCTCCTCCGCCTTTACGAAGTGTTATATTTTATTTATTACCTGTAATCTTAAAGCTGCTTTGAGCTATACTCACGTAAGCAAAAACAGATAAAGCAAGACAGACTGAGAGCGAGTTCACAAAGGGATAAATGATTTAATGAGGTTGGGTTGTCGTGAAGGTAAGGAGATATGTGGAGAGGATGAAATCTAAAATTAAGGTGAACTGTTGCTAACAGTGATCAAGGGTTATTGGTGAGGATGGGAGTTAGAGGGAGAATTGGTGAGTACAAATGAATTTCATTGTTATTCTTTTCAGTGTAATACGAGTGATATTGATAAATATGAGAGTGGGATTATGTTGATGGTGAGAGATACATATGAGAGTTGATCATTGAGGATGAGGTTGGTAAGAGTAAGGATTTGGTGAGCGGCAATATAAAATGGTAGAGAATTAATGAAGTGGTGCATGAGACTAATGTTTTTTTTAAAAAAAATAGATTTTCATTGAGAATGAGTACAATTTGTGAGTATACAGGGTTGGTGGGAGTGAGAAGATTATATGGAGATTTCGGATTTGTTGAGGATGTGATGAATATGAGGAATTTTTTTGAGAGTGTGAACGAGTCGCATTGAGGGTGAGAGTTAGAGTGGGATTATAGTGATGGTGAGCATGAGGGATTGGTGAAGGAGGGTGAAAGTGAGAGATCGGTGAGGGTAAGGGTGAGGAGAGAAAGCCCTTCCCACTGCATGTCATAAGTATGCAGCACGGGCAGAACTCGACGCATCTCTGCAGAACAACATGGCGACAGTTGCGGAAAGCTAGATCCGCAGCGCTCCACCATCCACTCTCCTTCCACACGGCACGGCCATTATCTTTTTTTCCATATTTATTTTATCATTGCTGCTATGGATTGTGGTTTTGCGGGGCTTCAGAACAAGCAAAAGGTTTGTGCCTCCGGAGGGCGCGGGGCCGTGGCTTTCAGGGCGCGCCGGGCGGGAGGGGCTGGAGGGCACGTACTGGAGTCAGCATTTTCTGCGCGCATCTTCCTCCTCGCTCCCGTCGTACTCCACTCTCTTCTTCTTCTCGCTCTTCACTCCGCCTTTCCCTGCCATCCTGTCAGAGCTGCGTTAGTTCAGAGCAAGCAGGGTGACGACGGAGACAGAGCAACGATGAAGACTCGGTAACGGAGGTTTTCAGGCAGGTAACCCAAGCTGAAGTCGTTCAAATTGCGTCCTCGTGATTCAGATTCCAGAGGGGGCGACCCTTTGGGTACTACCCCCGAGGCGTTGGCTCTGCGCACTGGTTGTTGCGTTGTGTGTGTGTGTGTGTATGTATATGTATGTCCGTATATGTATGTGTGTGTGTATAATTGTATATATGTATATATATATATATATATATATATATATATATATATATATATATATATATATATATATATTTTTTTTTTTTTTATAGGGCCGTTGGCGAGGCCCAGACAGTCTTTCGGTGTGTGGTGTGTGGGTGTGATCGTGAATGGGGGCGTTCGTGTGATGATGCGACGGCCAGCCTGTCATGTCGGCCAAAGATGCGCATTCCGGGCCTCGTCATTCCGTGCGTCGGCTCGGAGCGCAAGTTTTCCAGGATAACCATTCGTGCTAGATCCCCTCCCCCTTCACTCCCCCCTTCACCTCATCCTGCTCCTCCCATCTGTTTTACGGCTCTTTAAAGGTAAAGCAGGAATGACATTTCAGAAATGACGTCATGATCCCACGAATGGCGGTGGAAAAACGTGAATAAAAAACAATGGCTTAAAAGAGCTTTGCAGAAACAGTACGCTGCAGGACAAGGTAGAGTGTGCTGTGTGCTGCAGGGTTGAGGCGGGGGGGGGGGTGTTGTATTCTACGTTGAGAGTTCTGCAGGGGTAGTGGGGAAGCACAACGAAAGTCTGCAGAAAGGCAGGGGGAATGTTGCGGTTTCGCACACTCGTATTCCCTTTGACCGTACCGTATCTCTACTCTCCTTGGTGCTGAAATGGTTTGAGGCGTTGGCGCACGGACACGGCCTATGGCCGTCTGTGCGTTCACACGTTTTATGCTCAGTCGTACAGTGAGTGACCATTATACGTCGAGACGTCAGTGTAACTTTGATGAACTGGTATTTCCCATTCCTGAGTAGATGACACATGTTGGTCAGGCTTCTGGTTGGCATGCAACTTGTTATTCATCCACATCCTCTTGTTCTTCACTCACTTCTTGTTATGCTCCACTCCCAACATAGTAGTGGTGTGGTCCAACCCGTGTGTGTGTGTGTGTGTGTGTATGTATATGTACAATGTATGAATATATATATATATATATATATATATATATATATATATATATATATATATATATATATATATATACATATACATACATAAGTAGTCGACAAGGCCCACGCAGTCCACACAACCCACCAACCTCACACAATCCATCTCACACCACCGTTTTCAAATCTCAGCTGCATCCAACAATCATTCATTTGCTTATAAGTGAACAAGTAGATTTCGCCTTTGTTTTATTTTCTCTTCACAAATATGCTTTTCTCCATTTTCTTTTTTTTTTCAACTTCTTATAATAACTCAATTTGGGTGAAATTTTTTTTATTCTGTCACAACAAAGCGAGTTATTCACATTGAAGATGGCATGGTCAGCAAGATGGCAACTGCCTCATGGTCCACTTTGGAATGATTGTACACGATCTATCGCCGGTGTTGTGGGTGTGATGATCTGTAATCCTGCAGGCCTGTATTGATTTCCATCCCTGGAGTTTTATTCATATTCTGGTCGAGGTTTCTCCAATTTATTCTCTCCCTTTTGTGGGTTTAATCCATTTGTACACACCATTCATGCAATGGTTTGACAATTCCTTCACTTTATTTGAATTTTTTTTCGTTCTTCCTTTAGCATTTTTTTCTTCAATCTCAATCTTTATCTTTATTTCTGATTCTGATGTACCATCCTCTGTTACAGAGCGTCGGTGCTGCTGAAGCAGTTTCTTGACAAGGATTATACTGGGTGGTTTGTCATTGCATTCCCAGATCTTGATTTTTACTTCATCCTGAAACAAAACATATTGATTGGTCTTGATGTAATGGTATAATAACTCTCTAACAGGATGGTGTAGAGGTCATGCACTTACCTTTGAACTATAAGTGTTGGTTAAATTCCTGACCCAACTAAAAACTTTCAGATTTGGGCTTCGCAGGCAGGACGTTTCATTACAAAGTTGACATACCGAGGATGGACGTTAAGCAGGGTGTCCTCGCTGGCTCGCATCAGTTGGGGAAGGTTAAAGATCGTTTGGTACCTTTTGCGAAGTGTAGGCCAATTATCACCGGCACCTAAAATTCAAAATTGCAAAATTGCTGTTACTTTCAGTTGAACGTCAGGCCTGGTCAGCCGGTTCATGAAAGACTTGGGCAAAAAAACTTCTGGCCAACCACTCAAGCAGGTGCAAATAATCAGGGCCATTAAAGTTTTAGTCATAGTAACTGGCTTGGTTTGCCTGGCTTATGAGATCATGAGGTTGGTATTTGATGCTTGTAAACCTCTTTTTCAAAAAAAAAAATATTTCGCAAACCCTCTATTTTTGGTGGTCTTTGCAGGACAGTATTTGGGCAATTCAGGAATGCAAAATCACATGTGATGTCATATCGTTTTTTTTTTTTTCACCATAAATATTCAACTATGGCTCACATCTCGCTGACCTCACCACATCATCAAGATTATCCCACAGCTGACATTTTCAGCATGACAAGGTAGCTCATAGTTAGGATGCTTTTAATGTGTCTATAGTCGAGGTTAAATTATTGGTGTGGCTCTCAGCAGTCATCCTGGTGCTTCTCTGTCAGGGCGTTGCGTCAATTTGTTTGCAATCTTTTGGAGAGGACGTTGAAGCAGTTATCCCGTCTGATTGCATTCGCATGTGGTGAAATCCCATAGCATTTTCCATAAAGAGTAGGCCACTGTATGCTGGAGCCCAGGCCACATTCCAGATATCTGCCTACATTTAATGGAGAATTATCGGCTGTGGAAATGTTCACGACCAATCATGGGTTCTGTGATATCCCTCGAAGCGGTGTTACATTAAAAACAGCCTAGAATGTTCTCCATTATCAATCAGGATCTCCAAAATGCCACAACATCATGTTAAAAATCATCGGCAAAGAGGGAATTCATTGCTATTCTTGAGAATTGCATGTCATATCACATGTTGTTTGAAGCGTTGAGGTTGTTATCACATGGGTTTGAAGCGATGGTTGATTAAAGAGATAGTACATTGCTGGCAAATTAATTATTTTAGGCCATTATAATATCATACAATAGCATATTGTGATGTTTACCTTTGGTGTCTTAGCTTCACTTTTTTCTCGTGCTTAAAACCATTATAGAGTTGTCTGCTTAATGCAAGAAGAGCAAGAATATTTTGACAGGATAGTGAAATAAACAGTGGCCTTAATATATATCAGTTGTTCTTGTTGCTATTGAACATGGAAGGGGAAACGTTGCCTTTTTGGGGGGGGGGGTTGTTGCAGCTTTGCACTAGCTATTGCTTTGTTTGGAGGTGTTTTCAATCTGTTTTACTAAGTTTTTTTTGTATTCATAGTCGAGGCTTGTGGAAGAGCTCGAACCAAGAGGAAGGTGGGGATACATGCAAAGAGCAAGGTCGAGGACCACAACAAAGGGACACTTGGAAGAAGAATAGGTGATGGGAAGCAGGTAATGCTGAATACAAGCTCAAATACAAGAAGGGGCTGAAAGAACAGGAAGGGAAAATCCAGGGATGAAACAGCAATTATATAAATACATGGAAAGGTGGGTGAGTGAGAGGGGATAAAAACAATAACCTGGAAAAGAAGGGGTTGTCTTTGGGAAGGTTATTGAGGGTAAAAAAGAAGAAGAGATTATGTGTACAGAGGAGGGGTGACCAGTGGAGATACACATTCATCCTCAGGAGAAGAATGATTGAGCAGACTGAGGATGTTGATTCCACAGTTAAGAGCGAAGAGGAACAAATGAGTGAAGGTGAGCAATGAACTTGGATTTTGGGAGTTTTACCAGAAGTAGGTTACTAGCAGGACATGTGTATTTTAGAGAAATCTAGGGTGGGAAATGGGGGTGCCAGGGAAGAGGTGGGGGGGGGGGAGACGGACAGAGCACAGAGTGTGTACGAGATCAGAAAGGAGGTGGAAGAAGATAGAGAGGCCACCAACCTGTTTGTGATGCTGGAGCAATAGGCCCAAAAATTTGCCTTTCTGGAGATTCAAATTGTGATGTTTAACCTTGCCCCACTCACAGGAGATTCAAATTATTTTGAGTGCCTTGGATTCCACGACCTCAAGGGGTGAAATGTTTGAGGCAGGGGTGCCAGCCCAGAGGGGACAGTAGTACTCCATCAAGCTATGAATGAAGGCCTTGAAGGTTTTCAGAAATTTGGCTTTGCCTGGGAAAGATTTGGCACAGATGGAGGAAGCCCAATCAGTGGCTAGCTTTCATGGCCAACCTTGATATCTGTCAAAGACAGATCGTGGTTGATGGTGAGGCCTGGAAGTTTGAAGGACTGAACGTCTTGGAGACGTTTATCAAGGTTTGGAGAGAAGTAGATGGAAGGGTTCACAAGATTTGTCTTTTGGAGAGACTGTGAGAGTGTTTCCTCCTTGCATCTTTTTCATGAGAGAAACCTCACAATTGTCATTTATTAACTTCCCTTTTAACAGCCAATATAAATGAAAGCTTTGTACCGATGAAGGTGAAGTTGAACTTTTGTCATATTTCAAAACTGCATAAAGACAGTCATTATTTTGGTACTTATGGGGTCAAGTTATTTCTGGCTGCATTAACACCTGCTCATTGTTTGCCAAGCATTAAACTGGAAAGCAGAACTTTCATTTTTGGGTCTTGAATTGATGTGTGTGTGTGTGTATATATATATATATATATATATATATATATATATATATATATATATATATATATATATATATATATATATATATATATATATATATATATATATATATATATATATATATATATATATATATATGATATAGCCTGGTGTCGGAGCAGTGGTTAGGGCAGCGGCTTGGGATCCAAAAGGTCCTGAGTTCAAGCCCCGTTGGGCCACTGAATTATTACACCATGGGGTTGACTCAGCCTGTCATCCTTCCGAGTTCGGCGAAGTGAGTACCAGTGGACTGGGCCGGTGTATACCCCAGTTAAAATAGGTGTACCATATCCCTGTGTCGTAAGAGGCGACCAGGGTTGCGTCAGGAAGGGCGTCCGGCGTGGAACATGTGCTAAATCACTATGTGGATCATACGGATGATCCGCTGTGGCGACCCCTAACGGTAGAAGCCGAAAGAAGAAGATATATATATATATATATATATAAATATATATATATATATATATATATATATATATATATATATATATATATATATATATATATATATATATATATACAGGGGCTGCAAAAGTAGGTATACAGTAAGGATTATACCAGTATTATAATAGTGGTGATGGGATTCATTTAATACTAGAATTCATTTAATTCATTCAAATCATTATTACCATTTTTATTTTCGTAATTTTTTTCTATAATACATCTTTTATTTGCAGGTAAAGTGGAAATTTAATGATAAAATCAATAAAATAGGTTTTGTGTGCACGTTTTGTTTTTCAATACTGTATACCTACTTTTGCAGCCCCCTGTATATACATACATGTATATGTTACATATATATGATATATTTATATATATATATATATATATATATATATATATATATATATACATACATGTATATGTTACATATATATGATATATTTATATATATATATATATATATATATATATATATATATATATACACATATATATTTATAGATATATCTTCTTCTTCTTTCGGCTGCTCCCGTTAGGGGTCGCCACAGCGGATCATCCGTATGATCCGCATAGTGATTTGGCACATGTTTTACGCCGGATGCCCTTCCTGACGCAACCCTGGTCGCCTCTTACGACACAGGGATATGGTATACCTATTTTAACCGGGGTATACACCGGCCCAGTATACTGGTACTCATTTCGCCGACCTCGGAAGGATGACAGGCTGAGTCAACCCCCTGGTGTATTAATTCAGTGGCCCAAACGGGGCTTGAACTCAGGACCTTTTGGATCCCAAGCCGCTGCCCTAACCACTGCGCCAACACCAGGCTATATACATACATATATATATATATATATATATATATATATATATATATATATATATATATATATATATATATATATATATATATATATATATATATATATATATATATATATATATATATATATATATATATATATATATATATATATATATATATATATATATATATATTGTTACAGTTGTGGAAATTCGCATTACACCATAAAGAGTCCTCGGGTGAGACATCTCGATAAGTCCATGTGTAGTTAGCCCACACCTGTTGTATAGAGGGAATTTATGTGATCCATTCCGGCTGCAATCCTTCAGTTAGCCTTTTTTCTTTCTCTATCATTATTTTCGACCATTAAGCCGCCAATAACGCAAACAGCCAGTACCTTTACCTTCACAACTCCATCCCGCAAACATCGCTTCACCGCCATTCCCAAACGACACCATAACCATCAAACCACCACTGAAAACCCTCCACCACCTTCGCCTTTCTCCTTCACAACCAACAACCGTACCACCTGTGAACACTGAACGTCGGGCTGTCTAGGGCCCGTTCGGCGATTGGTGCCAAACGCACCGAGCCGCGAGCACGAATGGCGGCCTTGCCGAGGGAGAAATTCGGATCCAAAATGATGCACGCCCACTTCCCCTCCGTCCAATGGGCGAGCGCGAGGTGGCTTGGCCCCGCCTCCAAGCGCGTGTATGTGAAGTCCGTTTATGTATGTGCAGATCAAGGGAGGTTCACGCCCCTTTTTGCCCGACCAATGGCTGAACAGAGGATGGCGTGGCCCCGCCTCCAATCGCGTTTTGATCCGCATATTTGCATATCGGCTCCTCCTGAGTCCTATAAAGATGCGAGCGCAAGGTGACTCGCCAGAGAGAGAGAGAGGGTGAGTTGAGCTGGGAGGAGTTCGAGAAGAGTTGGAGAGAAGTTGTGGAGGAGTTGCAGGGAAGACGGCGGACGGCGACGAGGTTGCGGTGTGGGAGTCGCTCGACTCGTCGCGGAATCCAGGCCAGCCAGCCATACGCCTCTCCCTAAGCATCAGCGATTTCACCCCCATTCACGCTGAGATAGTGCCGAGGGGGCCCCCGTTCCTTCCCCACCCTAAACGTGGTGCCAACAAGACCGCTCGCGCGGAGCACGCCAGAGAGGACTCGCCGACCACGCCAGGGCACGGAGTCGGGGCGCAGCGGCGCGAACAATGCGGCTTGCCCGCCATCGCGTCACGAGGATGCGGGTAAGACCCCCCCGGTCTCATGGACCTGGCCGATCCTCCAGGATCCACGTACATTTGGTCTACGGACCTGTCTGCCTC
>NC_140973.1:18444121-18524121 GCF_056783735.1 Eptatretus burgeri
TGTGTGTCGTAAAAGGCGACCAGGGTTGTGTCAGGAAGGGCATCCGGCATAAAAACCTATGCCAAATCATTATGCGGACAACAAAACGAATTTCCATACCGGATCGGTCGAGGCCCGGGTTACCAACGACCGCCACCGGTACCGGTGGGCAGCAGGGTACCAGTGGAAATTGTGGTACTGCTGGGCAAAGGAGGAGAAGGAGACGGGGTAGGCGAGTCCAGAGGCAGTGGGAGAGGGGGGAGGGTAGAAGTGTGGAGGTGAGAGTTGGAACTCTGAATGTTTGGACGATGACTGGCAAAGGGCGAGAGTTGGCTGATATGATGGAGAGAAGAAAGGTGGACATACTGTGTGTACAAGAGACCAAGTGGATGGGGAGTAAGGCTAAGAGCATTGAAGGTGGTTTCAAACTGTTCTACCATGGTGTGGATGGGAGGAGAAATGGTGACGGGATAATCCTGAAGGAAGATTATGTCAAGAGGGTATTGGAGGTGAGGAGAGTTTCTGACCGAGTAATGAGTGTGAAGTTGGAAATTGAAGGGGTGATGATGAATGTCATCAGTGCATATGCACCGCATATGGGGTGTGAGATGGAGTATAAAGAAAATTTCTGGAGTGAGTTAGATGAAGTGGTGGAGAGTATATCCAAGGATGAAAGAGTGTTGATTGGAGCAGATTTCAATAGGCATGTTGGGGAAGGGAATAAAGAGGATGAGGAGGTGATGGGTAGGTACGGTCTCAACAAGAGAAATGTGGAAGGGCAAATGGTGGTAGAGTTTGCAAAAAGAATGGAAATGGCAGTGGTAAATACGTATTTCAAGAAGGAGGAACACAGGGTGACGTACAAGAGTGGAGGAAAGTGCACACAGGTGGATTACATCTTAAGCAGGAGATGCAACCTGAAAGAGATTAGAGACTGTAAGGTGGTGGCAGGGGAGAGTGTAGCTCGACAGCATCGATTGGTGCTCTGTAGGATCATTTTGGAGGTGAGGTTGAGGAAGAGAGTGAGGGCTGAACCAAGGACCAGATGGTGGAAGCTGAAGGAGGAAGACTGTTGCGTGGAATTTAGGGAGGAGGTGAAACAGGTGTTGGATGGTGGTAAAGATGGGTGGGATGATTGGCCAACTACAGCAGCAGTGGTGAGGGAGATAGCTAGGAAGGTACTTGGTGTGACATCTGGACAGAGGAAGGAAGATAAGCAGACTTGGTGGTGGAACGAGGAAGTACAGGAAAGTATAAGGAAGAAGGGGTTGGCGAAAAAGAAGTGGGATAGTCAGAGACATGAAGAAAGTAGGCAGGAGTACAAGGAGTGGCGGGGAAAGGCAAAGAGAGAGGTGGCAAAGGCTAAGAAAAAGGCATTCGACGCGCTGTATGAGAAGTTGGATACAAAAGAAGGGGAAAAGGATTTATACCGATTGGCAAGACAGAGGGCTGGGATTGGCTGGGAAGGATGTGCTGCAGGTTATGGTGATAAAGGACGTAAATGGGAATGTGCTGACGAGCGAGGAGAGTGTGTTGAGAAGGTGGATGGAGTACTTTGAGGAGCTGATGAATGAAGAAAATGAGAGAGAGAGAGAGAGAGAGAGAGAGAAAGAAAGAGAGAGAGAAAGAGAGAGAGAGAGAGAGAGAGAGAGAGAGAGAGAGAGAGAGAGAGAGAGAGAGAGAGAGAGAGAGAGAGAGAGAGAGAGAGAGAGAGAGAGAGAAAGAGATAGAGATAGAGATAGAGATAGAGATATATAGATAGATAGATATATGGAAGAGAGATATGGAAGAGGTGGAGATAGTGAATTAGGAAGTGGGGTGGATCAGTAAGGATGAAGTAAGGACTGCTATGAAGAGGATGAAAAGTGGAATGGCGGTTGGCCCAGATGACATACCAATGGAGGCATGAAAGTGCTTATGAGAGATGGCAGTGGGGTTGTTAACCAGATTGTTTAATAAAATCTTGGAAAGTGAGAGGATGCCGGAGGAGTGGAGATTAAGTGTACTGGTTCCGATTTTCAAGAACAAGGGTGATGTGCAGAGCTGTGGAAATTACAGAGGGATATAGTTGTTAAGCCGCACCATGAAGTTGTGGGAAAGAGTAGTGGAAGCTAGGTTGAGAAGAGAGGTGATTATTTGTGAGCAGCAATATGGGTTTGTGCCAGGAAAGAGCACCACTGATGCGATGTTTGCTTTGAGAATGTTGATGCAGAAGTATAGGGAAGGCCAGAAGGAGTTACATTGTGTGTTTGTGGATTTAGAGAAAGCTTATGATAGGGTGCCAAGAGAGGAGTTGTGGCATTGTATGAGGAAGTCGGGAGTGGTGGAGAAGTATGTGAGGATTGTGCAGGATATGTATGAGGACAGTGTGACAGCGGTGAGGTGTGCGGTAGGAATGACAGACCGGTTTAAGGTAAAAGTGGGATTGCACCAAGGATCGACTCTGAGCCCTTTCCTGTTTGCAATGGTGATGGACAGGTTGACGGACGAGATCAGACTGGAGTCTCCATGGACTATGATGTTCGCGGATGACATCATGATCTGTAGGGAGAGTAGGGAGCAGGCTGAGGCGAGCCTTGAGAGGTGGAGGTACGCACTGGAGAGAAGGGGAATGATAGTCAGTAGGAGTAAGATGGAGTACTTGTGCGTAAATGAGAGGGAGGGTGGTGGTCTGGTGCGGTTGCAAGGAGTTGAGGTGGGGAAGGTGGATGGGTTTAAATACTTGGGATCAACTGTCCAAAGTAACGGAAAGTGTGGGAGAGAAGTGAAAAAGAGAGTGCAGGCAGGATGGAGTGGGTGGAGAAGAGTTGCAGGAGTGATTTGTGACAGAAGGGTAGCTGCAAGAGTGAAGGGGAAAGTCTACAAGATGGTAGTGAGACCAGCTATGTTGTATGGTTTGGAGGCGGTGGCGCTAACAAAAAGACAGGAAGCGGAGCTGGAGGTGGCAGAGTTAAAGCTACTGCGATTCTCGTTGGGAGTGACGAGGATGGACAAGATAAGGAATGAGTATATTAGAGGGACTGCGCAGGTTGGACGGTTTGGAGACAAAGTGAGAGAGGCGAGATTGAGATGGTTTGGACATGTGCACAGGAGGGAAGCGGAGTATATCGGGAGAAGGATGCTGAAGATGGAGCCGCCAGGCAGGAGGAGAAGAGGAAGGCCAAATAAGAGGTTCATGGCTGCGGTGAGGGCGGACATGCGGGCGGTTGGAGTGTCAATGGAAGATGTGGAGGATAGAGCGAAATGGAGATGGTTGATCCGCTGTGGTGACCCCTAACAGGAGCAGCCGAAAGAAGAAGAAGAAGAAGAATAAGAAGAAGAGGGTGTAGCAACACAGTCTGTTCCAACACTGCTTTTATACAGACAGAGGGTTTGTAACTAATTCATCAACAAATGTTGGAACACCTGTAGGAATTGTTTGCATCAACTTTCAAGGCTTAATTTACTTCCATTGCTGCAGAACAGCTGCAGTTGCTAACCCATTTCTTGTTCCCTGAAAAGGGCCTTTTTTAACAACTCTGAAATTTACATTATTTTTCAGTTTTTGGTCACCTAAACTTTGTTTTTTTAACCTCTGGCAGTTTACCACTTAGCTTTGTATCATTTCAGGTTATTCACTGGACTTGAACTGCTTAAATTTCAGTAAAAACTGGAAAAATGGTGGTGTTCTAAAACTTCTGACCGGTGGTGTAGGTTAGAATATGAACGGGCTAATAACATAGAGGAAATCAAATTAATATCACCCAAACAAAGACCACGTCTTCACAAAATAAACAACAATAAACAGCTTAAAACACAAGGAGAATAAATTAAAGTCATTAAAATTCTCCCAAAATCACCTAATTTAAGAGAAATTAACGATGTGAGTTTTGCAGCAGCACTGTATGTCCAAGAGAAAATGACAGGCAAACAACAACACAAAAAATATAGATCTGATAACCCTATCAGAAACAAAATACCACAATGGAAGTAGAGACTTGAGAAACAGAGAGTCTGACTCTGAGGGTGGAAATGGGCCAAATAGAACAATTTAAGAAGGGAAACAGAAGCCCAAAACTCATGAAAATAATCAGACAAATAAAAAATAATTATAACAGAAAACAACAGATTGGACCCATTATCATTCCCTAATAAACTTCAAATACAACAGATAGCAAGGAAAATAAAAAACTATGATGAGGCCAACAACATAAGAAACCAAAATTAGCAGTTTGAAAAGAACCCGAAAAAGTTCTACCAAGAGCTAGGGAAACAAAAACAAAATGTGACAACTCCCCCTAAAAAAAGAGGAAATAGAAAAATTTTGGAAGGGTATATTTGAAGATGAAAAAGAACACAACAAGGAAGCAGAGTGGATATGACACTTGAGAAATAAAAAGCACCAGGAAATGCACCCACTGACAATTGATGAGGAAAAAATTAGGAAATATCTCGCAAAAGCACCAAACTTCAAATGCCCGGATGGGATTCCGAACTTCTGGCTGAAGCAATTATCTGCTCTCCACCCTCACTACGCTCAAGCATTTAATGAGCTCATCCAAGGGAAACAATCATTGGACGAATGGCTCACAGAAGGAAACACTCTTCTGATTCCCAAATCTGAAGAAACCCATCTACCTAATAAATACAGACCAATAACATGCCTACCAACAACATACAAACTTTTAACAGGTATAATCGCGATGCAATTTACAACCACCTCACTCAACAAGTTGCTTTAGAGGCAGAGCAGAAACTTTGTAAAAGGGGATGTTATGGAACAATAGACCATTTATTGTTAAATAAAACCATCTTCGAAAACTGCAAGCTCCGACAAACCAACTTATCCACAGCCTGGATCGATTCCAAAAAGCTTTTGACAGTGTCCCACATTCATGGATTATAAAGTGCATGCAAGTATACAAAATTGACCCTCAGATAGTCATACTGATTGAGAAACCAATGATGCTCTGGAACACAACTCTGCAACTACCTAATGTGGAAGAAAAGATTGAAATCCCAGCAGTAAAGATGCAGATGTGGTATCTTACAAGGTGACAGTCTTTCCCTCTTCTTGTTTTCCTTGGCACTGGACCTACTGAGTAACCTCATCAATGAACAAGGACACGAATACAATCTAATATGCAACAGAAAAATGACAAAAGAAACAAGAAAGGTAACACATCTATCTACTTTACATGGATGATCTAAAACTCTTCGCCCCAAATGATAATAAATTGGCAGATCAACTGAAACTAGTAAAGCAGTACTCGGAGGACATCCAAATGGAGTTTGGTCTTGACAAATGTGCCAAGTGCACATTCATGCAAGGAAAAATTAAAAGAACACATAACATCTCAATCGATGAAAGCATAACAATACAGAAACGAGAAAATGAAGCATCCTACAAATACTTAGGAATAGAAGAAGGCCCTCAGGTACAACACAAAACAAAGCATAAAATTATCAGCAAAGAGTACTTATGCAGACTTAGACTAATTTTGAAGTCATCCCTCTCCCCAAAAAACAAAACCAAAGCTATAAATCAACTTGCAGTGCCGATATTCCAATATAGCTGTGTAATTATAAACTGGCCACAATTGGAGATCAACAATCTAGACACCAAAACAAGAAAACTTCTAACTGTTCACAAGATGTTCGACAAAAACCAATGCATACTGAGGTTGTACTTACTGAGGCGAGAGGGAGTAGGTGGTTTTATGGAGCTTAACCAAGTACACAGAATATCGTGTGTCAGACTAGCGGAGTATGTGACGAGCTCAACAGACTACCGGATGAGATTTTTACATGAGCAAGAAAACAAAAGACCAGAAAAGGGATCAGTAATCCATTTAGCAGCAAATTTCCAAAGACAGGTGCAAATTATGGATACCACACATGAAAACAAAACAAACAAATGAACGATGACAATACCTTTTCTGGCATTCCAATTCCAGATGAGCTAAAATGGTACGTACTGCATACTTGCTTGATGTTCAGCATTTAAACGGATAAAGCACGGACAAACAACGCTGGGACGGCAATACCTAACCATCCATAATCGCCCTTGCCAAGAAACTACTTCAGCAGAATTGAAGCTCTGTAAAGAGTATGACACATCAAATATTCAATCAAAATATATTACTTACATTTTGCTACAATTGCTTCAAGTCGCCATAAATATAATCTTAAATATGTAGAAATTTGTCACATTGCTGCTCTTTATTTGTTTATCAGCGTTGACCTTGTCGCTAAACTTTACACAAGGCCAGAACTCGGTTTAAATTGGGCACACTTTTAGGTAGCTTGAGTATGTATGGGTGATTTTGTACATCTGTTCCATGTGACGTCTGTGAGAACGTCTTGTCCAGGGATTTTGTGTGGTCGTTGTTGTATATTCTTTACCCTAAAACTGCCTTCACCCATTCCCAACTCCCAACCCCCAAAAATTTTAAATAAAACAAAGAAACACAAACATTGTTTTTTAAAATTATTTTTAACACCTGGTAATGTTCCTGATCCTCCCACACTTTTCTCATCCCCACTCCCACCCCCTTCCTCACCCATCCACTCAATTAAATTAAAAGTCATCAGCTTGACTGATTTATTTAATCTGGTGTTAGTGTCGTGCAGGCACAATGGGCCGAATAGTTATATTATATATCATCTCAGAAGTGTGTTTGTATGTTTGTTTGACTTATATACACTCCTGAATTGCTGGATGGAATAAGTTGAAAGCTGCTGGTTGTACGTGGGGTGTTCACGGAGGGGGCTTTTGGGGGTAAAAATGATCAGATGGTGAGAGCTAACGTCGGTTTATGTATAGACGGACATCATCCACCCTCCCCAATGTGTGTCTGAAAAATGCAATCACTTTGAACCCACATTCAATGTTCTACCCTCTGTAATCTGCCATTATCCCATGCACGTGAAGCCAAAAGTAGGGGTAAGCAATTGGTTCATGTCCGTCTGCCTGATCAATTTATGATCGCTACTAATATCATGACTGCATCACCTGTAACTAATATAATGACTGTATCACCTCACGCTTATTCTAAGACATTTACTATGGGAGATAACTAAACTATGCTCAGCAATGTTATTCCCTCGATGTCATTTCCACAACAATATTTTGCAATAGTGTCAGTGTTCTGCATTTATGCCAGTTTGCATGGCCTTTGTCACAACCTCTCTGGATAAGGTGTTTCCCGCTGCCTGATAGGCTCGGTATTGCAAGGCTAGCTCAGCAATGATGGGCTTGCATCTAACTCCAGCTTCAAATGGAGGGAGAAGCATCCAAATAGAAACTGCAATTTTGGTACTGGGCATGGGGTATCACATGGTGGAGCATGCCATCATTACAAGAGGATGTTAGACTCACTGTATCACATGCAATGCATTCCTTGTCTTATATTTTTGTGAAAAGTTTGCTGAGAATTTCAGACTGCCAATAAAAGTAGTATAAATTACAATGTAAACCAGCCTATTTCAGCTCACTTCAGGAGATAGGCAAAATCTCAACCCATAATCAGGGGTGTTTGGCATACTTGCCTACACTTGCTAACTACTCTTCTAAATAACCAGCTCAGTACAAGTTAAAACTATATATTTTATCTAGGTTAAGTTGAATGTTTTTGTTCATGGAAGTTCAAATTATATATTGCTTTGAAGGTTCAGTGGATACCTTGGTGTTTGAATACTGTTAAAAACTATATAATCTTGTTTATAGGAGTTAACATTTGTTCCTTTTTATGCTGTGCTGTTGCAGGGTGGATTTCATGCAGAAATCAAGGTTTGTCACTGAGAGAAGAGTGAACAACAGTGAAACCTGTCACACTTCCAGCAAACATGTCTGTCCCACCTGGGCCTGAAAGTTTCCACAAGTTTACCAAGGAGTCCCTGGCTGAACTCGAGAAACGAGCAGCTGAGGAAAAGGCAAAGACAAAGGCAAAGAAATCCAAAGACAGCCATAAGGATGATGACGAACATGGCCCAAAGGCAGATGCTGACTTGGAGGTTGGAAAACCTCTGCCACTGATCTATGGTGATGTCCCTTCTGAGTTCATCGCGACACCCATAGAAGACCTGGACCCCTATTACAGCACACGCAAGGCCAGTGGAGACAAATATATTATGGAAGCCATCATTTGTTTTTATTAAAATTCTGAATGCAACTACAAGCAAATGATTAAGTAAAGGCATACCTACAGCCAAATTCCTTAATATTCCTCACCTATTCATCCTACATTTGTCTTGTTATGGCGAGACATACTCTGACAAAACATATATCATTATATCTGGTAAGATTCTTATCTGATTCATATCAACTCTGATGATAAATCATCGGAGATTTATATCACAGTGTTTTTAAAAATACAACTGTAACCCGCAGTTTAAAATTAAACGTAAGGTTTATTT
Source organism: Eptatretus burgeri (assembly GCF_056783735.1). Lineage (NCBI taxonomy): Eukaryota > Metazoa > Chordata > Myxini > Myxiniformes > Myxinidae > Eptatretus > Eptatretus burgeri. The sequence goes on from NC_140973.1 coordinate 18,452,498, forward strand.
CAAAAACTGAGAATTACTCAGTCTGATTATTATGGATTATTTTTCACTTTACTTATCTACAATACAGTACTTACTGCACCATGAGTATGATGTAACAAGTGCAATATCAGTGAATTTCCCAGTAACTGATACGGAGGCAATTATGTGTTGGCCATGATTGGCTGTTAAACACAAATGTTAAACTTGTCTCCTAATGTCTTTGTCCTCCATGTGATTTATGTACAAGCTCATACATGATCCTGAATCCTTAGATCACTGTAAAAAAAAAAAAGTCAATTGCTGTAATGATATTTACAGTAGGTCTGAGAATATGAACTTTGGATGAAGATGTATAGCCTGGTGCTGGCTGAGCCTGTGGGGTTGAAGATCCCATGGTATCTTGTAAATATTAGGCCACTGTGGGTCGTTGTGACAGATACATTCCCTGCTGAGAGATTAAATGGGATGGGCAAGTTAATTGTGAAGGGAGGGGAGATGTGAAATCGAATTAAGTCCATGGTAAGAATGAGGTTTGTGCTGGACATTGAAGATCAGTAGATTGTGGTGAATGGCATGTGGACACAGCACTGGCTCAGTGACTACATCTGAATTGATACAACTGGCAGTAATTGATCGGAAATTAACATGTCTGTGCGGTATTATCATGTTGTTTTATCTCCACCCTACAGTGTACATTGAGTAGCTCATCCATCCATCCATCCATCCATTGGGACCATACTCTGTGCAGACCATTGGGGCTGTGGAAGCACTCTCCTTGGCTATTGGGTACAATCCTGGATGGGTCGCCGCTCCGACACAGGATACCAGCAAGTTAGCACTCATTTTGCCGACCTCGGAAGAATGACAGGCAGAGTCAACCCCACCTGGTATTAATTCAACAGCAGAGGGGGATTTGAACTCAGGATCCTCAGATCCCAAGCCCACCACCCTAACCATTAAGCCAACACCAGGCAGAAGCTCATACACATTCAATATTACATGAATGTGAGAAAAATTAATACCACATATTGGGAGGCTGTCAGTTTGCTTTTGGTGGGGTTAATTTCAAAGACTGTGATAAAGATCTGCATTTTAGCGATTTGCCCTTTTTAGGAAGGGCAGAGAGGATATGGGGTGAATGAGTTTCGAGCACCGTTAGTGCCTGTAACATTTGATAATCAAGATAGGTTAATTCTTGAGAACTGAACATAGACCTGCTTTGTCAGCACCCATGTATTGCTAACATCTTCAGCACACGGGAAGCTTTTGGATGGTATCCAGTGAGATGACCTTGAGCAAGAACCAATCGAGGTGCCTGTGGGAAGCAGAGGAAATGTATGTAACATTGGGGAGCTGTCACCATATATTACCAAGAAGAGCTTCCCATATAAGGGCAAACCTTCGACGATTTCTTCTACTCTATCTTCTACTATTTCAACAGACTGCTCTCATTTCGACCTCTCCTTCATAACTTGCCTAAAAATCCAACTGTTTCAGCGTTTCTTCTCTCCATTCTCTGAATTTGCCTTTATTGCATCCATCAAGAAATGTGTTTAATTGCATTTCTGACCTAAAAATTAAAAAAACCCAGTTTCCTACGAGTATTCACTTTTCATCAACCATTCTTTTTTTCCAACTTCAGTGCCAACTCACCCCTCTCACTCTTCCCTCTCAAAGCAACCATCACACTCTTCTCCCTTCATGCCTCCCTCAATCACCCTTCTCAAAGTTGCCCCCCCATCTTATCTACAAAGCTGCCTCCTTCCCCTGCCCTTTCACCTCCATCTCATCACTCCACCTCCTCAAATCCTCAATTGCCTTCTGCCCCTTCTCTTGCCCCCCCCTCTCCCCCAGCACCACAGAGCCTTTTCTCCTCCTCAGCCGGCCCCCTCCCCTAGCTATTCTGCAATTCCCCACACTCCTTCAACAACCTTCTTTACCTCCCCCCCTCCTCCCATTTTCCTACCCTCCCCCTCCCTCCCACCCCCTGCACCCAAAGCCTCCTCCCTCCGTCTTCATTAACAGTGTGGACCTCAAATATCCGGGGCCTTCGCTCAAACCTTTCAGATCTTTCCATACAGGTTGCCACTGACAAACCAGGCATAATCTGCCTAACAGAAACTTTCCTCCTTCAAGACGTCTCTGACTCCCAAGTATCTCTCCCTGGTTACTCACTCCTCCGGTATGACAGACCTGAGCCTCGTCCTGGTGGAGGAGTTTCTCTCTTCATCAAAGACTCTATTCCTCACTCTCCATGCACTGCCCTCACTCCCCACACCCCCAGGAATACCTCTGGTTATGGCTTCCCCTCCACTCCCACCTCATGTTTATATGTGTACTGCACCGTCCAAACAGTGATGACTCCATTTACACCTCACGATCCGAAAACATGGACCAACTTCTATCTTCTCATCCAAACTCTCTCTTCCTCACATGTGATGACTTCAATTGTCATCATGCCAGTTGGCTAGATATGGGTACCTCTCTCATCTGTCATGGTACTTCAGCAAAAGCTTTCTGCAACTCATTGGGACTGACTCAATCGGTCAATTTCCTGACCTGGCTCACAACTAATGGCACTCCATCTCTTCTGGATATGATTTTGACAAATTTCCCTAAAAATATCTGCTGTTCTTCCTTTGCTCCAATCGGTTCTTCTGACCACGTCCTTGTCAAAGTGGACATCTCTCTGGCTATTATCAGAGAACCACCTCACCGCCGTCGAGTCTGGAATTTCACACAAGCTGACTGGCAGGGTCTCCAAGCAGCCATCAAACTTATAGACTGGTCTCCCATCGCTACTTTCTTCAACATCAACTCATCCTGGGAATTCTTTCAAAGAAACTTGCTCTCCCTCATGCACAGATTTATCCCCTCTCGTCTTCAGTTGTCCTACCCTTCCTCCCGCCCATGGTTCACTGAAGCTTGTGGCGAGGCAGTTGTCCTGAAACAACTTGCCTTTGCCTCATGGAAAGCAAACACAACTGAGGGTAATCCCAGTTCCTTCCATAAAGCTCGGAACAAGTGTGTATCTACCCTCATGAGAGCCAGAAAACATCTTTCTAAGCTCAGGTCTGAACTTTCAAACCTCTCTCCCTCCTCCAAATCATGGGAGTGTCTAATCACATCTATTTCTGGTGTATGTTCCTCCTCCATCCCCTCCCTTACCTCAAATAGCCACACTGCTGATACCGCACGTGAAAAGGCTGAATGCCTAAACTCGGTGTTTGTATCAAAATCTTGTAACAAAAACCCATCGCTTTCTATACCCACCTTACCCAGTTGCACCCAACTGTCCCTGGACTCTGTGTCCTTTTCTCCTGAAAAGGTGGAGAGCTTGCTGTCAAACCTCGACTCAGATTCTGCAACCGGTCCAGACAACATCAGCCCACATGTCCTAGAAACCTGCTGCTCTGCTCTTGCTCACCCTCTCTCTGTTCTATTCACCCTCTCATTTGCTCAAGGTCATCAGCCATCTGCTTGGAAATCAGCAAACATTACTGCCCTGCATAACAAAGGTGCAAAAACAGATCCCTGCAACTACAGAGCAATCAGCCTTCTCCCAATCATCAGCAAGGTTGTGGAATCCATCATCGCTTCAGACATTAAATCCTTTCTCTTCTCCAATGGCCTGATTTCCGATCATCAATTTGGTTTCAGAGCAGGTCACTCTACCCTGTACATGCTGCTTTCCCAACAATAGATGGAGGTCCTCAATGCCAGACATGAAATCAAAGACATATCCCTCGACATATCGCATGCTTTTGATGCGGTCTGGCACCCTGCCCTGCTCACCAAGCTCTCTTCCTATGGTATCCAAGGCCATCTCCACTCATGGCTCGCAGACTTCCTCTCCTGTCGCAGTCAACGTGTGGCCCTAAATGGATTTCTTTCAGAATCCCCTCTTCCTTTCCAGGCTAGAATTCCTCAAGGTAGCGTTCTGGGCCCTGTTCTTTTCTGGTTTTCATCAATGATCTCTCCGACTCTCTGGAAAATCCTCTATCGCTTTTCTGATGACTCCACCCACTGCTGTACCATCTGCCATCCCTAAAACCGGCAAGCAGCAGCTTCTTCGCTCACTGCAGATCTATGTAAAATCACAAACTGGTCCAACACGTGGAACATGTCTTTCAATCCTGACAAATCTCACACTCTCACTATGTTTCTCCGAAAGAACTGTTGAGAAATCCCCCTATCCACTTTCTCAACAATCCTCTGCAAGAAGTCCTTTCTTTCAAGCTTCTGGGTCTCACGGTCTGCCATGATCTTTCCTGAGAAAGCCACATTTCCAACCTGGCCTCCAAAGCCATTCGCCGACTGGGAATCCTCCGTCATGCAAAGTCTTTCCTTAGCCCACCTGAGCTCCTGACCACTTACAAAGCTTTCATCCGCAGCCTGATGGAGTACTGCTCTCCCCTCTGGGCTGGTGCTGCTGCCTCCCACCTTTGTTGGCTTCACGCTGTGGAAACCAAGGCATTTTGGATCATTGGCATCTCCCGCAATGAGGCTGAGTCTTTGGGCCTCTCACTCTCTCACTGCAGGCAGGTCGGTGGTTTTTCTGTCTACTACTGTCTCCTCTCCAGTCTCGCCCCCCCCCTTCTCTGTCTGCGATTTGTCCCCACCATATTTCCGCAGGGTGCTCAAGGTCCACCAACAACCCCCTTCTGGTAAAACTACCAAAATCACGAATCACTGCTCACCTTCGCTCTTTCATTCCTCTTTTTTCCCGCCTTTGGAATAAACTCCCTCACTTTATTCAATCCCATTCTTCCCTCCAGGCCTTAAAAACAGCTGTTCACGACCACCTCTTATCATCCCCCATCCATATCCTCGATCTTTTCCTCCCCCGTTAATCCACCCCAAGCCCACCTCCTTCAAATTCCCTGCTTTCCTTCCTGAAAGTCCCTGTAATGTCCATCTTGTATTCCCCACGTTCCCCGTCCCATCCCTCTCTCTCTCCCTTCCACAGATCTCCTAATGTCTCTGTCCCCCACTGTTTTGTCCTTCCCTCTCCCACCACTCTTGTCTTATGCCCCCCTTGCTGTACGTTGTGTGTTAGCTCTCATACGAGCTTTGACAAGGTATACAAAAAATATATAAAATGAGTGAGCTTGTATCAAAACATGCCTTGGGCACATATTTTGGCCATAAGACCTCATCAGCAAGACAAATAAACTTCCAACACAGAAATTGCCCCCCCCCCCTATCTATTGTGTGACACCACAAGATGAAAGCTACTTTGAGCAAGCACCTCATTTTCCACGATTCAACACATCATAAATGATGCACAAGTTGCATTGACCAATGATGGGATGAAGCCAGCCACTTCAATCCTTTTGAAATTCAACAATTTTGGCCGTGCCAACTGCTGAAGGGAGGAGGCTATTGTAATTGGTCTGCATGTGTCAGAGTGTCCGTGTGTAGAACTACTGTAATATAGATGATTCATATTCTCAGATCTACTGTAATTTATGCAGGCCTACCCCTTTGAGGCTCTTCATTGTTAAATGCTCCTCTGTCTTGTGTTCTTTTGGGTCATCATAAACCAGACAAATGCTGTAAATGTCCAGAATTCTTATTTGCCTTTCTCTGAAGACTTAATAATTGCATTTCTTTGTCCCCTTTTTCTGGGTGTAATTTATTCAGGTTATTTTCAAACTCCTTGCTGTGCCAAAAAGTGAAACGTACCAGGACTCGCCCCGTGCACGATTTCGTTTTTGTTCTTGATTGCTTGCTCTGTCATTTGTTTTGTGCTATCATTTGCATTTTGAGTTTCTCTCCTGCAAGTTAACTATCCTTCTTTTATCCTCTTTTGGATGATTTATTTGTTCTTAATTTAGAAAAAAAAAATTATTTCTTAAGTTGAGGCTTCTATAATTTACATTTCCCTTCTTTTCCTGATTCTTCTGTTTATTTTATGAACTGATCTCTTCATCTTTAAAGCACGTGTTTCACTGGTGGCATTTGATATTCATTGGAGAGACCAGACATTTTTGTTATGATCTTTTGTTTGTTACTTTTTGTTTGATGATGAAACATCAAACATTTGATGAAACGCAATCTTGGTTTGACTGAAGGGAGGCCTCTTTTGTGTGTCAATTTTCTAAGTGCTTTTTCTTGTTCTTTTAGCAAGTTAATTGGTATTTTTTGCTGGTTTGCAGTCGACAAGAGTTGTGATGTTTCACTGAATGGCAATATTCTTACTTCCTCTATCTGAATGGCCAGCTTTTCTTCCAATATCTGCTGCTGCTCATCCTCTGTCTCAAAACTATCTTTCCTCTTACACATCTTCATTTCCCTCCTTGCTCATATTCACTACCACTGCTGTTATGGTTCTTTCTTCTTGTGCTGCCTCTTGAATTTGTTATCTGAACGACACACTAGATGTTGTGTTTGCACCACCTTCCTGTATTGCACTGCTTTCCATATTAATGACATTCTGCTTCAAATGCTGTTTGGGCTGCCAAGGTTGGATCTCTCAGAGCAGCCACTTTCCAAGGAGCTTGACCTCATGTTATCATCAGAGGCTTTGCATTATATTTGTTTCCATATTAGTTGTGTAGTTTTGTCAAGATCTGGTGGGAGCTCCCCTTTATTTAAGGCTGGCTTTGTGGGACTTTCCTCTCCTCAAAATCATCTATTTTGGCAACTGGAATTTCATCTACTGTTTGTGACCATTTATTTCTTATAGTTTCAACAACTTGATCTTCCTTTTTAGCTCACCTGGAACATTGTTCAGGTGAGGTATTAACATCGAGCAGTTTCGGTCAGTCAGTCAGTGAGTGAATCAGTGAGTCAGTATGTAAACACTTGGATCTTCTCCGAAACTACACACACGATATTGATAAAACTTGACCACAACCTTCATCACCCATGGTATACTAAAGTTTGTTCACAACATTAAAAAAATCAGGGGTTTGCCCCCCCCAAAATAGGTATTTACTTTCATCTCTGTTACATATTTTGTGGGTCATCTGTGCCTACCAATGGTTCCCTGTTTCAACCAAGTGAGTGCAGGGGCATTGCCCCTATTTTATATCTGTATATTCTCGTCTGTAATATGTTTTTGGTTGGAGTATTGTTGCTTCCATAGATTTAATGATTATCTTCTAATATGATGTTTATACATGCAGTATTTTTTAAAAAAATGGTTGCTCTATAATCTTTTCATTGGCTTTTCTTGTACTGTCGGACCCTGACATTCGCAGATTCGCTATTCGTGGACCCTGCGTATTTGTGGTTTATAAAATGTGACCTGCTTCTGCATTTGCATTTCGCGTATTTGCGGTTTTTAAATTTTTAACACTTCAGGACTGGTCTCCTATATCCACCACTGCTGGTTCTGAATATTAATTCAGCCTGGGGATTTGTCCACAGAAACCTGCTCTCTCTTGTTGCCATATTCATCCCACCAAGTCTTCGACTATCTTACCCATCCTCCCGCTCTTGGTACTCTGAATCCTGTGGTGAGACAGTTGCTTTCAAGCAACATACATTCTCCTCCTGGAAGGCAAATCCTACCGAAGGAAAATCTCAAATATTTCCACAAAGCCCGCAACAAGTGTGTCTACTCTCAGGAGAGCCAGAAAACAACATCTGTGCAATCACAAGAATGAGCTTTCAAACTGGTCTCCCTCTTAAACCTGGTTGCACCTTGTCAGGTTCATCTCCTGGTGTATGCTCCCCTTCCATCCCTTCCCTCACTTCAAATGGCACCACAGCCGTGTCTACTCACGAGGGAGAAGGCTGAATGCCTCATTTCTGTGTTTGCTTCAATCATTGTGTCCCTAAGCCCTTCCTCTCTGTACCCATCCTTCCCAGCCACACGCAACTGCTCCTGGACTCTGTGTCTTTTGCACAACCGTGTCTTTTGCACCTGCACGGGTGGGCAGGTTTCCAGAACTAGCAGCACAGAATATACTGTTTAGCAACACGGTCATGGTACCAAAGAGACACCATAGCTGTCTGGACTTCATAAGAGGGATAAGAATCCCCTGCTCACCTCCCCACCTTCAACTGCTGTGGACTTCAACTCTGACTGACTGAATCACTCTGACTCTCCAATTGCTCCCATGCACGGCCCCTTTTATTACCTCCCCATGACTATGCCCACAGTGCCTGAACGTCCCTCGCTCACAGCACGACTCTGCCAATCAAGCAGCACGCAGTTGCCGCCGCGGTGATATCCACACGGGCCAGCTGGCATCACAGCACCCCTTAAACCATCGTGGGCAGGGAGGTTTTATAGAGAGGACACGTATGAATCACGCGTTCCTGACTCGTGCCTATGTCAACTATACCACCTGTGACAGCATACATGAGAACAGGACAACTTCACTCCAAAAGGACACTGGTTCCAGAAAATGCTCCAACCTACACAAACACACAGACCATGCTAACAACCTAATTTGTACCTCCTCCAATGTAACAATATGTTGCAAACGTCTGGTGGGACTCTGACAATATTGGCTTCAAGTGCATGCTTTTAACTTTCTAGCTTTTCAATTTTATCCATTTGATTGGTACAGACAGTTTTATTCAGTTAATTTAAAATGAAAATTGCTCTGTATATATTGCTTATTCGGCCTTAATCACCTTGTAAAATTGGGACATCGTTAGACAAGCTCCTTGAATAACAAATTATGTTTAGACAAAGTTCATATCCATTCTGTCAATTGCACTTACTTATTATTGCCAGTAATTTAAAAAAAAATTTAGTGTCATGTCCATCATTGCGAAGGTTTGCCATAAGCTGACCATCCTTATTTTATGCCTTTTTGTGGATGTCGGAGATTTCAGATGCCTTTTGAAAAGGTTTCGGCATTGCATGCTGGGACCCTGGCTAAAATCCTAATTCTTGTAATCCGATCTGCCGTGCTACTGACTTCTGATTGTCAGTCTTTTCTCTTCGAGAAGAACTTTTCATACTCGATATTGGCTCATTGAAGAGAATATGAGAGAATGATGTTAAGAGATTGGTTTTGTGGCTGTTACTGTAGGGTCATTTAAATCCATTGACACCAATGTTGAGTGTCCTCCTGGATATGTGCTCAATTTTCAGCAATTGTTGAGCATTACTGTCATGGATTCTATTATTATTAGCACCATCACTGAAAAGCACCATCCCAGCTGTTTTCTGAAGCTTCCATTACATTAGGAATCGAACCAGGATTATGCAATCATGCTTTTGGTGAAATATCTGTCAATCAAGCATTTGCGAGTGAATATAGTTCAGCTACTTATAGCGATTCAAACAGGCAGCATGAAATCCTGTTCAGATCCTTGCAATTGATATCTAAAAAGAAAATTGTATACACAAGCGAGGCTTGTGGAAGAGCGAGCACACTGAACGGATCAGGACTGCTGCAGCATTGATGGCTGGTGAAAGGGAGTCTGCCCGAAATGACACTAGTTTGAGTGACGTAGCTGGGTCAGCACGACATAGTCAAGGGTATCCGGTGAAATACCTTCAATATTATCGTCAGATAGAATGGATGGCGGCGGAGACATGACATTCCTGGACAACAGCACCTCTGCCAATTTAGGTAATCCAGCTGCCAAAATATTGTCGAATCTGCCCCAACACAGTGCGTTAGACAACACTTCCAAACAGGCCTGAGCCACGGCAGCTTCCTCCTCCCACTTCAGCTGTTTGAGATGTTTCTGCTGCTGCTTAGCTTTCAATTGTTGCTGCATCTTTTGCTGCTTGAAATTACTCTGTTGCTGCATCTGTAGCTGCTTTTGCTGTGCCTGTTGCTGCTCGAGATCACTCTGTTGCTGTGCAGCCATGAATCGTTGCTGCATCTGTTGCTCTTCAAGTCGCAATTGAGCTTCGTCTGATTTACATCCCATGGCACCTCTGACAGAGGCCTCGGCTGCTTCTGCTCTGGCCTTCAACATGAGCAAAGAGCTGGAAGAATTGGACGAATCAGCGACAGACCACGTGTGAAGCGAGCTCGAGATGGTGGCTCTTCTTCTTCCTGGCAGCGAGACAAACATGAAGTTAGGTTTTTACTATCCTGCAATGGCCTCCGTGTCCCAATTCTTTGAAAAACTGAATGCTCCAGGCAGCTTACCGACACTTATCAGTTTAAATCACTTTTACTCTATTTTAAATCACACCAAGTACGATGGTCAAAACCATGCTTTGTCCATATACAACCACCACCATTCTGCCAGACAGGGAAGAGCCGCCCTCACCCCCTCTCAGCGGAGATGACGTAACACATGAAAAGCATGAGGCAAGACAGAGGTGAAGCATAAATATGCATGTGACAAAACGTGAATCTGCATGAGGCAAGACATGGGCAGAACATAAATATACATTTTGCATTCAAACTTGGTTACATCACAGAGTCAACCCAGAGGGGAGAGCAGGACTCCATGAAGCTCCAGGTGAAGGCTTTGTAGGTGGATAGGAGTTCAGGTGTGCCAAGCAAGGACTTTGTATGATGGAGGATGCCCAGTCGGGGGCTGGCTTTGGAGGCCAATATTGAAATGTGGTTTGCTCAAGAAAGCCCATGGCTAATCGTGAGACCCAGGAGTTTGAATGACTGAACCTCCTCAAGAGGATTGTTCAGAAAGAAAGTAGATGAGAGGGTTTGCTCAATGGTCCTCTCAAAGAGAGATAGTGAGAGTGTGAGATTTATCAGGATTGAAAGACATATTCCAAGTATTTGACCAGCTTGTATTCTTTTTTCAAGGTCTGAAGAGAGGGAAGAGGCTGCAGTCTGCCTGTCTGAAAGATTAAGGGTGTGAAGGCAGAGGGTGGAGTCATTAGCTTCTTCTTCTTCTTCTTTCGGCTGCACCCGTTAGGGGTCGCCACAGCGGATCATCCGTATGATCCGCATCGTGATTTGGCACAGGTTTTACGCCGGATGCCCTTCCTGACGCAACCCTGGTCGCCTCTTACGACACAGGGATATGGCATACCTATTTTAACCGGGGTATACACCGGCCCAGTACACTGGTACTCATTTCGCCAACCTCGGAAGGATGACAGGCTGAGTCAACCCCCTGGTGTATTAATTCAGTGGCTCAACGGGGCTTGAACTCAGGACCTTTTGGATCCCAAGCCGCTGCCCTAACCACTGCGCCAACACACCAGGCTCGAGGGTGGAGTCATTAGCAAATAGATAAAAGAGGATTCTCCAAAGAGTCAGAGAGATCATTGATGAAGATCAGGAATAGGACTGGGCCCAGAACACTGCCTTGGGGCACTCCAGCCTTCACAGGGAGAGGAGGTGAAAGTATTCCATTGAGTGTCACACGGCTATGAGAGCAGAGGAAGTCAGAAAATCAATGTGCGGAGTTGGCCTTCGGTGCCATAGACAGACAGTTTGGAGAGCAAGGCAAGATGCCAGACTGTATCAAAAGCACGAGATATGTCCAGGGAGACGGCCCTGAGCTCACGTCTGACATTGAGGGCCTCCATCCATTGTTGCATGAGTAGAAACAGCATGTCCAAAGTGGAGTGACCTGGTCTGAAACCAAATTGGTGATCTGAGATGAGGTTGTTGGAGAAAAGGAAGGTTTTCATGTCAACTGCGATGATGGATTCCATGATCTCGCTGATGAGGGGATTTGTTTTTGCACCTTTTTTCTGTAATGCAGTGATCTTGGCAATTTCCAAGCAGATGGAAGATGCCCAAGTGCAAATGACAGAGTGAAAAGGACAGAGAGAGGATGTGCAAGACCAGCAGAGCAGGTTTTTAGGACATGTGAGCTGATGCCATCCGGTTCAGTAGCAGAGTCAGGGTCGAGGGTTTGAAAGAACCTTCTCCACCTTCTCAGGTGCAAAAGACGCAGAGTCCAGGAGCAGTTGGGTGCGATAGGGAAGGATGGGTACCAAGAGTGAGGGGTTGGAGACATAAGATTTGGAGGCAAACAGAATTGAGGTAGTCAGCCTTCTCACAAGTGATCCTATTTATTGAATGATGCTTGTGATACATTCATTATATAGCACTGCCATATTATTGCTGTTCATGTTCTTTTCCTCTACGCTGTTCAATCTGCAGATTGTATGATGTCTTAATACATCATTGAAATATTTTCGTGGTGGAACATAGATTAGTGAAGCATCCAAATGATTCAGTGTTCGAAAGTGGAAGGCATCAATGTCAGAAACCTCGAGTCAGATTCTGCAACCGGTCCAGACGGCATCAGCCCACGTGTCCTCAAAGCCTGCTCTTCTGCTCTTGCTCACCCTCTCTCTGTTCTATTCACCCTCTCATTTGCCCAAGGTCATCTGCCATCTGCTTGGAAATCTGCTAACATCACTGCCCTGCATAAAAAAGGTGCAAAAACAGATCCCTGTAACTACAAACCAATCAGCCTTCTCCCAATCATCAGCAAGGTGATGGAATCCATCATCGCTTCAGACATGAAATCCTTCCTCTTCTCCAATGGCTTGATTTCCAATCATCAATTTGGTTTCAGACCAGGTCACTCTACCCTGGATATGCTGCTTCTGCTCTCCCATCAATGGATGGAGGTCCTCAATGCCATACAGGAAATCCGAGCCGTATCCCTGGACATATCACGTGCTTTTGACACAGTCTGGCACCCTGCCCTACTAACCAAACTCTCTTCCCATGGTATTCAAGGCCATCTCCACTCATGGCTCGCAGACTTCCTCTCCTGTCGCAGTCAACGTGTGGCCCTAAATGGAGTTCTTTCATCCCCTCTTCCTGTGCAGGCTGGAGTTCCTCAAGGTAGCGTTCTGGGCCCTGTTCTTTTTCTGGTTTTCATCAATGATCTCTCGGACTCTCTGGAAAATCCTCTATTTCTCTTTGCCGACGACTCCACCCTCTGCCGTACCATCTGTCATCCCTCAGACCGGCAAGCAGCAGCTTCTTCGCTCACTGCAGATCTGGATAAAATCACAAACTGGTCCAACACGTGGAACATGTCTTTCAATCCAGACAAATCTCACACTCTCACTATGTCTCTTCGAAAGGACCGTTTACAAAACCCCCCCCATCCACTTTCTCAACAATCCTCTGGAAGAAGTCTTTTCTTTCAAGCTTCTAGGTCTCACTAGCTGCCATGACCTTTCCTGGGAAAGTCACATTTCCAACCTCGCCTCAAAAGCCAGTCGCCGACTGGGAATCCTCCGTCGTGCTAAGTCCTTCCTCGGCCCTCTTGAGCTCCTGACCACTTACAAAGCTTTTGTCCGTAGCCTGATGGAGTACTGCTCTCCCCTCTGGGCTGGTGCTCCTGCCTCCCACCTTTCTCGGCTTCACGCTGTCGAAACCAGGGCATTTAAGATCATCGGCATCTCCCGCAATGAAGCTGAGTCTTTGGGCCTCTCACTCAATCACCGCAGGTTGGTCGGTGGTCTTTCTGTCTTCTACCGACTCCTCTCCAGCCCTGCCCCGCCTGCTCTCTCTGCGATTTGTCCCCACCACATTTCCACAGGGCGCTCAAGGTCCGCCAACAACCCCCTTCTGGTAAAACTACCAAAATCACGAATCACTGCTCATCTTCACTCTTTCATTCCTCTTTTTTTCCCACCTTTGGAATAAACTTCCTCACTCTATTCTTTCCCATTCTTCCCTCCAGGCTTTCAAAACAGCTGTTCACCACCTCCTCTTATCTTCCCCCATCCAAATCCTCGATCTTTTCTACCCCCGATAATCCACCCAAGCCCACTTCCTTCAATTCTCCTGCTTTCCTTCCTGAAAGTCCCTGAAATGTCCATCTTCTCTTCGCCATGTTCCCCGTCCCATCCCCATCCCTCTCCCTTCCACAGTTCACCTAATGTGTCTGTTCCCCACTGTTTTGTCCCTTCCACTCCCGCCCCTCTTGTCTCATGCCTCCTTGCTGTGAGTTGTGTGTTAGCTCTCATACGAGCCTCGACCAAGGTATACAAAAAAAAAAAAAATGTGAACACACACAAAAGACTGATTATGAATGAAATCATTTTGAGTTTACATGTAACTCATACATTCTTAGAGTGAGTAATAACTCAAGCAAAGTAGTGTTTAGGTTAGCTCCAGTAGAACACATCTTTTTATTTTTGACATGGTACTGTATGATGGGGGTGGAGTAGATAAATTGATTAAAGGACAGAAGATGTCATGATAGAGAAACTGAAATATGTGAAAGAAGATTTAGAAGAGATAGGAGTAAGGAGTCGGGATTGAATGGGCATGTATCAACAGACTTGGTGGTGTCATGGTTGGAGCATCTACTCTTAGTCTGGAAGTTTGCATTTCGAACCCTGGCCGAGTCAAACCAAAGACTTCAAAAATTGTTTGTGATGCTTCCTTGACTGACACTAAGCATTTTCAAAGGATAGATCATGGACAAGCAACCATATGTTGGCAACCATAGTGCAGGCTTTGATGGGCCTAATGGCCTCCTCTGACTCTGAAGTTCCTTGTGAGGGAACATTTATTATTACAATTTATTATTATCATGGGGGATTGAAGATTTCATCATTTTGTGTACATGGTGAGTGGACAACCTCTAACTTGTCTATACTAATAAGTGTGTGTGTGTGTGCGCGTGTGTCCTCCATAACTCCAAAACCATGAAACCTAGCAGCCTGAAACTTTGCATGCATAGTAAGGGAACTCCAAGGAAGTGCAAGAGTGAAAATTGGACGTTTGGGTTAATTAAAATACCCCTTTTGAAGATAATTAATGTCAGCCTTATTTAATTATGTCCTTTATCCGGCACATCCTCGGCCACCTCTCTCTATGGGGTTTTAAGGTATATCCTGGGTTATCTCGCTGGGGTCTGAAGCCACCATGTTTTTTTGGCCTGCTAAACCATGCCTTGACTTGGAACAGGCCACAACGATTTCTTAATGATAACGTTTTTTTTCACTTTCCTCACTCATATTATCGAATGCCTGTTCAGCATAGCTACGAATCGCTGGATGCATTGCAATGTTTATAAATGCCCAGAGATGTCAGCGTTCGTGGCTTTATTTAATTTCCGCACATGCTATAACCTCGAGAATCTCTTAAGCTAAGCTGAATTACAAAAGTTATGCTCCAGAATTGAACTTAGCAGCAGTTACGATTGCTAAAAAAAATAGTGTTCATTTGTCCAATTCAGACATTGCTTGGGCGTTTCCGGGTGCATGGGTGGCAATTGGTAATCGGTTGCAAAGCCAGGCATTCCATTGGAGTGCTTGCTTGAGTGCTTAAGCCACTTGCCAAGCGCCCCACAGTTGATAGGGGTACAGTTTGTGTCCCAATCGGGATATACAGTTGGCAATTGCTATACAAGATAGAGGTACATATACGGCTGACACGGACGTGGTATGTATAGGTAGATTTGGATCTTTCAGGACTCTCTGCGGGTGTGTGGGCATGCCATGCCTATTTCAGGCACCTTGGTGGCAAATATTCATCCAGTATCTTATGGAGGTTTTATCAGCCTTTCCTTTGTCCTTGTGACTGTTTCTAAAGCAATTGGTTATTTTATATGACTTGGTGTGCTTTACAAAGGTTATATGGTTTCTCTCTGTGAGTTTCAAAGCAAAATATATTTGATAACACCTGATTTCAGAGCCGTTTGCCGTATTAACGGGTTTTCGAAATTACCGAGCCAATTTTTTTTCCATCCGTCACACGCAGCTGTTTATAAAGATTAATGTTTGTGCACATTTTCTTGAAACATTTATATAAATGCAATGTTGTTTTTTATATTTGTTTGTTGAAATTCCCCCAAAACAACAGTGAAAGCTTCTCAAGGATTTTGGGTTGTATACAGTATGTAATGTTGTCGGTAATCACACTGACTCCAATCTGCCTCTGCCGATTCCCCAAAAATTGCCAATATCAGCCCAGCACAAGTGTGTGTGTGTGTGTGTGTGTGTGTGTGTGTGTGTGTGTGTGTGTGTGTGTGTGTGTGTGTGTGTGTGTGTGTGTGTGTGTGTGTGTGTGTGTGTGTGTGTGTGTGTGTGTATTGTTCGTAGAGCATAACATTTTATCTCTGCTAACTCCCCTCACCCCACCCCACTTCTCTCTCTCTCCCCCATCCTCGCTCCCCACACCCTCCTAAAACAGTGCAGCACCCTCCCGCATCTCTCTCTCTCTCTCTCTCTCTCTCTCTCTCTCTCTCTCTCTCTCTCTCTCTCTCTCTCTCTCTCTCTCTCTCTCTCTCTCTGTCTGTCTCCGGATGGTGTTTGTGTCTGGGAGGTGTTTATCTCGGATGTGTCCAGGCAGTGTTTATGTCTGGGCGGTGTTTGTGTCCGGGCGTTGTTTATCTCTGGACAGTATTTGTCTCTGGACCTGTTTGGGCCGTGTGTATTTATCTCTGGACATGTCTGGGTGGTATTTATCTCAGGACGTGTCTGGGCGGTGATTGGCTCTGGATGGCTTGGCTCCAGACGCGTTCGGCGGGTTTTGTCTCCGGACATGTCCGAGTGGTGCTTGTCTCCAGGCGGTGTTTGTTTCCAGGAAGTATTTATAGTATGGCTGGTAGAAAATGGATTTCAGACATTATTTTCTTTCCATCTTCAGTCTTATTCTATGCAGAGTCATCTTGATGACACAGTTTGAATCATAATTAACGCGCCACCGCACGTCTGCCTTCCCTTCCTCTCATCTCACGCCGCCTTCCTTTCCCCCACCCCTCCTCACTCTCCCTCCCTCCTCGCTCCCACACCCCTCCTTGCTCCCCCTCCCTCCTCTCTTTTTTCCCCTCCACCTCCTCTCTCTCCCCCACCCCTCTCTTTCCCTCCCCCCCACCCCCACCCTATTTTGTAGTCTCATCAGTGAAGCGATGGGTCGTATTTGCTCGTGAAACATAGAGATAAAGCCGAAAAGTTAAACAAAGGTACTTGTGAGATTGCACAATTGACTTTAAAACTATCAATTGGAATAATAGTGCCATTAAACAATTGTGGATTAGATTGTGCATTTCATGATGGTAAGCATTGTTTAACGTGTGTGTGTATGTGTGTGTGTTTTTACAGACGTTTATAGTATTGAACAGCGGAAAATGCATTTTTCGGTTCAGTTCCACTGCTGCACTTTACTTGCTTACTCCCATGAACATTGTAAGAAGAATAGCCATCAAGATATTGATCCACGCATATCCTTTGCTCGTGCTTTTGTACAGAATGATGATGAGTACCAGTGCCTGCGAAGTGGCACTAATTTGCAGATAAACGATTTATATTGGCATGGCCTGTACAGCCAAATGATCCGAGCCTTGCCACAAATGTGAAGCTCCAAATACTCGGACTTTTAATCTTGTACGTGAGTTGTATAAGCTTAACACGGTGGAAATGTTTGATTTTGAAGCAAATGCAGCATCAATGTCATATCAGCACTGATACTGTATATGTCATTGGCAATGACAAGACATTTTGCTGATAGTCATTTCTATGTCATTAATGTGTCTCTGAAAAGTGTGACGTTGTTGGAAACGATTTTCCCATTTTAATTCAAATAACATTTGTGTCCGAAGTTGAAAAAATTTTTTGCACGAAAAACACATTTTACTCGGGAGTTCATAGAACATGGTACCCCACACAGTCTTCAGGTATATGTTTCAATTGGAATAAAATAATGATCTTAAAGATCACTTAAACAAATATTCTAGAAATCTAGTGCTATTGAAGCAGTCTTTTATACCACCCTTTTGCACCATCTTATTTAACATGTCCAAGTACTGCAAATCTGGAGGTTCTTGGAAGTGACAAACAAGAAGGTGCTTTGTGTTCTAGTGTTGAAGTCTTAAACTTAATTTAAATAAAATAAAGATTGTAAACGTCATAGAAAAATTTAATTCCAGAATTTACCGCCGTTGATGCAGTGTCTATTACACAATTCTTTCTAACACGTTAAATTAGTTATTCGTGTCTGTTGCATGTGTCCTTTATGACATCGCTAAAAAAGAGCGTTTTCTATTTCTAATCATTTTCAATTTTGTTTGATTGCCAGGGTGGTAAACAGAGTAAAAAAAAATTATCTCACTCCTCTCTGCGCATGCGTGATTGGGACAAATTCAGAGGCAAAGTACTGTGAAACGACAAGCTCATTTTTCGATTCATGTTCCGATTCATATTCAAAATATAACATTTCATTTATACAAGTTGTTCCTCGATCATAAACATGTTTTTAGACAGTCGGATGTGAACCAATTGCTTAACCCCACGTTTAGCTTTGCATGCATGAGGTAATGAGTCCAAAAAGTATATTTTTGTACATTTGCATTCAATAACATCCCAATCATAAAATAAATGACCTAACAGACAAAAAAAATATATGAAAGCATAAGTACCATATTCACCGACGATGGTCGTGGATGGAGCTGTGGAGGTGGAGTTTGAGGGAAAATGGTGGAGGAGTGGGCTATTTCGAGGAGGATGATGATGGAGCACGATCCACCTCCCCCACTGCCTCCACATCATGATGTTTAGTGGAAATTCACTTCACAAATAAAACAGCGTAACTTCACTGGGTGGATGCTGAACAAGGATTAAGATGGCGTAGGTAGTTGATGAGGCAAAATTTGAGAAAATGTGGATATTTAAAGTGCTGAAGGCAAATGGTGTTAATTTATGGCATACAAGCTATTTAGGGGTATTGAGGGGTGCTGAACTCAAATCTGATGTATACCAAGCTCAAAAATGGCCGAGAATGCCGTAAAATTGAGAAATCCAAGATGGCCACCAACGACGGGCTGAAATGTATTTATGTTCATATCTTTTTGACGAAACAAGGTAGAAACTTGAATGAAATGTTCCTTTGGAAGTTTTTCATATATGGGGAATCCAATGCCATATTCAGTTTTGATATATAATGTGAAGAAACTGATTCAAGATGAATAATTCGTCGACCAGATAAGATCTACAAGCGGG
This sequence comes from Eptatretus burgeri, assembly GCF_056783735.1. Lineage (NCBI taxonomy): Eukaryota > Metazoa > Chordata > Myxini > Myxiniformes > Myxinidae > Eptatretus > Eptatretus burgeri. Next base: position 18,471,306 of record NC_140973.1, read on the forward strand.
TTGGCATGTGCCAATACATATGCCTCTTTGTACGAAGTCGTGCAACTTTCCAAGGGCAAGCAAAACACTATCAAAGTGGACAGGAACATTCTACAAAGGCTCATAACAGCTTATAGAGCAGGGCACGAGGTAAACCTAGAAAACATCTTCAAGCATGAACTCATGACCGCCCCACTATCTTTGGCCACAACTAGTGGTAGTCTACATTCCACCAGCAAGTCTGTGTTAGCAAACATACTGACGCAACAAGTCCAAACTCCTGCAAATGTTACACTCGATGAACCCAGCTGCCTATTCATTGATGACCAAGCACTCGTGATGGCACTTGGAAAGCCGCCTGACATTGGAACGTTTGGTGACTATGCCAACACATTTGCTAACAATGTGTTGAAGATGGGAGCAAAATACCAGAGGATTGACGTAGTCTTCGACAGGTATCAAGGCGAATCAATCAAAGCAGGTACCAGGACCAAACGCAAGCAGCGCCACCGACCGGTACGTCGTCAAATAGACAATGAGCCATCAGTTCCTCTCCCATCAGACTGCTCTAGCTTTATGGCACTTGAGGAAAATAAAGCAGATCTCGCTTTACTACTTTTCAAACCATCTGATTGAACACAGCCTGAGAGATGGACCAGTGGTTGTAGTAGCAGGGGGGTTCACCGAAGTGACCACTGTCAAGTCATCTGATCGAGATCTCGAAGTCTCCTCTCTGAGGGCTGACCACGAAGAAGCTGATACCCGGCTGATTTTGCACTGCATCCATGCTGATATGGAAACGATAGTTGTGTCAGTACGTGATACGGACGTGCTTCTTCTACTTCTAGCACACTATGACAGAATGAAATGTACATGTCTCTACATGAAAGCTGGGACGTCGAAGGCTCCAAAGTATTTCCCAGTACATGAAATTCGTATGTTGCTATCTGCTGGTCAAGTGGACACACTACTTGCCTTCCATTCCGTAACCGGCTGTGATAGTCTGTCTCAGTTCAGTTGCTACGGAAAGAAAACAACCTGGCAGGTGTTCCAGCAACATCATACTATACTGATCTGATTGGCCTAGGCAAGGGCCCTCTCACCGAAAACATCGCTATATCAACAGAGAAATTCATCTGTAAGATATATGGCATGCCCGAGGTCGATACATGCAACAAAACACGAGTCAAGTTGTTTTGAATCGGTCGTACACAAGAGATTCTGCCACCAACCTCAGATGCAGCAAAGTTTCACATCATGCATTCACACTATCAAGCAAGTGTCTGGAACTAAGCACACTCACCATATCCTGCTCTTCCTCCAGTGACCGAAATGGGATGGATGCACCTGGACGGTCAGTTAGTGCCACGGCTACTCTCTCTGCCACCTATCCCAAAAGCATGCAGGGAGATCACCTCATGTGTTTGTACGAAGGGGTTCCTCAGCCAACGCTGCAGCTGCAGGAAAATTCGCATGAAATGCATTGAGGCGTGCAACTGCAGGAAACTTGGTGACAACTGTCGGAACAGTCATGATGACCGGGAATAAGTTCATGTGTGCACATCTACCTGTACACACAATAAAGGACTGTAAATAATGCTCTGACAGCAAATATGATAAACTCATGCAATTCATGCATGATTAAATCCAAAATTCTTGTCATTGTTCTCGTGTTACAAATAAACAAATTGCTTGTAAAATGTTGGTTTACGTCAAAGCGCGTCAGTGTTATTTGGGGGTACCTTACTTTGCAAAGCCAAAATGGATATTGCATCCCTAATATGTTTCCTGCTAACATTTAAATCATACGTAGTGCCTCTGGGCTTTAAAAAATGGGCGGTCTGTGTTCCTGGTGGGGAGGGAGAGGGATGGGGCTTGTGGATCTTATCTGGTGGACGAATTATTCATCTTCAAAAAAGAATTTTTGCAATAAATATGACTTTCAATCAGTTTCTTCACATTTTATATCAAAACTGAATATGGCATTGGATTTCCCATATATGAAAAACTTCCAAAGGAACATTTCATTCAAGTTTCTACCTTGTTTAGTCAAAAATAAATGAACATAAATACATTTCAGCCCGTCGTTGGCGGCAATCTTGGATTTCTCAATTTTAAGGCATTATCGGCCATTTTTGAGCTTGGTATTCATCAGATTTGAGTTCAGCACCCCTCAATGCCCCTAAATAGCTTGTTTGCCATAAATTAACACCATTTGCCTTTGGGATTAAGATTTTTGGAAAATTGACCTAGTCAATAGGTGATGTGTTCTTCCACCTCTTGCCACTTTATATCCTTATGCATGCAGTAGATACTGTAAACTGGATCAACCGCTTTGGATGGTGTTTTGCTGACACAAGTAATTCTTTATTCTGTGTGGGAGGGAGGATAGTCGAAAAATGTGGTGCACTGATGGAAACCGACGACGTTCGATGGAAAAGTTTTCCCCAATTGATTAGCGACGTTTTAGTGAAACAACGTTGTTAGAAGTGACGTTGTCGGAGAACTTGCTGTAATACGAGACAGCATTTTCTTTGTTGTGCAGAATGTCAGTGTATTAAATTTTTCAAGATCAATGACTTAAAATCTCCTGTCAGGTGAGAGTGATTTGGTTGGAGTTGCAATTGTATTGAATGTTCTAAGTTTAATTTATTTTGTTGCAGTGCTTAATTATGCAGTTTCCTTGACCTATCTGCACTCTGTTCAGTATGATCATCATGTGTACCATCCTGACCAACTGTGTATTCATGACAATGAGCGATCCTCCGCCTTGGTCAAAGAAAGTCGAGTGAGTGTTCAAACTGGTTGCTCCTGTTGTTGTTTCTTTAGCTGTTTCTGTTGCTGTGTGATTAATAAGCTCTTATCTAAACTCACAATACAAAACTTCCTTTGAATATTTTTTTCCTTCTCTCTCACAGATATGCATTCACTGGGATCTACACATTCGAGTCATTGGTCAAGATTCTTGCAAGGGGCTTTTGTTTAGAAATTTTCACTTTTCTACGGGATCCATGGAACTGGCTCGATTTCATGGTCATCACGATGGCGTAAGTTTATATATATATATATATATATATATATATATATATATATATATATATATATATATATATATATATATATATATATATATATATATATATATATATATATATTGGTTTTTATGAATGATTTGGTAAATCTGTGACTCATAATCATTTTGCATATTGCAGAATTTTTTCCACGATCTGTAGATCTTGACGCAATCATTTTTTTTTCTTCTGAAAAGCTACATTTCACAAATGGTTTGTCAAAAAAAAAATTATTCTGAAAAGCTACATTTCACAAATGCTTTATCAACTCGCTCAGGCAAAAGTTCAAAGAAAACCAAAGGCAGAGGGAAAAAAATAAATCCTTTTCAATCAATGTTGAATAATTTCACTGCGAAATGTGTGAAAATGGTTATTCTTCTTGAAGACCAGGGAGAAGACCACTAAGGATTTTCACTTTCTGATGAAATATAACTTGTGAAGATCAGATTAATATGTTTTGCTTTGGATTTAATAATTGAATATCTGGATGTTGCATTACAATGAGAAAGTCTATCTCTTGGGGAAGGTAAATGTATCCATGGTATCTTCAATCAGTATTGTAAAAAAAAGGATTATTTATTAAGATCCTGATTGATATAGATATGAATGTTCTAATCAAACTGCACCAAGGTCAACCAGCACTGTTAGCATAACCTCCATCACAACAGCCTTAAGTATTATAATCAACCAAACCTACATCATAATAAAATATATCTTCCACAAAATCATCCTCTCATTTCTACAGCACGACCTTTCTTCAACCAAAATTCCTTCTACCCATCCCATAATCTTTATCTCAGAATGTTAAATTTGGGAATCTTGAAGTCCAACTTGTAGAGGTTGGCTGCACACAACAACCAAATCCCCCATTCATGTTCCTTTACAATGTCAAACCCCTTCGTGTCAGTACCCTCTCCCACATCTCCTGCAAGCCTGCATCTTTCCAACCCTCCTGTTTCTACCTGTCTCCTTCTTCAGCATCCTTCCACTTTATGTCCCCTCTCTCTGTATCCCTCCTCACCCAATCCTCTCCAAGCTTCCCCTCACGCCATCCTCTCCAAACTTCCCCTTCACCCCACCCTCTCCATGCTTCCCCCTCTCCAACCCCCTCAAAGATTCCCCTTCTCCACACCCCCTCAAAGATTCCCCTTCTCCATACCCCTCAAAGATCCCCCCTGCAAACCCTCCCCTCGTCCTGCCTCCTCTTGGCTTCCCCCCATTCCCACCTCCTCTCAGCTCCCACCCTCCCCCCATCCTATCTTCCCCTCTGTCGAACCCTCCCATATTCCCCCATTCCACATCCTCCAAGCTTTCCCTCTGTCCCTCATCCTCTCAGCCTCTCTCCCTTCACACACCTTTCCAATGCCTCCTCCACTGTCCTTCATTGTGTGAACTTCAAACATCCGAGGTCTCTGCTCCAACCTGACAGATCTCTCAATGCAGGCCGCTGCTGATAAACTGGACACCATTTGTTTAACAGAATCTTTCCTCCCACAGGACATCCCTGACTCCTTAGTGTCTCTCCTTGGCTATTGTCTCTTCCGATTTGATAGGCCTGAACCCTGCCCTGGTGGCAGAGTTGCACTTTACATCAAAAATTAAATTTCTCAGTCCGTGTACTGATCTTACACCTCCAAATCCAGAGGAGTACCTTTGGCCACGACCTCCCCTCCACTCCCACCTCTGTCTGTATGTTGTACCTTTCTCCAAACAGTGACAACTCCATCTACATCTCTCTACATCTCTCTACATCTCTCTACATCTCTCTACCTCTCACAACATGAACCAATTTTGTAGCAATTTCACTTGTCTGGGTGTTGGTACTTCTCTCACCAACAAGCATACTTCAGCCAAAGACTTCTGTGACTCCATAGGACTGACTCAATCTGTGAACTTTCAGGCTTGGATTTATCCCAACGGCAAATCCTCCCTTCTGGATGGACTTGGTGATGACAAACTTCCTTGCAAATGTGTCCTGCTCTTGCTCTGCTCCAATTGCTTCATTTTATCATATGCTTGTGAGAGTCAACATCTCTGTGGAAATTATCAGAGAGCTGCCTCAATGCCAGTGAGTCTGGCAGTTTACTCAAGCAGATTGGCAGGGACTGTAAGCAGACATCTCACTTCAGGACTGGTCTCATATCTACCACCGCTGCTGATATCAACTCAGCCTGGGAATTATTCCACAAAAACCTGCTCTCTCATGCACACATTCATCCAATCTCCTCTTCAGTTATCCTACCCTTCTTACCACCCATGGTACACTTAATTCTGTGGTGAGGAAATTGCTCTGAAACAACTTGTCTTCTTTTCTTGGAAAGCAAACCCAACCATAGGTAATCTCAGATCATTCCGCAAATCCCACAAGTGTGTGTCCATTCTCAAGCCAGAAAAATGTCCCAGAAAACAACATCTGTCCAACCTCAAGATTGAACTCTCAAATTTGTGTCCCTCCTCTAAAATCTGGTGGTGCCTTGTTCAATCTGTCTCTGGTATATGCTCCCCTTCCATCCCTTCTCTCACTTCAAAAGGCACCACAGTCGACTCCACTCGTGAGAGGGCCGAATCCCTCAAATCTGTATTTGCTTCCAAACCTTGTGTCTCCAACCCCTCACTCTCTGAACCCACAATACCCAGTCACACCCAACCACTCCTGGGCTCTGTGTCTTTTGCACCTGAGAAGGTGGAGAAGTTCCTGTCAATAGTTGACTCTGATTCTGTGACTGGACTAGATGGCTCGTATGTCCTGAAAACCTGCCCTGCTACTCTTGCACAACTTCTCTCACCACGAATCACCCTGTCATCTGCCCTACGTTATCTTCCATATGCTTGGAAATCAGTCTCGTGCTTTTGATATAGTCTGGCATCCTGCCTTGCTCTCCAAACTCTTTGCATATGGCATCCAAAGCCAACTCCACACATGGCTTACTGACTTCCTCTACTCTCACAGCCAATATTTGGCTTTCAACAAAATCCTTTCATCGCCTGTCTCTATTAAAGATGGTGTGCCCCAAGGCAGTGTTCTGAGCCCAGTTCTATTCCTTATCTTCATCAATGACTCTGACTGTGGAAAATTCATTTTATCTATTTGCTGATGACTCTACCCTCTGCCATGACATCCCTCAGATTGGCAGGCAGCAGCCTCTTGCCTCTCTTCAAACCCTCACAAAATCAAAAGTTAGTCAAACACTTTGAATATGTCTTTCAATCCTGACAAATCTCACACTCTCACTCTCTCTTTCTGATAGGACCATGTGGCAAACCCTCCTACAGTATTTACTTTCTTCATAATCTTCTTGAGCAAGTTCAACCATCAAATCCCTGGGTCTCACGGCAGCCATAAACTTTCTTGGGCAAACCACACTTCGAAGTTGGCCTCCAAAGCGAGTTGCCGACTCGGTATCCTCCATTGTAAAAAGTCCTACTTTTGCACACCTGAACTCCTATCCATTTTCAAGGCCTTAATCCACAGCTTGATCGAGTACTGCTCTTTCTTCTGTGCTGGCTCCCTTGCCTCACATCTTGCTCATTTTGATACCGTGGAAACCAAGGCCTTCAAAATTATTGGAATCTCTCACGATGAAGCTTAGTCTACGGGCCTATCGCGTCGCCATTGCAGACAGGTCGATGATCTCTCTGGCTTCTACCACCACCTTTCTGCTCTTCCTCCCTTTGCTCTTTCCGTGCTTTGTCCCCCCACCAAGTTTCTGTCGGGAGCACGTGGTCCACCATCAACCCTCTTCTGGTAAAACCCCCAAAATCCAGAATTGCTGCTCACCTCCACTTATTTGTTCTGCTCTTTTCCTGCCTGTGGAATCACCTTCCACATTCTCTTCAATATCATTCTTCCCTCCAGGTCTTCAAGACAGCTTCTCACCACAATCTCAGATCATCCCTCATCCAAAACCATGATCTTTCTGCCAACATTAACTAACTGACCCCCAAGTCCACCTCCTTCCAAATTTCCAGTTTTTCCTTTCTGTGGCTATGAAAATTAATGGTTATGAAGCCCCATAACATTAACCTCCATCACAACAAAATAACCTTGAGCATGATAACATTCAGCAAAATATAATGATTTTGCACCTCCATACACTGAACCTCGAGCACGTCATAAACTATAAACCTCAAACACAACATTCGGCAAAGTACAACGATTATGAACCTTTGGTACAATAATCTCTCACAATATTCATTGGGCCTGTCATAAAAAAATAACCACCAACATAAACAACCGAAATATCTTCCAACAAAATATGCTGAAACTTCAGCTCAATCCCTCATTACTTTCCTAATCAGTTGGAAAGGCATTGATATAATTGATGATTTTGCCATGATTGCTTTGAACAATTGTTTTTATCCAAGTAATGTAAATTATAATTGACTGTGCAAAAATATGAAGAACCTCTACAAATTGACAAAAATTCCAATTTTGATGTTACAGTAAACCTTCGCCATCCACGAGGGTTTCGCCCCTGAGTTTGTTGTGACTGGTGAACCCGGGAATACTGATACTAAGGGCTTATGGGGAAAAAGGGGATAGGTTCCCAACGCATAAAATAACCATATTTCGACAAGAATATCTGAAGTAAAAATGCAATAAAATAAATGTACAGTCAACTAAAAATGTAAACTAAATGTACAGTATACTAAAAATGTAAAAAAATGTACAGTAAACTAAAAATGTAAAATAAATGTACAGTAAACTAAAAATGGAAACTAAATGTACAGTATACTAAAAATGTAAAAAAATGTACAGTAAACTAAAAATGTAAAATAAATGTACAGTAAACTAAAAGTGAATGAGGTAATTTGAACCACGTAATTTGCTTATGTGTATCGGGGTTAAAAAAACCCGTGTGACGAATCTGCTTGTTCTGATATAAACCAAGGGAGCAGGGAGCGGAGGCTGACATGCCATTTATCTTTTACTATCACTTTAAATGCGCTCCATCTGATCTTATCGATCTGATCTTATTCATTTGGAAGGTCCACCTTCTACCCAGCCAGCCAGCAGGAGGCTGGTTTTAGCCAGCAGGAGGGTAATGTGACAAATTAGAAAATGCAACCTGAGCTCTGGATGGAATGATTTTTTTCCCAGCTGCAGCCTGTGACCCACAAATAGATCGAAACCGAGAATGCCGGATTCGTGAATGGCAATGGTGGATCCAATAACAACGAGGGTTTCCTGCATTTCATACAAATCTTATTAATTCACTTGACATCTTCAATTCTAACTCATGATCTTTATTACCCCGGTTAACCTTTCCTAACCAGCTTACTTGCTAGTTTCAGTGATTCCTCCCCTCCTCCCTTTCCTCTTTTCCTGTTTGTTCATTCCCTTGATGTTTGTCCCACTGTCAGTTCTACCTTGCTCTTTCATGAGTCTTGCTCCTGAAAAGAAAAGAAAAAGTACTCCCAAATTCAATCTCTGCTTCCTCCTAGGTATGTGACAGAGTTTGTGGACTTGGGAAACGTTTCTGCTCTGAGAACATTCCGAGTGTTGCGAGCTCTCAAGACGATCTCAGTCATTCCTGGTGCGCTTCAATTGTTCTGTCTTCTTTTGAATGTTTATTTTTTTTTTTTTAATTATGGCTTTTATCACTGCAGGTTTCGTGGTTATGACATTTGTAATACAGTATATAAATTCCGTTGTTGCTTGGTTATTTTAGTATTTCATCAAGGCTTAATTTTGACTTGGGTGTCCATGTTTGACTGTGAAACATAAGAAATGTTTTGTTCATTTTCCATTAATCATGCTTTTAATTTGCCCAAAAGTATAATCATTGGGAAATGACAATATTGCAATCAAGAATACAACAGCATCATATACTTCATACCATTAGGTACTATCTCTGTTACATATGCTCCGGGAAGGCAGAGGGGTTCAGTTCTAACTGTGCAGCAAGCGTACAAGGGGAGGGAGAGGGGCCTTCAGTTTGACGTACAATGCACAAGTAACAAAGGGAGGAAGCTTGGTTTGATTTACCATTCTAAGTGAAGAATAGAAAATTAGAATGGCACTCGGTAGAGCACATACCTCTCTCCGCAAGACTCAACAGTTTACGTTTTGTATCCCACTGATAGGCCGCATCTACTTCTAGACTTTCACCAAAATCGAATCGGCTTGTTCTCGTCACCTCGCCAACTCATCCACCAAGTTTTGTCATAACCACAATGTTTTGAGATGTCATGCTATATATTGTTTTTAGCCCCGTCTCTCAATGGTGATGAATCACCCAGAAAAATTTAATACTATTCTCGTATCTGGATAAGGATACAGATCTTCATCAACATCAAATTGATTCGTCCTTGTCATACACCCATCCTGTCTTCCAAATTTCATCTGAATCCGTCTCTACCTTTTTGAAATATCCTGCTCACAGACAGACAGATAAACAGATAAACGGACAAACAGACAGGGGTGTAAACATAATCTCCGTCCACCTTTGGTGGCACAGGTAACATTCATTATTTGAGCTTCGTGAAATATTCTCCAGATGAACAAACTAAATTCAATGGAGGGAAGAAGGAAATGACACAATTCTGAGATAAAAAGATGTCTTTTGAAATATAATTAATATGCCCAAGTTATTGCATATTTCCAGATTTTATATTACTAATGCTTCACTAGCTATGCCTTTGCATCATCATAACTCGACAGAATTACCCGTAATTGTGATTCTCTGTTGCATAACTCTATCACATTCTGGGTCTAAAAAATCATTTTCTGTCAAAAAGCTACTTTTCCTAAACTGTAACAATACATGCACAGTTTCTCGTAGCTTTATGGAACTACTGAGGAATGCAACAATTTTTCACACAGCCAAATTTTGCATCGTGATCAGCAGACATGTCCGGCACAGAGTTTTAAAATGACTTATTTATTCTACTTAGCTACACTTTCATTCAGTATTTGATTCAGCTGCAAATATTTGATTCAACTACAAATTTGATTCAGCTACAAATACCTCTCGTATTTCTTGCTGATGTTTTTAAAATATTTTTTGGGGGGTATTCACAGTCTAAGTTTATTAATTTGGTGATGATAAATTAGCTGTTCTGAATGCAATAGTTTACCAGAATGCCGGACCTGAGAAGCGATCCCCAGTTTATATACATATGGCATGCCGATGTTTCAAAAGTACAATGCAGGGGTTTTTAGGCTGTTTTTAATCTTTAATAATCGAGGGGGATGAAACGGTTATGTCGTATGAAATTGCAAATTTCCAAATGCATACTTCATAAAGTAGGTGGGGTGGGGAGGGGATGGTCAGATCACTCTATAATGGGAAGTGCAATGGGAGTGGAGGGGAGGGGTCAATATATTTTTATTTGTTTTGTTCTCCTGCAAAAGCGAGGATCATAGAAGAGCAAGGTTTAACTAACAGCAGGGCCGAGGGGAAACAATCGTGCACAAACAGCAAGGGAATGAATGAACAGGAAAATAAAGAAAGAGAGAGGAGCGGAGAAAATACTGAAACCAGAAAGTAAGCAGGTTGAATTAGGAAGGGTTAATGTGGGTAATAACAATGATTGTGGATAACTATGCAGGGTGACATTATGTGATGGTGCATTGCCTATTTTAAGCCATGGAAAGAGGAGTGGGATCGAACAGCTTCAGAGAAGAGATGTCAAAGGAGTCAGAAACATGTCAAAGGAGATGTGCCTGATTGATATTTATAGCCTCCAAATCCCATTTTGCTCCTGATTATGATTTAGGGCCTCCAAGCAAATCAAAAGAGCAGCAGCAGTATATATATATATATATATATATATATATATATATATATATATATATATATATATATATATATATATATATATATATATATATATATATATATATATATTGTTGCGGATTCGCGCCCGCCGGCGTGCCGACGGCCACGTAACTCGAATCGCGGCACGTCGCCCACCGGACGGACAATCCAGTCGTGACCCTCTCGGACTAACGCCGGGAACCAGTCACGGGTGGACCTTTCGGTCTCACCGCGATCGAGCCAATCAGCCCCCGCGTGGGATAGGGTTGCTCGCCAAATTCGACCTACCTAAGTACCCACGCGGAGGGTAGACCGGGCGATCGCACCTCGCCGCAGGTCGACTTCGGACACGGGCCACTTAAGCGACCCGTTCCGTACTATCGGGATAACCGAGCGGTGTTATTCGTCGACCTCGACGGTTCGATTAATTATCGGGCGTATTCAGCCCACTACCAACCCTTTACGTGAAGCAAGATGAGGATTTAATGGGAGAAATGACGAAGCGAAGCGGGAAACAGTTCAACACAAAAGCACATTTATTCGCGGCACACGGGAAGCACACATATACAATTCCACCAAATGCACACAGAAAAGACACAATGCAATTTACACAAAAAGCAAATGTAAAAGCGAAAACACAATGCAGAGCTAATACCGACTACCGAGCACACGGCAACACTTATACAATTCTACTTCACAGACGGCGCCGACAACACATACCCAAAACCAAGGAAAAAAATACCCTCAAGGATGAGGCGGGCCTGAGGCCGAGACCGGGTCGCGCCTACCCGTCTGGTGATGAGACGCGGAGCGGCGATGGCGCCTCAACTCCGCGGGCCCCGCGGACAGTGTCTGGTAGGGGGTGGGAAAGGGGCCCCCTTGGTCGCACTATCTCAGCGCGGGGGGAAACAGGAGGGGGTTGCTGATGCTCGGGGTATAGAGGATCTTTATTATCCCTGGTGTGCGTCTCCACCTCGGCCAGGTCGCGCTGTCGGCCTCCCTCGGGTGCAGCTCCCTGCACGACGCGAGCACCCCCTCGTCTGGTGTCGCCGCCTTTCCACAGCTCCGTCCCCTCCGTTCCGACTCCAACGCACACGACGAGCAGCTCCACCGCCCGCGAAGTCTTGACTCTCTGTTTCCGACTCTCCTACTCTCCTACTCTCCGCCTCTGGACTCTCCTCGTCTACTGACGAACACGGTCCTTTTATCCGCCCCGTAACTTCGCCCTCTCATCTTTGACCCCCTCCCTTCGACCTTTCACCTCGCTCCCCATTGGCCCGAGAAAAAGTGGGCGTGAAGGCTTTTTGATCCATAAATTTGCATATATCGATCGCCCTGGGGGCGGGGCCAATTCGCCCCTCGCTCACCGATTGGACGGCAAAAAGTGGGCGTGTGTCGTTTTTGATCCGTTTTTGAAGCACAAAATCCGTGATTTTGTACACGCTGTTCGACGCGCGCCCTGCACGAGTCCAACACCGGTACCCACAGCGGGGCAAGAACGGTGGCGATGCTACGGTTGCGAGGTGTGACGGGAAGGTCGTGGCGGTTGTGGTGAAGCGGCGTTGTGGTTGGTCGTTGATGTTGTGATTGTGGTGGTAATCATGGCGGTTGGTCCAAATTAAAGATAGTAAAAGAAAAACGGCTATCCTGAAGAGTCGCAGCACGCATAAATGACATGTATTCCCACTAGACAACGGGTTTGGGCCTAATTACACATGTACTTACCGAGATACCTCACCTAAGGGACCTGAATGGTGGTTTGCGAATTTGGTAACCACAACAATATATATATATATATATATATATATATATATATATATATATATATATATATATATATATATATATATATATGTATATATTTGAGTGACCAGGATGCAAGCAAAACTGATTGTCAATGATCAGGCAGTTTGAAACCAAAAAAGACTTGACATTAACAGGGATGATGGTTGAATTTACCTCTAATTGGAAGGAAGCTCACTGGCCTGTCTTAATAGGATCTATTTTTGTACTGTTCTTGTAGACAGGAGTGATGTTTACTGACTTTCAGACCAATGGAATGTGGCTAAAGGAGAAGGACAAACTTAACAAGAGAGAGAAAGGGGAAGCAAACATATCAGAGCAAGATTTGTAGGATTTGAGAACATGGGCATTCCTGTCATGTGGGTCCATTGCCAAGGTAGGATGCCACATAATTTCAATTGGGTTAAGGTCTGGACTTTGACTTGGCCATTGCAAAATGCAAAATTTCTTCTGCTTCCCTTTTCTCTGGGTACCCGTGCCCATTACCTACTCTAACTTCTCCATTTCGTGGACCCATGGCCTACTCTGGCTGACTACTCCGGCACCCGGGGTGCCCTCTACTCGATACTCACCTTTCACAAGCCACGCACCCAGTCGGTTAATCGTCTCCTGTACCCTGCAAAATGTTCCGTGCCTTCGTTCAACACCAACCACAAAACGATATCCCTTTCTTAATTTGACTAACCCGCTAACTAGTATTACTTAAAGAGCAGGTTTTGGGTTGCTGATGACCGCGTGATTCGAAGGTTGTAATCACATTAATAATCAATCGTTGGGCAATTATTTTCTTACATTTGAAACTCAAAATATGCTAAAATTAACTTTTGAGTCAAAACTTTTGTCAGTGATCGAAAAACAGACCGGAATTTACTGAAGATGCTATGACGTCACGTTCTCCGAAAACGTCATGAACATTCGGAAACAGCGTGTGAACAATGGCGAGATGCGAATCAGAAAGTGATTTCAGCGGTGATGAAATTGAGTGTTTTTATTCCGATATTGCCAAGGACGAGTCGGAGGATGATGGGAATTTATACAATGGAGTTTCTGGCCCTGAGCCATATACATTTGAGCCACTTGCAAGTGCCAGAAAACGGCCTATTTCGTGTACAAGTGGCAGGACTGACTGTCCGGCAGTTCACACTGACAGACTCCACCAGACAGATTGGTTTGTAGATTTTCATTTTCTTGTTCGATGCATAAAATAATGTAAAGTTTGATTCGTCTGTGACTTGATATAATAATTTTTAACCCTCTAGTCACTCAAGAGTCAGAAATAGAATGAATCAATAATGGACCCAAATATATTATACACCGCAGCCTTGGCGTTGAAGTTTTTCTGACAGCTGAGCTTGACCCCAGCGAAAGTGAACAGTTAGAACAAACCCCAACTTTCAAGAGACTGTTGTGGCATATAAATACCAAAGCATGTTTCGCCTCATTGGGAAATATTCTACCAAATTTAGAAAAAAAAAGTGGAAAATTGATCAATCTTTTACAATTGAAATGAAATAGCCCAATTTGCTGATGCTGGTAAAGAAGTAATTTAATCAACACTAAGTTGATTTGTTGAGAAATTTTTTCATGCTTGTGTTTTTCAGAAAGTTTATTCATAGTGCAGCAGATGATCATAACAATTGTGCAAATTATGACGAAAGCATGAAATTTTTACCAGTGTTAGTACATACCATAAGCTTCATTTTCAGATCGGGAGGTAAGTCAGATTTGACCTCTGAGGATAGTGAGAGGTCAATGACCTCAATTACATTGAAATTGTCATTTTTTCACGATTCTGGTGGTTTGTCTGTTTTGGGAATCATTAAAAAGGTATGTTGCCATGTGTTGGTCCCTTTATCTTCTGGAGAGCCTTTATACATAATTACAGGATGCAACCATGACTGAACAAGTGCTTTAAATGAGGTCAGTGACCTCAGAAAACAAATTTATTGAAATACACATTTTGGTTATTGTGGTGTCCAGAACAGCTTGCATGAAATTGTGTTGTAAGATCATCTGTGCAACCTTAATTTTCAATGTGCACTGAACATAGTCTATAAGCTTAAAGTACAGTGAGGTCAGTTACCTCAGACACACGTATAGTACATACCGGTACATGTAATACACACACATTATCCATATAGACGCATTAATATAAAGGTGTCTGATTGCACCTAACAGTCTCCCGAACATGCACATAATGCAGTGCACTTGAGTGCAGCCTTGGTGCACTTGCAGCGGCCGGTACATCCCTTCTCGCAGCCGCAGTGGATCAGTTTGTGGAAAGATTTTGATGCCTCTGGTAGTGTCGTCCAAAGAGGCTGCCACCCAGAGGCCTCCTTTGTCCAGCCCCAATCAGATGGGATTGGTAACTCTGGATTCAGGACCAGAGTTTGGTTCCAGCAGTTGCCCTGGAGAGATGCACACTTGATGTGCTGCTGGAGTGCTGCCTGCGTTGGGGGAATGTTTTCTAGAGCCCTAGACTTGTGTGCGAAGAGCTGTTTCCTAGCATCGTTCACTTCCATGGTGTCACTTGTGCGGTCATGCATCAGCACAACGAAGCGCTCCAGCAGTGACATTGACTCCTCACTGACATCACTTGGCATGTGTAAGAGTTCTTCAAAGGCATCAGTCACCTGTGGGAACACTTTCCAAATCTCTCAGGCAGTCTTCTTCCCTCTGCCAGCGAAAGAAGACACAGTGTCGCACCCTGTGAGGGCATGGAAGATGGGGAGAGTAGCACATTGTCTTGGGTTCATGGCGGCAGCCAGTTGGTGAACAGCTATGTACCGGAAGCTGGATCCAGAACCAAGAGCTATCCACAGCTCGTCAGGATTGATGTTGTTGAATGAAGCCACAGCCAGTACCACAACATCAGTATCCACAGTGTGTATGGCCACCTTCCTGATCCCCTTCTGCACAGCATCTGCCACATGCAGAAGCAGGCGAGTGTCCGCCTCCTCGTGTGAACATGGGGCGAGGCTGGTCAAGTCGGACTCGGCAGGAGAGCACAGGACCTCAGTTCCACATGTTGCATACATTTCCTTGCCATCTGCTATTGGAAGACGAATGGCCTCCAGTGACAGGAAACCAAAGAGCTCAGTCTTGTTTTGATCCACACGAAGGAAGTCCTTCCAGTTCTTAGGCATAACGGTAGAGGGAGCCACTCTCTTCCTGACGCCCTTGCCCCTCTTCTGTCTGGTTGTGCCTTTCAGGCTGTCAGGTAGGTATACATCCCAGATGCGGTCGAGTCTGTTGACCTTTTCGAGTTGAGTGGAGATGTAAGGTGCAAAGACTGTGTTCACATACTCTTCAAAGGTCCTTGCCATTACAGGATTGAGCATTTGAACAATAGCTGCTCCATCAAGGATTGTGGCATCAACCCCAGGTGCGCTTATGGTTTCGGGTTGGTCTGATTTCAGGCAGTGTAATAAATCTGCGTTGACTCCAAGGCGCAGTTTTCCTCCTGTTGATAATGCTGGTGGGGCTGCCTGGTTCTCGTGGCAGAAGAACTGGTCCAGATCCCCATCACGTGATTGGCAGGCAATATACAGCCTCGAGAAGAGACTACAGTCACTCTTCACTGCGGCGAGTTGGATCTGCTGCTTTGACTGCGTCTTGATCTGTGGCCGACTGAAGAGTGGCAACTTGTCCTTGGGCAGTGTTTCTGTAACTGGCTTCGTGCATAGTTCCAGTCTTTCTTCAACAAACTTTGTGTACTGCTCCTCACCAAGGGACTCGATCTTCCTCACAGTTTCTGCCACTGGGGTGTCCATGATGTCTCTCGTGTCAAGGACCAGTAGATCTTGAGTGTTCTCTAGGAAGGGATTCCTCATCTCTTCAAACACTGCTATAAGTGCTCTGACATCCTTCATAAAGGCTGCTTGCACTCCAGGTTTCTGGTCATGGTGAAGATGCCCAGTGTCGTGAGCACCGCCATGTCCTCTTGTCGCCTGCTCTTCAAACTGTGCAGTGATCCTGGCTATTTCTGGCCCTGCCACCATCCAGCGTCTGAGTGCCCCAGGGTTTCCTGTCAGTCCAATAGCTCCACCAGACCCTTTGACCACAGCGTTGTTCTGTTCATGACATTGGTCAATTGCCATGGCAGAGAACTTGTTGCTGGTCTTGTGTACCACAAACTTCCCAGACTTGAATTCTGCCAGGACATCTGGGTGTTTGTCATCAATATTTGATTCATTGGCATCAATATTTGATATGTTGAGGTAATTGACCTCTCACTGTCCTCAGGTCAAAGCTAGACATCTGTAAGTAACTACCAACACTGTGTGGAATATGTAGACACTTCTATTGGAACACAAATGCATGGTTTGTACATCATAAACATGTTTACAATTAACCAATGACGCCAAACATCAATATTTTGATACTTTGAGGTCAATGACCTCTCACGGTCCTCAGAGGTCAAATCTGCCTTACCTCCCGATCTGAAAATGAAGATTACGGCATGTACTAACACTGGTTGAAATTTCATACTTTAGTCATAATTTGCACAATTCTTATGATATGAGAGATTATCAGCTGCACTATTATGTGTTTTTCCATGTACTCTTTAAGAATACATTTCAAGGTTTTTCTCACTTAAACTCAACAATTGATTCTGTGACAGAGCAGTATCTGGAGAACTTGTCAACTAACAACTCATATTCACAGAGTGGTGATCAGATGTGTTTATGCCCACCACAAATGACAAGTCTACCCAAAGGGTCCTCTTTACCCATTTTCTTTGGGGGAAAATTCACCCGTTTTGTTTGTACAAATCTAATCCACTGCCGGCGAATGTGTGATTCCTTCGGGAATCGGTGGGAGCGATTACCCGTTTTCTAGCCATCTTCGCAAAACATGACGACACACGTACGAGGCATGATGAACAAATATCCAAATAACTTTGTTCTACTATAATTCAAAATGAAAAAGGATAATATAGACAGTTGCAAGCTCAAAAAAAGCGAAAGAACGGCCCGCTGAACCGGACACTTCTTCAATGAGCGAGCGAGCGTCCGCTTTGTTTTGGAGAACGTGACGTCACTTTCTATGTTGAGAAAGCAAGCTGCTTGACCGCAACCGTGTGCCTGCATCTTGCGTGAGACCACACACCTGTGTTTTGCGTGAGACATATGCTTACTTCGAATGTATCACCACATGCCTGTACACATGCTCCCGTGCCTGCCCATGTCTACTGGTGAGCTGCTTAGTCCATGTCGCTGAGGGGAACAGGCCATGTGGATTTCAGCTAAGAAGCAAAATGCAGGAAAAACTATCCACACCGTACTCCTTGCCTTTACTTCTCATGGCATTCTGGGCTTTGTCCACCTGTACGAAATGTTTGACCTCAATGATATGAGTTCAGCAGACTGTGCAAAGAACAATATATTGTTTCCCAATATTTTTTGTGCTTAAAGTGGACAGGCATATCAAAGTAATGTGTTTGTGCATTTGTGTTTGTGTCACCTCATTTAGTTTATTTGGGCGTGAAAGACTTTCTTTTTGAAATGCTGATCATTTCTTTTGACTTGTGTTTTTTTTAAGATATATGATATGCAGAATCATTGAGATGTTGAAAAACGCTAATTAATGTATCTGATTTCGTTTTTTCTTACACAGTGAACAATTTTTTAAAAAAACAATGTGATTGTTGCCCACATATTTTGGCAGGCCTGAAAACGATTGTAGGAGCACTCATCCAGTCGGTGAAGAAGCTGTCCGATGTGATGATTCTCACGGTGTTCTGCCTGAGCGTGTTTGCACTTATTGGGCTTCAGCTCTTTATGGGCAATCTGCGGCATAAATGCGTCCGGTGGCCATTACCGAACAGCACATTGGAGGCCATTCTGGAAAGAAATGGGACGTTTGATTTTGAAGACTACATCACAAAGGATGGTGTGCCCTGCACCTTTTGGAGCATTGCTGTTGCATTGTCATATAACATGTGCCTGTCCTGATGCTAGTCATTATGGAAGTATATTAGTGTTTGCATTGCTTGTACTGTTGTGGTAGAGACAACTCAAACTCGAAGGACAAGTAACCACTAGATGACACTCGGCTCATGGAATGTTAGAACACTTTTAGATAATATTACAAGACTAGAGCATAGAACAGCCCTCATAGCCAGAATGCTGGTGAGGTATAATATTGGCCTCATTGCCCGAAGCAAGATATGGCTTGCAGAGGGGTCTCAACTTGAGGAAGCAGGTGCAGGCTACACATTATACTGGATTGGCAAGTCCAAGGACCACCTTAACAGTCAGGTGAGGGCTTTGCCATTTGATTTGAATTGGCACGTTAACTTGACTTATTTCCTAAGTGTGCCGATGACCGACTCATGGTACTTCGAATAAGTCTTGATGGAAACCAGTATATAACACTCATCAGCACCTATGCACTAACAATGACACACACAGACGAGGTCAAATAAGTTTTCTGCGATGATCTCAGCAGGATCTTCAATGGCAATGTTCTCTTCTAAGATACCAGCAATCTCCATGCCTAGTTTGTGTTCCAGTTCCTGTCTCTTGGCTAAGGGTTTTAAGATAGTTAAAATCAAACTTCCTTTGTGATTTGACTCTGTGTCTGGCACCAGGCCAAACTCATCATCTTTTATGATTTAAATGCCCATGTTGGTACAGACTGTAATACATGGAAGGGAATACTGGGACACCATGGTATTGGAAAAGTAAATGCCAACGGCCAGCTCCTCTCCAAGTGCAGCGAGTTTGACTTCATCATCACAAATACAATCTTTCAAGAAGTTGATAAACTGAAAACAACATGGATGCACCCCAGATCCAAACATTGGCATATGTTGGACTACCTCAATGTACAACAGAGAAACTTCAAGGATGTGCGCATTACATGCTGTTAGATTACATTACACCTTGGAGGTGCAAAATGCTGGTCAGATCATTGGCTTGTCAGGAGCATCATGTTTTTTTTTTAAGGTAACACCTGAAGTGCCAGACACAGAGTCAAATCACAAAGGAAATTTGATTTTAACTATCTTAAACCCCTGAGCCAAGAGACAGGAACTGGAGCACAAACTAACCATGGAGATTGATGGTATCTCAGAAGAGAACATTCCCATTGAAGATTCTTGGAAGAATTTAAGGAATGTCACTGACAGCACAGCATCTGAAATCCTTGGATTTGTCCAGCGGAAGCACCAAGATTGGTTGAATACCAACGACCAAGATATAGCCAAGCTCCTAGATGATGTGCACAATGCTCACAAACCCTACCCAGCAGGCACACAACGTTGTTGCAACGTCGTTTGCCGGTTCTATCCTGACGTCAGAATTGGGTCAGTGGGAAGTTGTATCTGCAACAGCCATGACGTCAGATTTCAACGTTGTGACAACGTTGAAATCTGACGTTGTTGCAGCGTCGTGTTCTGGTTGTACCTGATGTCAGAATTGGGTCAGTGGGAAGTTGTATTTGCAACACCCATGACGTCAGATTTCAATGTTGTCACAACATTGAAGCATGACATTATTTTTCAACTTTATCACAACGTTCATAAAATGGAGTTTTTGTTTTTACCTTTTTCTTTGCACGCCAAAGAAACGAACATTGCAGTGCTTGACACCCTTCAGCTTCCAGCTTGGTGAAGCCCTCGACCCGTAGGTCTGGGGCCAGCGGAGCACCGCTGTTCCACCGGTGCCATTATCAAAACATTGAAGTTGTATTGCAACATCATTATACGTTGCACAGTAACACATAATGACCACAACTTGAAAACAACTGTAATTCATAATCATTTATTATCACGTATCACGCAGAGCATGATTGTGGAAAAATATACAAGCAGTATTAACAATAATAATATCTTTATCCGTACCAAAAAAGCACACTCAAATACAAACATACAATAAATAAAAGTAGATACTATTGCAATTGAGAAACATATACTAAAAATGGGGAATAAAAAGAAATACCACATGGGTAAAAGTCGTAAATACCTTTTTGACAAATTCACTTTGTGCAAAGCACAGTTAACAATTCAAATTCAGAAAGTTCTGCTCCATAGAGGAACTGTGGAGCTTCTCTCTCAAATATAATTAACTGCACAAAGGCACCTTTAAGTACAACAACATCATCATCATCATGCAGTGTTAGTAAAACTTAAGCCTGGTGTTGGCTTCGTGGTTAGGGTGGTGGCTTGGGATCCTAGGGTCCTGAGTTCAAGCTCTGTTGGCTGCTGAATTAAAATACACCAGGAGGTTGACTCAGCCTGTCATCCTTCTGAGGTCGGCAAAATGAGTACCAGTGTACTGGTAAGGGCAAAATGAGTACCAGTGTACTGGTACGTCATCAGCGGCATAGCCACGTCCCAACCAATGATGCAACCAACAGCCATAGGCTGCACTCAATTGAGAGAGAGTTAGTAAAACTGATGATAATTCTATGCTTGCATACATTATGGGCATTAGGAGCATAAAAGGTATTGATAGATAACTTGCATACATTATGGGTATCAGGAACATAAAAGGTATTGACAGATAACTTGCATTTATATAAAATGTAATTAAAATTTTTGGCTACTGATGGCATACTACCCATTGTTACAAGATTCATAATTAAGCAACCTCAGGTAAGAATTATGAGAAGACGAAGAACCACATATAAATTTTGCTATACGACATAATAGTTGACATTCAATAGGTAGAAATTCAGCAATGACTGGTAAAAGAGTACAATATGGGTACTGATCATATAAATTCAAAAGGATCATAAAAACTTTTACTTCCTACTTAGGAAGTCAAACACCTTTCTGATAGAATTTCTCCATGATATATACAATTTAGAAATATTTTTACTTATGTCCCACAGCGGGCATCAATAGAATGAGGTGCAAAAAGACTTAAACAGATGATACTTGACATTATATGAACAGTGCATAAAATTATATAACACTGAATTACAATCAGGCAAATCAATGAGACCAAATATATATCTATGTGTGTGTATTCAGACAAAGAAAAAATATAAATCTAACATCATTAAGTATGAAAACATAATTTTGAATGCATCTCACATAAATAATTCCAAAGCACAAAAAATTAATTTGTTGGGTGTTTTCAATCTTAATTTCACAAGAAAATAAAATAACTTCATTATGCATAAAAGTACATGTAAATATTTTCACAATGTAAACTTAGGCTGGGTTTCCAACATACAACATTACAATTAACTATGCTGCAAATTCTTAATAATCAAGGACGTGGACGGCTGGCACAGCGTGTTGCTTTTACTCGTTATTACACTAGTACGTGCCCGTACGTGCGTGGCCGTACGTGCAAAAAATAAAAATAACAACTTTCAAACAACCACCCAGGCCGTTCCTTCGCTCTCGTAAACGACGACTGGATTGGGGCATTGTGTTTATCTATAAATGCGCATAATAAATCTAGAAATTATGAGAATACAGTAAGTCATCACTATCCGGAAGTCCGTACATTATAACCCATAATGGGGAACGCGGCTGAGGATCTCTTCCCCTTCGGCCACGCCTACGCAGTTGGTTTGGTAAATAAATGGCCATAACTTGGGAAGCACTTGTCCGATTAATATTAAACCTTGAAAAGGCACATCTACAGGGCCCCAGCAATATACCTGGCAAGTTTCAATGAGATCGGACCAGTGGTTGTCGAGAAACAGCGGTCACACACACACACACACACACACACACACACACACACACACACACACACACACACACACACACACACACACACACACACACACACACACACACACACACACACACACGCACACACACACACCTGGAATTATAGATAGATGAGGGCTTGTTCCTGCCCGCACCTCCACGCCGATCAGGGCCATATCAGCGACAGCTAAACGTGATAAACGAATGATGAAATCGGGTGTTAGAGGATTCGATCGTCAGATGCCGTTCCCAAGTCCAACGCTCGAACCAATCGAGTGCCCCGAAGGGCCCGGGAGAGTTTCCATTGAATGTAACGATATAGATCCCAGCACACCAATAACAGGAATACATCATGGATTCTGTGATCTTAAAAACGTCCAAAAACAAAAGATAAGACATAAAATCGATTTATAATATTATACTTACCAAAAAGATCACAGCGGAAGATAATTTGAACTAAAAAAGCTAAAGTCTTCTGCAGATTAAAGCGGATTGTCTCTGCCACACTCAGAAACAGCTGAAAGTTCACAGGTTTAACCAAACCTTGCAAATGGCGGCTCGTGATGCGGAAATGGGAATTAGCCAATCAGATGTCTCCTCCAGTGAAAGGCAAATACAACCACACACGTCATGAGGTGGAAAAGCGATCATCATGGCAACACATGAGGCAGAAAAAACAGTTTTAGATAATCGCGGGGCGTGCTGCGGCTGTACCGCGTCGTGATCTGGTTGTATAACCAAGCGGCCGATTCCCGACGTCGTGAATCTTTCATACTGACGTCGTGTGTCTGCTGGGTACATACCTGACAAAATAATCATCAGCAAAAAAAGCCAGATACCATCAAGAAAAACACACTGCAGGTCAAACTAAGAGAGATGAAGAACTGGTGGTGAGAGAACAAGGCTGCAAAGCTTCAGGAAGCTGCTGATAATAATGACCTGAGGGATCTCCATGATGGTCTCCGATCTATCTATGGCTACACGACCAATGGTAGGACACCCGTCCTCTTAGGAGATGGCAATCAGCTCCTAAATAGCAAGCATGAGATTCTCACTCATTGGGCAGAGCACTTTAACACTCTCCTGCGCGACACCATTTGAATTGCTTCCACAACATCACATTCTGGAAGAACTTTGCACTCAACCCATCTCATGCTGAAGTCACCAAGGCCATAAAGCAATTTGTGGGCAAGTCTCCTGGAGTCTATGGCATTCCACCTGAGGTATTCAAATACAGAGGAGCAAACATGGTTAGAAAACTCACTTGTTTCTTCTGCTTAATCTGGAACCAGGACATTGTGCTCAAAGGTTACAAGGATGCTTTCATAAATCACCCATACAAATGGAAGGGGAGTAAGTCTATCTGTGACAGTCATCGTGGTATCTCACTTCTCTGCACAATGGGAAAAAATATTGCAAGAGTTATTCTCAACAGGATTATCACTCATCTTATAGACTCTGTGTCCCCAAAATAACAGTGTGGCTTTCATGCTGGGCAAGGAATAGTCAACATGATTTTCGCAGCATGTCAAATTCAAGAAAAATTTAGTGAACAGAGCAACATGGTGTTTGTTGACCTGACCAAGGCCTGAGACACAGTAAAGCTTGAAGGCCTGTTGAAGGTGCTGTAAAAATATAGCTGCCCTGAAAATATGATCAGGGTTGTCTGCTCCTTTGAGATGTGTGATGGCCTTACAGTAAGTCTGTCATGATGGCCATGTGTGATGCAGAGTGGTGCTTCATCAGATGCCTTTCCTGACACCAAGCAAGGCTGTGTAATGGCTCCAGTTCCAAGGTTGTGTAACCAAGCAAGACTGTGCCAAAGCCGAGCTTTTGCATGCACTCAAAGTTCTTGACATATCGTAGGAATACACATCCAGTTCAGGACAGACGGCAACCTCTTTGATCTGCAAAGGCTCAAGCCTTGGACTAAGGTCACAGAACAGCTACGAAGGCCTGTCACATTTGGCACGGCGGCCGTAGGGTCTACAAAATCTATGGCCACTCGCAATTATAGGGCGGCTGCAGTATTTCCACGGTCACACAATGTAGCAGTTACATATGTTGTTTTTTTGGGGAGCCGCACGGGGTATTTATAAATTGTGGAGACCGAAAACGTGGGGGTGCCGTACGGTCTTTCATTTGATGTCGCACGGTGACCTTAGGGCGTTCCTGCGGCGGCCATAGAATTTTCAAGGCAGACGCAAGGCGACCGCATGGGGACCGCAGGGGGGCCCTAAGGCGAACGTGCAGCCAGACGGACGGTAACGAGGGGGTTTTTTTTTCGGCTTGTCGAATTGCTACGGCCAACGAAGAAATGAAAAAAGTTATAACTCCACGCTATAATTCCACGGCGACCCCAACGGCCTGTAAAATATAGCCATATGGCGTAGGGCCACCTCAGAAACTCTGCGGCCACCACACGTTTCTGTCAATTCAGGGGAGGTACGGCCGCCGTATCCTAGCCGTAGAGCAAATGTGACTTAGGCCTAAGCGAAGTCTTGTTTGTGCTCACATGGCATCCACTCCAGAGGACATCCAACTTTGACTATTTTGTCCAAGCCTCAGGATGCTTTGGCCTTACCGTAAGTCTGAAACAGATGGAGATCTTGTACCTGCCCCTAGCCACAAACTCCAAGACCCCATAGTTACAATTGGAAATACACCACTCAGCTCAGTTCCAAAGTTCTGCTATCTTGGGAGTATCCCCTCCAACAACACCATGTTGGATGATGACATAGCCCATCACTTGGCAAAAGCAACCTGAGCATTTGATAGGTACACAGTGCTTTGGAGAGAGCATGAGTTTGTCTCAAAACAAAGATCAAAGTCTACCAGGCAGTGGTTCTCACATCACTTCTCTATGGCAGTGAGGTGTGCACAACCTACCGGCATCACATAAAACAACTATATGCATTGCATCTTCGCTGTTTCAGATCCAATTGCAACATCAAGTGGCAGGACAAAATTCCTAACACCAAAGTTCTTGCAAGGTGCTGCATACTTGGTATTGAGCACATGATCATCAGAGCTCAGCTTCATTTGGTCAGCCATGTGGTTTGCATGGAAGATTCCTACATACCAAAGGCAGTGTTCTACAGCCAGCTAAGCACAGGAACCTACACCATCGGACATCCAAAACTTAAATGCAAAGAGCATCTGAAAGCCAATTTTAGGGCCTGTAAGTTGGACCTCACTGCATGGGAAATTAGAATGGCACTCGGCAGAGCGCATACCTTCACCAGGCTGAACAGTTTACGTTTTATATTGTTTTACGTTTTATATATTTTTATTTTGTACCTGAACCAAAATCTCATTAGCTTGTTCTTGTCACCTCACCAACTTATCCACCTAGTTTTGTTATAACTCGTCCACAACCTTTTGAAATACCATGCTGTGTATCGTTTTTTTCCCCCATCTCTCAGTCGTGAAGAATCACTTAATTTTCTTTTTAATCCTTGTATCCGGATTCAGATCCTCACCAAAATCGAATCAATTCATCTTTCTCACAAACCCAATCTGTCCAAAACTTTTCATCTGAATCCGTCCATAAGTTTTTGAGATATCCTGCTCACAGACAGACAAACAGACAGTGGTGAAAACATAACCCCCATTCACCTTCAGCGGCAGAGGTAAAAATAAAACACAGGATTGATTCAAATGGAAAAATCTGTCATCAAGCAATATCAGCATTTGAGAAGTGACGTCACATGTAATATTTGCAATCG
Source organism: Eptatretus burgeri (assembly GCF_056783735.1). Lineage (NCBI taxonomy): Eukaryota > Metazoa > Chordata > Myxini > Myxiniformes > Myxinidae > Eptatretus > Eptatretus burgeri. Next base: position 18,497,329 of record NC_140973.1, read on the forward strand.
GTCTACAAATCGAGATTTGGTTTAACATCACATATGAGATTACCTCAATGTAGATGGTGAACAACTGGTCTCTTTGCTGAACACTCATCCGCCGAAGTGACCGGAGAATCCATTCACTGGTGTCGTCTTACATATACGTGACTGTTTCTTACTCTTTTATTTCTCATACTTTGAAATTCTTGGATCATGCAGTTTACTGTAAATAATGTGGTTCTATGATCTCACTTGCACACAACTGTGACCATTTAATACTGTTATTACATCCTCTTGAGGAATAGATCATTATCTTCTGATATTCTTTCTAAACTCATCTATAGGTGAGCAGTAAAATTGATTACTCTTGTACCTAATATACAGCCACAGAGTTTTGTGCAGCTTTCCATAACTTGAGCATTTCTGTTCACTTCAAACAGCTTTATATTTGTTTTTAGTACGGTACCACAGTTGGCAATAAAATCTGCGGTCTGGCTCATAATAATCTGTTATTTTCCAAAGTCTTGAAAGGAAATATCGAAATGACCTATCTGTTCGGCATTTGCATTAGTTGTCATTGAACAATGAGACAAAACTTGTGAATTTTCAACAAGCTGTGTACTGAATGAAATTCGTGTTAACCATGTTGGTTTCATTCATGAAAGGGGATACCATATACTGTATATACTTCGTTTTATCAGGATTTATTATAGCCTCTGCTTTTCTCTCACTAAACTGCCCGTTTTAATAGAGGTCATCCACATATTATATATGTATGAAGAAGAGAAAAGATAAGGGGGGGGGGGGTGAGCAACGTGGGTAGATATGTAAGATGGGTGGCGGGGGGAGGGGGCTTGCTGTTACTTGTTCCGGGGGGGGGGGAAGGGGGTAGTTGTTATTGATGTTGCTGTTACTTTCAGGTGTATTGAAAAGTAGAAATCTTGTATATAAAGATTATTTGTGGTTCTCTATACATTCCATTTCTTACAATGTACATTTTCTATTGTTCATCAGAGAGGAACTCTGTACACTCCTGCCACATTTTAATATAATTGTTTCTTTCCATAGTAAACCATTACTTTCTGGATGGTGCAAAGGATGCTCTCCTGTGTGGCAATGGCACTGATGCTGGGTATGTTTCTTTCTGTTTTGTGATGATTTTGTATGTACTTTACGTTTGCCATGTTTGCCATACACCATAAACACATTGTGACTGCACAATGCCAAATCATTTTACAACAACCCACATTCTGTGCTTACCAATGACTGTACAGCATTGTAATTGGCATTTACTGCACAAGATTATCATTTTCATGAACCATGCCAGGCACTGTTTGCTTTCCTTCCAGTATTATAATGTTCACATTTGCAGAAACCATGAGGTCTAATTTTGTGCAATAATAGAGTGAAAAATGGGGTTATAATTGACTTATTCTGTGTCATATTGATTGAATGAATGAACAAATGATGATAACACAGAAGTAGTTTTCATTTTAACATTCCAAAATATTATATTGCATATTTTTTTCATACTTAAGATTGTATTAGTCATTCACTTATTATATACACAGTAATTGCAACTTGGTTACCTTTTTCCCTGCACATTTCCCTTTATTCTTCTCTGTCCTCCCATTGTGTGAATAATGTTTAAATCTATGATGAAGTGTAATTACCCCGCACATGTAGCGCAAACCGGGCTTAAGCAATTCGTTCACTCTGTCTGTCTGTCTGTCTGTCTGTCAGTCTATGATCGAGGAACTACTTAATTTCAATTTAATTTTATATTTTGAACACTTTAGAACATGAATCGGAACACAAACTTGCAGTTTAGCAGTACTTTGTATTTGAATGTGGCAAAGGGCAGACATAAAAAGTATTCACTGATACCATAAAATGACACTGTTCTTATTATTACCTGTGCACGCAAAGCAAAAAGTAGGGTCATGAAATTGGTCCAATTTATCTTTCTGTCTATCTACAAACGTCAGTTTATGATAAAGCAACAACTTAATTTCAATTGGATGTTGTATTTTGAACATGAATCGGAAAACGAACCTGAAGGTAGTTTAGCAGTAATTTGGCTCTGGATTCAACCCGATCACGCATGCAGAGAGGAGTGAGAGAGTGAGATTTTTTTTTAAAAAGCCCGTTTTATTAGAGGATCCACATATGATGTATGGATGAAGAAGATAAAAGATAAGGGGGTGATCAACGGGGGTAGATATGTAAGGTGGGTGGGGGTTGCTGTGACTTGTTACGGGGGAAAAAGGAGGTTCGTTGTTATTGATGTTTCTGTTACTTTCAGGTGTATTGAAAAGTAGAAATCTTGTTTATAAAGATTATTTGTGGTTCTCCATACATTCCATTTCTTACAATGTACATTTTCTATTGTTCATCAGAAAAGAGCTCTGTACAGTCTGACCATATCTTAATATAATATGGTGTGGTTCGGCGGGGTTTGCTGCGTTTCACCCTTGGGCCTGTGGACTCGGCTCAGTTTCCTTCGTCGGTCGGTCCTCCATGGCAGGGTACTGGTGGACCAAGAGTGTAAAGCTTGGCAGAGATTCTGAACAAGGAGGATTCTGCGTGGGAGATGATTAGGGAGTCGAGGGTTGAACTGAGTGGCGGGAATTGAGTGTGGAAAGCATTTACTGTACTTACTTTGAAAGTTTGGACTATTTTTTTTACTTTGGCATGGGAGAAGTGAGTCGGGTGAGGGAGGAGTGAATTGGGTGGGGGAGAGGAGTTGAGTGTTGAAGGTGAAAACGAGAAGGGGGTGTGGGGATAGGCAAGGGGCAAAATAAATGTGTGTATGCACACAGGATTGGGACAGAAGGCTCGAGAAGCAGATCCAGCAGGTCAGCCAGGACAGCGCTGCTGAACGATGACCTGAATATCCCAAATTATTGAAGATGGTACTCGCTCTGTCAGTTTGGCAGTGATTCAGAAGCGAGGTCCAGCTATGTCGTTCGAATGTGGGATCAATAAGGAGAGGGATCGAAGTGGTGAAGATGATGCAGAGAAGGAGTTTGGAAGTGTTGTTTGTGTAGGAGACCAAATCGAAAGGAGACAGGGTGATGAGGTTGGTAGGAGGATACAAGCTGTTTCATGCAGGTGGGGGATGGAAGGAGTAATGGGGTGGGAATAATCACGTCAGAAGAGATGAGCTAACAGGTGGTCAGAGTGGAAAGATGGGAGGGAAGGATAGTTATGGCATGAGTGGTGATTCAGAGGCAAATGGTGTGTGTTATGTCAGAATATGAGCCACAAACAGGAAGGACTGTGGCAGAGAAACAGGAATTCAGGGATGCACTGGAGAGGATGATGGGAATGGTTGAGCTGGAGGTGATGCTGTGCATTGTGAGGGACTTTAATTCATATGTGGGAGTAGCAGAGCCAGGTGAAGAGGAATGTGTTGGACAATGAGGAATAGAGAGGGTTGAGAGCTGGTGGAGCTGGTGGTGAGGAATGGGATGGCCATAGCTGGTTCATTCTTTCAAAAGTGGAAAAACCACAAGATTACCTGTAGGAGTGGACAACATAGAACTGAATTTGATTTGGTGGTGGTAAGAAAGTGACAATTGTGGAAGGTTAAGGATTGTAAGGCAGTGGTGAGAGAGCATGTTACTACCCAGCACAAGCATGTGGAGTTTGTGGTGTGGATGAAGAAAAGGAGGTAGGTTAAGGGCAGGGGTCGGAAGATTATTAGGTGTGGGAAGTGCAGGGGAAACATCATAGAGTACAAGGAGAGATTGAGAGCTAGGTATGAGCAACTTAATGAAGAAGCGGAAGGTTTGGAGGAGTGAAAGAAGTATGGAGAGGCATTTTGGGGAATTACAGAGGTTTTGTGTGGAAGGATGTCAGGAAAAGGGTTCATCGTCGAGGGAGAGAAACCGGCTATGGTGGACGGAGGAGGTAGCGAAGACAGTTGATGAAAAGAAGAAGTTTTGTAAGAGGATAGAGAAGATCAAGGATAGGGGGGGCAGCCAGATGTGAGGTTGTATGGGTAAATAACAAATCTGTATGGGCAAAATAAGAAAGCAACAAGGAGAGCTGTGGTTAAGGCGAGGAATGATATGGAAGAGGAGGTGTACAACAAGTTAGAAGAGGATGGTGGGACGAAGTTGATATATATGTATATATATATATATATATATATATATATATATATATATATATATATATATGTATATATATATTTATCTACAAAATTAAAAAATGAATAAAATATGTATAATATGTGTATATACATATATATATATATATATATATATATATATATATATATATATATATATATATATATGTATGTATAATATGTATAAATATGTATCATAAAAAAATGTATATATATGTATATATACATATATATATATGTATATTGTATATATATATATATATATATATATATATATATATATATATATATGCATATGTATTTTTATGTATATACATAAAAAGTATGTATAAAATATGTATAATATATGTGTATAATATGTACAAATATGAATTTAAAAAATGTATATGAATGTATATACATGTATATATATATATATATATGTGTGTGTGTGTGTATATATATATGTGTGTGTGTGTGTATATATATATATATATATATATATATATATATATATATATATATATATATATATATATATATATATATATATATATATATATATATATATATATATATATATATATATATATATATATATATATATATATATAGGCTCGTACTGGGCGTAGTGGCATGCGCCTGTAATCCGGCTACTCGGAGGCTGGGTTGGAGGATCGCTTGAGAACGGGAGCTCTGCTCTGCGGTGGGCCACGCTATGAGAGGGTCTAGGGCAGCCCGGAATCATGGTGAAACCCAGTCCTTATCCCTGTGTCGTAAGAGGCGACCAGGGTTGCGTCAGGAAGGGCATCCGGCGTAAAACCTGTGCCAAATCAGTATGCGGATCATAACGGATGATCCGCTGTGGCGACCCCTAACGGGAGCAGCCAAAAGAAGAAGAAGAAGATATATATAGGCTCGTGGCAGGGATGAGGATGGTAAGGACGTGAAGGGAGGCAGAGATTAAGGATGGTGGTGGGAGACTAGTGACAGAGAGGGGGGCAGAATTGAAGGTGTGAGAAGGATATTTCATGGGGCTTTTGAACTGGGAAGGAAGCAATGGTGATCTGGAGTTACCATGTTATGTAGAGTAGAAAGCAGATTTGGTGGAGATTGCAGAGGAGAAAGTATGGATGGCATTGAAAAGGATGAAGAAGGGAAGAGCTCCAGGCATTGATGAGTTGTGTACGGAGATGATAATTGCAGCGGAAGAATTTGGAGTCAGTTGAATGAATAGTCTGTTGAATATATATGTACGAGAGAGGGTTCAATTCCAGAGGAGTGGAGGACAGGGTTAATTATGCCGATATGGAAGGGGAAGGGTGATGTTCAAGATTCGGGGAAGTCCAGGGGCATTATGCTCTGAAGTCATGTCATGAAGGTGCTGGAGAGGAGTCTGGATGGGAGGATAAGGAAGAGTGTGGAGATAGAGATGGAGATCAGAGAAGAGCAGCAGGGGTTTATAAAGGGTAGGTGGATGATGGACGGGATGTTCACGCTGCGACAGCAGGTGGAGAAGAGGTTGGAGGTGTCGGGTGAGATGGCATTGGAATTTGTGGACCTGAAGAAGGCCTTCCAACACTGTCCTGAGAGAGTTGGTGATGGCCACAATGAGATGAATGGGAGTGTCAGAAGCAAAAGTTAGGTTGGTGGAAGGGATGTAGGGATGTACAAGGAAATGGAGGGAAGTGTCTTGGTTGGCCCTGGGATGTCTGAGGAGTTCAGCATAAACATTGGTTTTAGGCAGGGAAACCCACTCATGTTTATTATGGTGATGATGCTGGTAAGCAGGAAGGTGAGCTTGAGGGGGAGAATGCTGCATGTGGACGATCTGACTGTTGTGGTGGAGAGTGGGCAGGAAATGCATGAAGTACAGGGGGAGTGGAAGGAGGCATTTGGGAAGCATGGGCTGAGGATGAGTAAGTAGAAGACCAATGTGATATGGGTTGGGTTGCAGAGAAAATACATGAATATCAGGTTAGAGGGAAGGAGATCGTGTAGGTTTGAGTATCTGGGAGGAACAGTGACTGGGGATGGTTAGTCTGAGGCAGAGGTGCAGATGAGGATTCAGGTTGGTGTGAATGCGTGGAGGAGGGTGGAGAGAGTAATGGCAGACAGAAAGATATCAAGAACATTGAAAGGGAAGGTTCTGATGTTGTGTGTAATGCTGGCCTACCTTTGTGGTCTGGAGACAGTGGCACTGACAGAGAGATAACAGAGGCTGCAAGTTTGTGATAACAACTGGGTCAGGAGGATTGTGGAAGTGAAGAGGGTTGATAGAAGGAGGATGGATGAACTGAGGGAGAAGATTGGTGAGCAGATGAGCTTGACTGGGAGATTGGTGAAATGCCAGCTGAGATGGGCTGGACACTTGTTGCTGATGGGGGAAGAGAGAATGGTAAAGATAGTGGATAGATTGAGGGAGCAACGTAGGAGGAAGAGAGGTAGACCATGGTTGAGATGGGAGGATTGTGTGAGGAGGGATATCCGTAAAGTAGTGGTGATTGGAAAGTGGAGAGAGTTGGCTGATGACAGAGGAGGTGGAGGAGGTATCGTGGTCAAGACAGGACAGAAGCTTGGTGGCATTGGACCTCACTCCTTATATAGGGAAGAGGAGGAAGAAGAAGAAAAATCTCATGTCCTTTTTATCAAGACTGCGTGGGGTAAGATATTCAATGAACTCTCGTTCCACAAAGTCTTGCAAATATATAAAGCTACCTCGAGAATAACCCTGTTTTGAAGATGAGCCATTCTATTTAAAAAGCATTATTAGCCCTCGTTGGACTTTGCCGGAAACGTGGGCTTATGGATTTGGTCTCTATTTTCATTTCTATGCGTGCGTCTGCAACCGTATCTCGGACATGTACAGACTGATTTTATTCATACTTGGCACAAAGACAACACGTGATGGTACACATATGCACGCCATTCTTTTTCGAGATAAAATCCAAGATGGCCAACTGGTGGCCATTTTAGTTGTAAAAAAAACCCAATGTTGAACATGTCCTCAACCATTTCTCAGACATGTATTCATTGATGTTGTTCAAACTTGGCATACATGTCTGAGGCATCATCTGAGAATGATGGCTTTCATGAGCACATCATTTTTATTTCAAGGAAAGATACAAGATGGCTGACTGGTGGCTATTTTGGTATTTAAACATGTCCCCAACTATTTCTTCGACATACATGGTCCGATTTTGTTCAAACTTGGCAAAAGCACAGTACACAATGCATACACTTACACCTAACTTAATTTTGTGATCCGATTAAAGATCACTGACTGGTAGACTGGCGGCCATTTTAGTTGTAAAAAAACACAACCTAATGTTGACCACGTCCTCAACCATTTCTCGGACATGCATTTACCAATGTTGTTCAAACTTGGCAGACAGATAATTAATTATGGCTTGCATATGCATGTGGTTATTTTTTTTTTCTTGACATCAGATCCAAGTTGACCAACTGACGACCATTTTAGTTGTAAAAAACCCGATGTTGAACACGTCCTCAACCATTTCTCGGACATGCATTTACCTGTTGTTCAAACTTTGCACCTGGATAATGAATGATGGCTTACATGTGCACGTCATTTTTTTTTTCGACATCAGATCCAAGACGGCCGTCGGGTGGCCATTTTGTTCCTTAAATGTGTCCCCAACCATTTCTCAGACATACATGATCCGATTTCGTTCAAACTTGGCACAAACACAGTACTTGATGGCATGCATGTGCCCCTCACTTTTGTTCGTAATCTGATCAAAGATGGCCGACTGATAGACTGGCAGCCATTTTAGTTGTACATAAATATGGGCTGGCCCTTTAACTCCACACAGCAAAATTACTAAAACAATAGGGGCAATGACATTTTATGTCTTTTTGACTTGTTTTAGTCTATTGCAAGGCATTGCTAACACTATTTATTAGGTCGATCATGGGATAAATAATAAATCAATTTTATTCTCGTGTGATAAATAACCAATTGGCTGCAATCCGATGCTGTTGGTTCGGATTACATTAGGTACATTGAACATTATTTTTAATTGACTACAAAAACTATCCAAATTGGCATATAGGTTAAGGGATTACTATGAATTATGCAGCAGTAACTTAAATGGGTTGATTAATTTGCTTAAGCTTTTAATGAAACTTATTGTGTAGTAACAACAGAATGAGAATTACTACATCATTGATTTTGACTTGCAATTAATACAGTCCAGGCTTTTACACTGTGGTTGAATTGTAAAGGGACTAGAAAGTGAAGATATATATTGTGTTGAGAGGAAAAGATTAATTTCATCCAAAAATATTCGTGGATGTGCCTGTGTGTGTCTGTGTGTCCACTACTTTCCCAAACACCTCCTTTCAAACATATAACATTGCTCAGAGTTACAAGAGAAAACGCGACGCATGCTTTATGACTGCAGGCAATTATGGCCATGTCCAAAGCCGCCCCGCTATGATACAACCCCGCTTTGTTGTAACTCCTCTTTGATCGGACAGATGACCCTTGATGTCCTCTTTATAAAACTGAATTCAGAATGGGATTCAAAAAATTATAGTCATAAAAACTCAAAGTTGTGAAAAAACAGATGCAAAATGAGAAGGGCACTCTTTGATGTCACGTCTTTGCCAGATATGCCTCTGTCCACATTATTACATCATTATACATACTTGTACCAAGTTTGATTTGAATCCCTAAACTCGGATTCAAAATATTAAATAATTCTGGCTGCCAAACCATGCGTCCAATCTATTTGAAATTTAAAAATACATTCCCTATGACAACTAGATCATAATTGTGACTTTCACATGATTGATAAAGTGGTTTTTTTTTTTGTTTTTTTTTTGTTTGTTTTTTTTTATACCTTGGTCGAGGCTCGTATGAGAGCTAACACACAACTCACAGCAAGGAGGCATGAGACAAGAGGGGCGGGAGTGGAAGGGACAAAACATTGGGGAACAGACACAGGTGAACTGTGGAAGGGAGAGGGATGGGGATGGGACGGGGAACATGGCGAGGGGAAGATGGACATTAAAGGGACTTTCAGGAAGGAAAGCAGGAGAATTGAAGGAAGTGGGCTTGGGTGGATTATCGGGGGTAGAAAAGATCGAGGATTTGGATGGGGGAAGATAAGAGGTGGTGGTGAACAGCTGTTTTGAAAGCCTGAAGGGAAGAATGGGAAAGAATAGAGTGAGGAAGTTTATTCCAAAGGCGGGAAAAAAGAGGAATGAAAGAGTGAAGATGAGCAGTGATTCGTGATTTTGGTAGTTTTACCAGAAGGGGGTTGTTGGCGGACCTTGAGCGCCCTGTGGAAATGTGGTTGGGACAAATCGCAGAGAGAGCAGGGGGGCAAGGCTGGAGAGGAGTCGGTAGAAGACAGAAAGACCACCGACCAACCTGCGGTGATTGAGTGAGAGGCCCAAAGACTCAGCTTCATTGCGGGAGATGCCAATGATCTTAAAAGCCCTGGTTTCGACAGCGTGAAGTCGAGAAAGGTGGGAGGCAGGAGCACCAGCCCAGAGGGGAGAGCAGTACTCCATCAGGCTACGGACAAAAGCTTTGTAAGTGGTCAGGAGCTCAAGAGGGCCGAGGAAGGACTTTGCACGACGGAGGATTCCCAGTCGGCGACTGGCTTTTGAGGCAAGGTTGGAAATGTGACTTTCCCAGGAAAGGTCATGGCAGATAGTGAGACCCAGAAGCTTGAAAGAAAAGACTTCTTCCAGAGGATTGTTGAGAAAGTGGATGGGGGGTTTTGTAAACGGTCCTTTCGAAGAGACATAGTGAGAGTGTGAGATTTGTCTGGATTGAAAGACATGTTCCACGTGTTGGACCAGTTTGTGATTTTATCCAGATCTGCAGTGAGCGAAGAAGCTGCTGCTTGCCGGTCTGAGGGATGACAGATGGTACGGCAGAGGGTTGAGTCATCGGCAAAGAGAAATAGAGGATTTTCCAGAGAGTCCGAGAGATCATTGATGAAAACCAGAAAAAGAACAGGGCCCAGAACGCTACCTTGAGGAACTCCAGCCTGCACAGGAAGAGGGGATGAAAGAACTCCATTTAGGGCCACACGTTGACTGCGACAGGAGAGGAAGTCTGCGAGCCATGAGTGGAGATGGCCTTGAATACCATGGGAAGAGAGTTTGGTGAGTAGGGCAGGGTGCCAGACTGTGTCAAAAGCACGTGATATGTCCAGGGATACGGCTCGGATTTCCTGTCTGGCATTGAGGACCTCCATCCATTGATGGGAGAGCAGTAGCAGCATATCTAGGGTAGAGTGACCTGGTCTGAAACCAAATTGATGATTGGAAATCAAGCCATTGGAGAAGAGGAAGGATTTCATGTCTGAAGCGATGATGGATTCCATAACCTTGCTGATGATTGGGAGAAGGCTGATTGGTCTATAGTTACAGGGATCTGTTTTTGCACCTTTTTTATGCAGGGCAGTGATGTTAGCAGATTTCCAAGCAGATGGCAGATGACCTTGGGAAAATGAGAGGGTGAATAGAACAGAGAGAGGGTGAGCAAGAGCAGAAGAGCAGGCTTTGAGGACACGTGGGCTGATGCCGTCTGGACCTGTTGCAGAATCTGACTCGAGGTTTGAAAGCAAGCTCTCCACCTTGTCAGGAGAAAAGGATACAGAGTCCAGGGACAGTTGGGTGCGACTGGGTAAAGTGGGTAGAGATAGTGATGGGTTTGGGACACAAGATTTAGCTGCAAACACCGAGTTTAGTGTGGTTCAAAGATAACATGTGGTTCAAGAGAAATTACAAAAAACAGATTTTCATTCAATCCAATATGGCTGCCAGACCATGTGACCTATTAATTAATTGTGAACACTCTGGTATCCCCAAGGCTTGGGGAATATGTGGGTGAAGTTTCCCCTCAATCTGTCTAGCCGTTCAGGAGAGGATTTTAAGGTTTCAAGGTAAATCCAAAATGGCTGCCAAACCATGTGAACTGTCATTATAGGTGGAGAACTTTTTGTTCCTCATGAATAGGTGATCATACCTATAAAGTTTCACCTTGATCTGTTCAGCCACTTTAGAGAACAAGATTTTTGAAGGTTTGCCAAAATAATATGGCTGCCAAACCATGTGACTGATATCGTCATCAATTCTCTCCCCCCTCCCCCCCCCAATACAATTTAGCTCTAGATAACTCTCAATATTTTTCCGACTGATCAGATATAGCGTTTGATGTAAGCAATTATGATGTCATAACGAAGCCACCTATAACATCATCAAAAAAAAAAATCACACTTGTTTCCCATGGGGAGTACTTGACATGTGCCAAGCTTCAATTTTTTCCATGGAGCAGTTTTTGAGATACAGACATCCAAATTACATCACTGCCACACCACGTGAACTATGATGTCATAATTATCATTGAAACATTCCACCTGAGTAGTCACACCGATGGTGAAAATTTTGTGTCAATCGGATAAGTGGTTGCAGTGAAAAGCGAGAAAATTAGCATGGACGTATGTTTTTTTTGTTTTTTTATGCCTCTGCAGAAGAAGTCGCTGGAGGCATTATGTTTTTGAGTTGTCCGTCCAAAATACTAACGGATGGACGGACAACCAAAAACATAATGCCTCCAGCGACTTCTTCAGCAGAGGCATAAAAATTCCAAAAAACATGGCTGCCAGATGATGTGACATATGATGTTGAAATCATCGAACTATATTCCGAAGACTGTGTGTGAAGTACTTAACATGTGCCATGGGGAGTACTTAACATGTGGCAAGTTTCAATTTTTTTTTCCATGGGGTTGTTTCAGAAAATAAGAGGTCCAAAGTTTTTCCTTTTTCCAACATGGCTGCCATACCATGTGACCGATGACATCATAATTATCATTTAAAAATTATACATGAGTAGTCACTCCTATGTTGAAAGTCTCATGTCATTCGCTCAAGCGGTTGCAGAGAAAATGAATTTTAAAGGGAATAAACCTGCAAAACTGTGGCGGAGGTACTTTAATAATAATTAAATATGGTAAAATAAACACATCAAAATGTTTATTCTATGACATTAGAAAGAATGAAGATGAGCAGAATCACTAATCACCTTCATTCTTTCATTCCTCTTTTTTCCCCACCTTTGGAACAAACTCCCACACACTCTTCAATCTCACTCTTCCCTCCAGGTCTTCAAAACAGCTGTTCACCACCATCTCTTATCTTCCCCCATCCAAAACCATTATTTTTTCTTCCCCTGTTAATCCACCCCAAATCCATTTCCTTCAAATTCCCTGCTTTCCTTCCTGAAAGTCCCTGTAGTGTCAATATTGTTTATCCCGTGTACCCCACCCCATCCCACTCCCTACCACAGATCTACTCATGTGTCTATTCCCCACTGGTTTGTGCTTCTTTCTCCCATCCCTCTTGTCTCCTGCTTCCCTTGTTATACGTTCTGTGTGCTAGCTCTTATATAACATTGTGTATAAAAAAAATCAAAGGGGTACCCTTTGGGACCCTAATTGAGGCATGTATAAATGTGATTTCCTGTCACATTTCCAGGCAGTGTCCAGAAAGCTACATGTGCATTAAGGCTGGTGAAAATCCCAACTACGGCTACACCAGCTTTGATACCTTCAGCTGGGCCTTCCTATCTCTCTTCCGCCTCATGACACAAGACTATTGGGAGAATCTTTATCAGCTGGTAAGTTGGGCTATAAAACAGAACGTGTGGTTGTGTGTGTGTCCCTCAGTCACAAGTCCAACCCCAAACTCATCGTGGTGACCGCATGTAATAGGGTTGTCCATTGGTACTCTTGGCTAACGCGACTATTGCATTGCAAGTGAAAGTTGATGAGAATCTGAGTCCAGGGCACCCAACAATGGTACCATGCGATTCTTACTGCACTGGTACAACTGTGGAGGTTTTGCAAACTCCCCGGTCAAGTTGTTTTGCACATGGGGCAAGAGCATGGCACTCATGTTCATACATGTACACTGGTACCTGGAATGTTATATCACTGCTTGATACGGAAGGCTCAGTTGAGACTGCATGCCAGAAAAACGAAGACAAGATTTGGAGTGTGGGCTTGATTATGAGGGAACTGGAGAGATGCCATGTGAAGATTACTGCACTTCAAGAAACGAAATGGTTTGGCACTGCAGTTTGCAGTTGAAGAGAGATAATAGCAGATGATCAAGCAATTCCAAGGTTCGAGGAGATGAGGCAGATTGGGGAGTGCCAGCGGTTGTTCTGCTTGGTTATGCTTTGAGCTTATGGAGAGCAGGAGGCTCTCTCTCTTCCTCTCCCTCTCCCTCTCCCTCTCCCTCTCCCTCTCCCCCCTCTCCCTCTCCCCCTTCTCCCTCTCCCCCTTCTCCCTCTCCCCCCTCTCCCTCTCCCCCCTCTCCCTCTCCATCTCTCCAAAAGGATCGTCTGGCAAAAACCTGTCATCCACTTTCTTAACAATCCTCTTAAAGAAGATCAGTCACTCAAACTCTTGGGTCTCACTCTCAGCCATACTTTTTCTTGGGCAAACCACATTTCAAAGTTGGTCTCCAAAGCCAGTCACCGACTGGGCATCCTCCGTCATGCAAAGTACTTTATTGGCATACCTGAACTCTTATGTCCTGCAAGACATTCATCCACAGCTTGATGGAATACAGTAAACGCTAAAATATCGTAGGGGTTTGGTTCCTGGAAAATTCTGTGATAGTTAAAACCACGATCATGGAAACCAAGGGCCATTGGGAAGAGGGGGGGGAGGGTTGGTTCCTGGACCTGGAGACAATATTGAGGAAGATTGAGGGCAGCCAGAACTAAACACATTACAATTGAAATAAACACATAAATATACATCCATAAAGAAAGTTAACATTGAAATAAACATATAAATACAATAAATATGGTGTCAATTAAACAAAAACAAGAGTTTTACCTTTAAATATATTCCAAAACAGGAAAGTGGGTGAGGGTAAACATATTGTTATGTTTGTGGGATGGATGGAAGAATTTCAAAGGAAAGTTAGGATTGAATAGAGTTATTTGGTCCGGTCCGTGGACGTGGAGGAGACATCTTGACATAATTAAGTAGGGAGACCGTGAACTTGATGTAATTAAGTAGGGAGACTGTGAGTAGGGAGACATCTGTGACTTGCTACAGGTACCATGTAAACCTGCACTAATCTGTTTCATGGTCGGGTTGTCGGCGACTAAACCGTCTCCCCCATCAAGTTTCTTGCTGAGGAGGGTGTATGATATGGACACCCAATAGGATTAAAAACAAAACTTGTCAAAGGGTGGAGGAACTCCCTGTGAGCCAACGGCCATTCATATCTAGTGCCCAACTGTGCCTGCGGACGTCCTCCTGCAGTTGGGTGACTTTTTATTAGGAGGTTGGTGGCAGGATTTGCACTCCGGTCACCGTAAAACCCTTCATTCTGCAAAACATGCAAAAAGCACAAAAAAAAATCTGAAAACCCACTCCATGGGAGTACTTGCTGTGCAGCTGCCCTTTACAGGGCAGCTCACCGGATGACGGGATGGGGGCAAAGCCTTCAGGACCCCCAATCTTTGATGATAGGAGGAAAACCACAAGGTATCCTTCCCGGGTCAGATTGTGGTAGTGTGTGTCGGGGTAGTGCTGAGGTGTCGTCTACCAGAAGGTGGTTGGGTTAACCTGAGGTGGTCCCTTCGTGTGGGTGCCTGGAATGTCCTATCCCTAAGAGAGGAGGATCACCTGTCTCTGTTATCATCTGAGCTCAAGCGTTTGGACATCGGTATTCCAGCACTCTCTGAGATTTGGAGACCGGATGGCGAGTGGTTACACCGACGATTGGTCTGGTCGCTCTGATGGTTACCATGCCCAAGGAGTTGCTGTAGCTGTGTCCAATAAGCTGACTCCAATGATAATTGAGGTAACACCAATCAATGAACGTATTATGAGACGAAGAATGCGTCACTCCTTGAGTGTCGTTTCCCTGGTCTCTGTATGTGCTCCAACTGAGGTGAGTGATCTCATCATGAAGTATGCATTTTATGCCACGCTCGAGTCTGTGGTTGATCAGTACCCCAGGCGAGATACTCTTTTAGTCCTGGGGGATTTCAATGCATCAACTGTAACTGATAGGGATGATTATGAGACATGTGTTGGTCCCTATTGGTCTGGTACTGCGAACCAAAATAGCACTAAGTTCCTTGACTTTGCAAGAAGTCATGGACTTAGGTTGGCTGGTTCATGGTTTCAGCACCCACAGGCTCATCGCTGGACTTGGAATTCCAATACTGGTGGTGTGGCAAAGGAGATTGACCACGTGTACAATGATGGTCGCTGGAAGATGATCCTGAACTGCAGGGTCTACCAGAGTGCTCAGTTCCTCAACACTGACCACCGGCTTGTTGTAGCAACTCTGAAGTTGCAGCTTAAATCCAGGAGAATGGTACCATCCCAGCCTAGGCTGGATGTTAGCAAGCTCAAGGATGAGAGGGTATTTGAGGAGTTTGTGAAGAGGCTGAGTGGAGATTTGGGAGGGTCTGGGTGCTTTGGGGGATCCTGAAGATTTGTGGAGTGCCTTCAAGACCACCGCCCTTGATGTTGCCGGTGGATATCTTGGAACTCACCATAAGGCGAAGAAGAATTTTGTCTCTCAAGAGACACTGGAAACCTTTGACCAGAGTCCCAGGGCCAGGCTGAATGGCAGAGCTGAGCTGTTCAGGGAGCTGAGGCGTAAAATTGTACGTGCCCTAAAGGTGGACAAAGAGGCCTATGTGCGAGGAATCTTTGAGGGGGTAGAGCATCACCTGTGGTCAAGTGATTCTCGTCCTGCTTACAGGGAAATTCACGCATTGCGTTCATCCTAGCCCATCACTCGGTATACTGCAGTTAGAGCAAAGGGTGTTGGGCTCTTGAAAGAGAAGTCCGAAGTGAAGGCCTACTGGGCCGGTTACCTTGAGCGGCTGTACGAGGCTGATCCACCAGCTTTCGACTTGGATGTCAGGGGTGTTACTATCCCTATTGCTGACCCTCCAATCAACTGTGGTCCACCTTCGTTTATGGAAAAGTAGATTGCAGTGAACCGGTTGAAATTGGGTAAAGCTCCTGGGATCTCTGGCATCCATGCTGAACTTCTCAAAACTGGTGGAAATACTGTACTCATGTCATTGCATGCAGTTCTGTGCTCTGCCTGGAACACAGGCATCATCCTAACTGACTGGAAGAGGGGCCTTGTTGTCCCTCTCTGGAAAGGGAAGGGTGATCACCAAGAATGCAACAACTACCGAGAGTTAACTCTGCTCACAGTGCCGGGAAAGGTCTTTGCTCAGATAATTCTTGAAAGGGTTCGCCACCATCTGCTTGAGCACCAGTGTCCAGAGCAGTCAGACTTTACACCAAAGAGGTCAACGATTCATTGTATCCTTGCTCTTCAGGTCCTCACCGAAGGAAGACGAGAGTTTCGGCAGGGGCTGCTTGCAGCATATGTTGATCTCTCTAAAGCGTTTGATTCAGTGAATCTTAATGCCCTCTGGAGGATTCTTAGTCTTCGTGGGGTGCCACCAAAACTGATCGATCTGATGTCTGAACTATACTCTGGTACTGAGAGTGCTGTGAGATGTGGTGATACCTTCTCTGACTTATTTCCAGTTGTTCCTGGAGTTTGTTAGGGGTGTGTACTGGCCCCCATACTTTGAGCGCTTTTATGGACTGGATTCTGGGGAGGATGTCAGAGAGATCAAGCTATGGTGCATTATTCTGGGAATGTCAAGATATCTGACCTTGATTTCGCAGATGATGCAGTCATCTTTGCGGAGACTTTAAATATCCTTTTTTGGGGCCCTCGAGGTGCTGAATGAGGATTTGGAGCCGCTGGGATTATGCGTTTCCTGGGTCAAAACAAACATGCAGGCTTTCAATGACATCTTGGATGCTGCTATCTTGTCTGTACCTGTTTGTGGCGAGGATGTTGAGGTCATGGAGAGATTCACATACCTTGGCAGTGATATTCATGTCTCTGCTGGCTGTGAGCCAGATGTCAACAGACGTCTGGGTCAGACCTGGGGAGTCATGGATTCACTGGATCACATGGTGCGGCGCTGCCGGTACTTGTGCAGGAGGAAGAAAGTCTGAGCCTTCGGGTCCTTGATGCTTCCACTCTTAATGGATGTGAGACTTGGACTCTGACCAGGATCTGAGATGGAGACTTAATTCCTTTGGTTCCAGGTCTCTTCGGAGAATTCTTGGCTATCGCTGGTTTTACCTTGTGTCCAACGAGCAGTTGCTAGGAGACTCAAATGAGATTTGTAACCTGCATAGTCCGTGAGCATCAGCTGCGGCTGTATGGACATGTGGCTCGTTTTCCTGATGCTGATCCTGCTCACCAGCTTCTCTCAGCGAGAGAGCCTCATGAATGGAGGAGGCCATTGGGCCGACCACGTGCCTTGTGGTTGCAGTAGGTTGATCAGCATCTCATGGGGATGGGCCAGGCATCTGCCTGGGGGATGGCCAGACAGAGGCCCCTGGAGAACCGGTGGAAACCTGACTTGTGCATGCTTACATACCTGACCTGACCTGACTTGTGAGCTTAAGTGTAACGTGTCACCCCACGGGGGGGGGGGGGTGGTGCAGTGTTAATTAGACAGGGATTAAGTACAATAATTGCCCCCTGTAAACTATTCCTACATTTTCGCATTTCCTAGCTAACCATGAAGGAGTTTCGTTTTTTATAACCAAAACCATGATGACAACAAACAAGCAAAGCGTAATGAGGGTTTCGTGTGGCAGGCCAAGCCCCGGAGGTTGGTTCGGCATGACGTCGATGAAGAAGGGTTGTTTGCGCAGTAATCACGAGAGATGGGGAGCACGCGCACAAGGTCAGTGTGAATAGGGTTGAGTACGGAAAAAGGATGCACGCGGTTGAGATGATGACGTAGTTAGGAGATGGAGTGAAAGATCAGGGCATGACAAAATGGCTTTCCTTCGACGCATGAAGAAGATGGCACGATTAACGTATTTTTGCTGAGGTAATTTTGGCGTGCGTGGTGAAGCAAAATGCTGGCCTTTGGCTCTTGGGTTGGTCGTGAGGAATGGACTCTGAGCCTCATGTATATAACCGAAGGGTGCGGCAGCCATTCTGAAAAGCAGCGGGTCGGTGAGTACGATTGATGCACGGGAAATCTGCAGGGGGTCTCTTAGCCTTGGTGTTGAATTCCGCTCATGAATTGCCTGACGTACGTGGCCGAGCGCCATTTTGGAGGGCGTGTTTGCACATGCACGACGAAATGCCTCAATTCTACTTTCCATAAATACCATCCCTGGGCACACAGCTAAGTGTCGGGATAAAGTAGGGATTTCTCTTTTAGTATCCTGTTCCCTTGTCTGTACTGTATTTAAGTTTGCGTGGAAGCACCTCAATTAGATTTAGATTACCTCACGTTTTCATAATTATTTGTTCTATTTCATTTGCTTGTGTTCGTGTATCTGTTGTGAGTTGCGTACAACCCGTGTGCCTCCGTCCCTTTACCGCCATTTCTTTCCCACGCACGCATTGATCTCCGAGAGTCTCGGCTGTAAGCCTCCAAGGCAGAGGTTTGGCCATCCGTCCAGGTAGGGGTTAAACCCCTGGATACGACAATATCACCCACTCGTTTGTACTGTACTCTGCCTTAAATATAAAAGACAAGCCTTAGCTCGGAGATGATGCTGATGTGGCGGGGGGGGGGGGGGTGGAGGTTTGAAAGATGTGGACATACAAGTTGTGCTGGCTGTTGGATCATTGCGAGCATGATGAAGGTGCCTGCTGCATTGCCACATAGAAGAATGGTTATGTATTCGTATGCAATCTGTGGCTGCTTGGTTGCATCATTTTCTGGGGGCATGACTGTGCCACCGATGCAATGCTCCTTGCCACCTGCATGCTGGTACTCATTTCGCTGACCTAAGAAGGATGGCAAGCTTAGTCAACCCGCATGGTGTTAATTCAACAGGTAACAAGGGCTTGAATTCAAGACCCTCATGTGTTAAGCCAGCCAGCCAAACCGTTAAGCCAACACCAGGCTTAGAGGAAGGGTAAAACAATTCTTATCCATCGTGACCTGCAGCAGATCTTCCCTGCTTTGGCAGGAAGGTATTGGATGGATCCTCTTCCAAAATAATCCCTTCTCTTCGGTGTTAAAATCAACACACCTACTCCGACATAAATCCCTTCACCTCGATTCGGTCCATGAGTTGGAGCGGAGGAGCCTTCGGTCCCGGGTGCCTCATGAAAATGCTGGTAAATCCACAATGATTTCTCCCATACATCAGTCCACTCACAAGCATGTTTTCCCATTTCGTCCTCGATCCAAACATCAGGTGCTTTTTCCATCCTTTCAATATGACGTTCACAGGACTCATGTTTACACACAGTTGGTTGATTGATCCGGTAATGGCGACCCACATATGCCGCACTTTCACTTCTTGTCGACGTATCCAACAACTCGATTTCTTCACACAATGTCATCACCTTTCTCTGCCTTTTGGCACGATTAGTTTTGTCCATCGTTTTACATTTGGGCACCATTATTAGGTCAGCTCGCTGACCTAATATAACCGTTCGATGTCCTCAGATCTGTCCGTCCGCCCACCCATCCGTCCGTCCGTCCGTCAACAATTTTTATTTTTCTATCTCCTCCTCGATGTCTTGGCTGATTGAGTTCTAACTTGACACGATGATAATACTAGTTGCTCTCTTTAGATCGTCTGAGCCCTTTTTTGCACTTTCACCTCGGGGTCAACGTTACAGGGTTATCATGTGCAAAATGACCGATTGGTCGAATGGCCTATAAGGAAGCATCAGACGACTAGAATGCATAATGGGTTTCATAGGGATTATTGAGAAGATTTAATTCAACCAACTAGTTTCTCGTTTCTAGTACCTCTGTCATCTGGCCCTGTTTATTGGGCAACATGAGGTCTGCTGACTTCAACACGGCTTCGCGCGGTTATTTTAAGTTCAATTTAAATTCTGTTTTCACCTTTCATAGTCGCTAATGTTGATTAACACTCGGTTGCATCAAGTTTTGTATCCAAGCTGACCGTCAAACCCGCTCAGGTGTATTTTTAACTGTTGTGTTCATACTCAATCTTGTATTGTGGGATCTCCGAATGTCATTTCCTGTTTGATGACGATTCATTATTAAATTTACCTCCATTCCCATATGCTGGTCTGATTACTACAATTAATGGTGCGTGAGAAACAAAAAAGGCTCGAAATGAGGGGTAATTGGATATGTGGACGCAAAAAAATGACTCATCTCAGCTCAAAAACTGTGATTGCCTGAAATTAAATACCATAATCTCTCCCTCTCTCTATCGAGTTCAGCCTGTGGCTGCTGGTTGCATCATTGGTTGGGACGCGGCTATGCCGCTGATGCAGTGTCCCCCTTACCAGTACACTGGTACTCACTTTGCTGACCTCGGAAGGATGACAAGCTGAGTCAACCTCCTGGTGTATTAATTCAGCGGCCCAACGGGGCTTACTCAGGACCCTAGGATCCCAAGCCGCCACCCTAACCACAAAGCCAACATCAGGCTTAATACCACAATAACAAAATTGGAACACAATAGGTTGCCTGCAATTGGTAGAAACTCACGATATTAGAACTCACAATATTTTAGGGTTTACGATACAGTACAGTAAACCCTAAAATATTATGGGTTCTAATATTGTGGGTTTCTACCAATCACGGGTAACCTAATGTGTTCTACAGAGTCCAGTGAACCTTCAATGATCACTGGTTCTAATCTAACTGTACAATATAAAAAAAAATTCATATGATGATGTAGACACTATAACTGCAAGTTGAATGACCAGAGCCACTTGATTGCAGTCTTCTGCATGTATTTCTTCATGTATTTCTGGAAAGGACTTCATGACTCTCCTCTGCACACAGTCTCCCACTACATGTATGACTGTCTGATCTTGATGACTAAAATAACATTCTAGACTTTGTTAGCTTCCACTTTGCATATGGTGAGCAGTCCTTGCATGTAAAGTTCACAGTCGGTTGAATTTACTGTACTACTGTCTGTGTAAATCAAAGCCCGAGTGGCGTTTGGGTGTGGTCTGAGATTAGCTGTCCATTTGAAACCGAGAACTTTTCCCATTACTGGTCACAACTTGCCATTCATGTTGGCTGCTCTCATTCTCCTAATCCAGAAAGGCTTTCATGACTTCAGTCGAGGTCTTGGAGGGTTTTCTAGCTCATAGACAGGCAGGTTAACATTTGCTTCGATACAGAGGTATCCTCGAGACTCTCATGTTTGACTCTTAAATGTCCAACTGTACGAGGTTGGTTAGCACAGGTACTCATGGTAGAAGGGTTGACATTATGGTGCTTTCAGGGTCTCATTGCAGAGTTCAGAATACAGGGTTAGCATGAAATATGGTTATTTTTAACACTCGTGTAAAGGTAATAAAATGTTGTATTTCAAAACAAATTCTTACAAGAAAGTGAAGTACATAACATGCCATTTATTTGTGGAAAAGAACATCTTGAAGATGCGCACCATTTCATCTGGCACATTC
The DNA here is from genome assembly GCF_056783735.1 of Eptatretus burgeri. Taxonomy (NCBI): domain Eukaryota; kingdom Metazoa; phylum Chordata; class Myxini; order Myxiniformes; family Myxinidae; genus Eptatretus; species Eptatretus burgeri. The sequence goes on from NC_140973.1 coordinate 18,518,938, forward strand.
CTCCAATCTTGGACGCCAATTATTCATGACGTTCTGCAACATGGCCACGTCAATATCATTGATTTAGCGTCTGATGTTTTCCATAAGTTCATGAAGAGTTTGTGGATGGTTAACATACTCTTTGTCCTTTAGATACGACCAAGCTGTTTGAGAAATTTTTAAGGCTGATGCATGCTTTCAGCTGGAGCGATGCGGACTTCTCAAAACTGGCTCCCTTACACGCTCAATGTTTTGTGCCGTTCTTACTGATTTGGGTGCTCCCGGTGGTTTCTCTTTTGAAGTTGAACCGGTCCTCTCAAAGTTCTGAACCCATAACTTGATAGCACGAACAGACGGCACATTTCCATGATGTTGAACATTGAAATGGAGTTTGAATTGACGTTGTGCAGCAGTTGCAGTATCATTATTCTTGGAAAAAGCTTTGATAGCGAAAGCACGTTCTTCACCCGATCAGTTCCAATTGGTCACTCAAGTGTTTTGCCTGCAAAAAATAAAACTAAATCAGTAAAAAAAAAAAAAAAATGCATATTATGTACTTCAATATCATGAATGAATTTATTTTGAAATAAATTTTTTTATTTCCTTCACACGAATTTCAAAAATGGTCATATTTCTGGCTTACCCTGTGGTAGCAAGGTGTTTAGCATGACCGGTCCCAGTCAAGACAGGTGCACATTACTCTGCAGTGGGACACACCAGAGCAAGTGTAGAAATGTAAGGGCTATATGTACATGCTCCCCAACTCGTAGCTGCAAGTTTGTAGTTTGAGATATCTTTGCTTTCTCACATATATTTTTCAGATATTCTCCATACATCAGGCTGTGATACAAAGTGACAACATGATATTTGGGATGTGGTTCATTGCGGACTGACTGGCTTACCACAAAAGGAGATGTGTAGCTTGGCATTAGCCGGATGATTGCTCGGATGCAAGGTGGTTACATTGTTTATGACATGTTCAGACAAAGTCTCCATTTAGTGAGGTGCTTCTCCAAAAAATTGAGGTCATTGGTGAGAACTCGGTTCATGTCATGAAGTACACGTAATTGGTAGGCAAGGGCATTTTTTGAAAGAATACTTTGATTGAAGGGAGTTCCCAAGGGCATTGAAGTTTCCATTTTTATATTGGAAACTTCACTAAACTACACACATAAATGTAGATGTATCAAAATTATTACTTTTACTTTTGGAATAAGCAAAATTAAAATGATATTAATTTGGTGGAATAATGAATGTCACGCTGCACATAACCATAATCATCATAAATGCAAACCACAAAGTTAATGATAGAAATGACAATCGAAGAAAATGCCAGTTAAATCATAATTAATTAATTGCATTTATACCTCTGAATTTTTATTTTTTTTTAGAAAATTTTTAGTACACTTGCTGAGATGCAGATCCCCTTTTACCTGCAACTCATCCCCTCATGTTGTGCAGCATTCGTGCATTCCTGTCATATGCCGTTTCACTTCTCTTCTTCGAGCCACGGTAAAAAGTTGTAACTTACAATGATTATACGATCAACAAATAAAATACAATTTATAATTTATTTTTGCCCACTTCCAATCTGATATCCTGGCTCTTGTTTATACTAGCTTTTTAATATGCATCTCTCATATCTCCCAGAAAGACAAACATCTCTTGAGACCTAACTTCTAGTGAGTGAAAACCTCTATAACCAACTTTTACTGGAAAGAATCTACTCACAATGCCTTTGCTTATTCTCAATTTCGTTTTTCGGATTTAAGCTGCCACATACCAGTCTATTGACTTAGCTTTTCTGGGAAACGCTTCCTTTTGGTTCCATAATCTAGGATCATGGAAGAATGAGGTGACAGATTGCAAAAAGGCAACAAATTGACAGTGGGAGCACAGTCAGACACAAGGAAGGGAAAGAATGAACAGGAAAAGTGAAGAAAGTGGAAGGGAGGAGACAGTGACCTACAAGAAGAAGTTAATTGGATTTGGACCATAAAAAGGGGTTGGAAGGATCACGAGTAGTGATTGAGGATGACATGAGATTGTGGTGTACCTGAAGCCCTGGAGGGAACATTGGGGTAGAACAGCCTCAAGAAGGCATTTCCACAAATAGGATAATGGAGGAACAAAAGAGAAGAGGTGGGTGGAAAGCCTGGATTTTGGAGTTTAATCATGTTGAGATTGGTGGAAGAGTGCATGAATCCTGAAGGAGCTATGGAGGGTTAGAGGGCTGAGAGAGCAGAGGGAGCAAAACTGGAGTAGAAGCAGTAGTAATAAATAGAGGCCCCCAACCTGACTGTGATGTATGCCAAATTATTTGGAGGTTTTTTTTGTTCACTTATTTGTTTTTATTTTATTTCAGACTCTACGTGCTGCTGGAAAGACATATATGATCTTCTTCGTGCTTGTAATATTTCTTGGCTCCTTCTATCTGATCAACCTCATCCTAGCCGTAGTGGCTATGGCTTATGAGGAGCAAAACCAGGCAACACAAGAGGAAGCAGAAGCAAAGGAACGTGAGTTTCAGCAAATGCTTGATCAACTAAAGAAGCATCAGGAAGAACAGGAGGCTCTACAGGTATGATAAGTTTGTCGACTCCTGAAGATGATGATGGATGTTTCTCAGATATAAGAATTTTAAAGAATGATTTTGTATGCAGAAATTTGAGCAAAGGATCAGAGATGCATTTTGAACTGAGATGTCATGTGTAGTCCCTGGTGTGCATTTTCCACTTTTACCTGACCTTTTAAATCACAGCAACTAAAGACTCATTACTGCACACCATTGCACTTTTTTTTTCTTTTATACTTCCACTGATTGTGGTGGCATGATTTCATGCTTTCAACTGGCTATGATCAACGGTGCATCGCCATTGCTACTGAGTATGGGGGCACCACTGATGCAATGCCCCAATTAGCAGTTCACTGGTACTCATTTCACTGACTTCAGAAGGATGACAGGCTCAGTCAACCCCAACTGGTGTTAATTCCGTAGCTGACAGGGCTTGAACTCAGGACCCTAAGATCCCAAGCCCACTACCCTAACCACTAAGCCAACACCAGGCTCCATTGCACTTCGAACACCTCAATAATGCAATGCATTGACCAATAAAGGCCTGACATGCAATCTTTGCTGGACACAACATCACAGACCATTGTGCCATTCATAGAACTGGTTTTGCAGAAGTAATTGGATGTCTCTTCTTTTGAGTTGGTACTTTCAATATAACACTTGCAGTTGGAACTCAATATAAAGGTTTTAATCTTTGATGGTTATGTACAAGAGCTTTTCTAAAATGTTATTCCTCTGAATTGATTTCATAATAACAGAGGTAGTTTTGTACAGGTAATTTTACAAAAATAAGACATTATTTTTTGGTAACCATATGAATTTGAATCATCTTTGTAATTGAACTTCATTTTTAGTAACTTCCAGGCTCTTTCGCGCAAAATAGAAACTTTGCTTGCAGTTTCACAGGTCTTTACCCAATAATGAAGTTTAATTTGACAGAATATTAGGCCCATGTGCATGTAAAAGCAAAGCAAGTTCGAAGCTCAATTATGCTTCATCTATTTATTATGTACAGACAAGGGGAGATTTAGGGGGGAAAAGCAATTTATGATACAAAAGGAAGGGAGGCTTTTCAGAAAGAGGAAGGGGGCTAGAGGAATGGGGAGAGAAGGAAAAGAAACTTGGAAGTAGATTGGGGTGAAAGTGGTTTGAAAGGAGGTTAAGGCATGTATGGAGTATATTGAGGTATTAGCAGGGGGAGGAGGGTGGGTGGGTCAACAATTCTTCCACAGGGGTTCCCTAAAACAATCAAGCGAAACATGTTTATTCCCTTCTCCTCCTCCTCCTCCTCCCCCCCCCCATTCCTCCCTTTAAAAGGGGTAAGGTCCAATAGTACCAAGCTACTACCCAGCCGTGACCACAATACTCCTCCACTTCCCCCTGTCCTCAGCCATCTCTCTCCACTCTCCAACCACCCCACCTTATTGATATCCCTCCTCACACAATCTTCCCATCTCAGCCATGGTCTACCTCTTTTCCTATATTGTGCTTTGCAAATGGCCAAATATTTGAATCCACCTCTTCTCCATTTAGCAATACCTGCATCTTCCTATTTTCCTTCTATTCACACTTCTCCACCCCTCCCTCCACCCCTTATCCGTAATTTCTTTTTTTTTAATCTCTTATCCCTTCCCCACGTTCTTTTTCTCAATTTTTATTTTCGGAATTTCTCTTCTTCCTTTCCCCAGTGGGTACATACTATATACTGTAGGTGGCTCCCTATATAACAAGGCATAAGCACAATACAAGCATGATGCAAAGTTCATCCAAAGGTCTTCCTTATCATTTCAGGAAGGATGAAATTGAATTTTGAAAGTTTTTGATCTCTGTACATTTGAAAATTTATTGCATAACTACTTACTAAAGTATGGCTGCAAAAAGAAAATCACTGGAAAGATTTCATCAACTTATCCATTGAAAATCCCAGCTTTCATCATGCAGCTATTGCATGTGCATATATACATGTGGAGAATACAATTTATGCACACTGCATTTTTACATGTTAATTTACCCAGCCATGGGTATTGTGGTGACCTTGTAGTTGGGGCTAGTAGTTGGACTTGTCATCAGAGAGGTTGTGTTTTCCAATTTAATGCTTTATATAATTAATACAGATTTAGCTTCTAATTTTCTGGAATGTAAGCTAGTCTCAGCAGAATTACCATTTTGCTATTGGATTGTCAGTAAAAACGCATCTGGTCCACTAATGCCCTTCAAGGAGTAGGAAGTTTGCCTGGTTTACGTGTGGATCCAGTAAGGCAATGGTTGGTTGATGACTCTTCATCACCTGAGGGCAAGTTTTAATGAAGATCAAAACATTTCCTATAATACGTCAGTGCCATCCACATTCTTCTAAATTATGTCAGCACCACTCAGAACCCCAACTAAAATTCCTCTTTGCAAATCAATTTGAAATCCTGTAACTTCAATAAAGAAGGTTCTTGATTAAGAAATTATTGATCCCATAATTTTAAAAATAACTTATGGAAGAGTCTTTCTAAATTCCATTGTCCTTGCTCATTCTGCACATTATCAAATACTAATGCCTAACCAAAGGGTTATTTATGCAGACTGAAGCTGGTACTGCAGAAGGACTGAGTGAAGGGATGACCCAAAGCTCATCCGAGATG
>NC_140973.1:18529121-18581621 GCF_056783735.1 Eptatretus burgeri
TTGTGTACACAATTGTTATTTCTTCATGCTTTCACAGGATGTGATTCAACATCCCGTGTTTATGTTGTTGGAAAGAAATCAGCCTTCCAATAACTCGTGAAAGGTGATCCAGTCTTCCAATCCTGTGCAAATGCATTCACTTTACCAGGCAAGAACTGCACTGACATAGAAAACCTCGGCAGCCAAACGATGGCTGTTATGTTTGGTGTGGAAAGTACATGTTCTCTGGCAACATTGCGTTATGATATACACCAAAATCATTTGTTATGCCTGAACGTCTTTCCCCCAACTGAGTCTTCCACCAAATTCCATTGTCTCAGGGTGTACTTTCAGACCAAGACGTGGATAGGGATGGACAGTGATGTTGATCCTTTGAACTGGGGTTGGAGACTTGAAGACAATCAACTTATCCCCATAATTTCTGATATGAATGCTGCACCTGACACTCCAGTGAAAATGGTACATTGCAATTGCACAACTGGTTGTAATACTCCCTGTTGCAGTTGCAAAAGATATGGGCTTCCTTGTACTTCTGCATGTGGATCATGCCAACTTGCGTCCTGTGAAAATTCGCACAACCAGCTTTCAAAGGAACGAGAGAACAGTTTTGAGGACTAAACCGAGATGGTGAAAGAGTGACAGTTACGTTTTTTTTTAACAATTGCATTTAGAATGTATAAGATTTTTCACTTAATTATTCAGTGCACTCTCTGAAATATATTATTCTGAAACGTGTCAATAAAATTTACTCCAAAAACCCAGATATTGCATTCTTTGGCCCTAAAATTGATTTACAGGTGAAATAATATGGGAGTTATTGGTGGGTGCCTTCATTCATGATTGTTGGCCAGCATCTTGGATTTCCTTTCCTTGGTCCTCTTGGACCATGCCTGGTGTTGGCTCAGTGGTTAGGGTGGCGGCTTGGGATCCTAGGGTCCTGAGTTCAAGCCTCGTTTCCCGCTGAATTAATTCACCAGGGGGTTGACTCAGCCTGCCATCCTTCCGAGGTCGGCAAAATGAGTACCAGCTTGCTGGGATGACTGAGTCATTCGAGTATCCTGCGTCGGAGTGGCGACCCATCCAGGATTGTACCCAATAGCCAAGGAGACTGCTTCGGCAGCACCAACGCCCTGTACAGAGTATGGTCCCAATGGGATGGGGGATCTTGGATTTTATGGATTTGAAGGATCAAGTCATAAATCCATTGGCACCAATGAATTGCTTGACCTTTAAAACCCAAGGTTAGATACCAAAATTATCGTGCTACACCTCATAACAAGGAAGTTTCAGCCACCTTCCTGATTTTCAGGGTCAGCGGAGGCCATCTTGGAACTGACCCTGTTTTAACCCAATTCCGGTGCTCAGATTTTGGTAGACTTTTTTTTGGGATGGATTTGGGATACTTTTTCTGGCTTGCTGTCTTCCATTTTGCATCCAAATTGAATTCTGTAGTCTGTTCAAGTTTTCACGTATTCAGCAAATCCGACAGTTGTCATTCTGTGAACTTGGTTGAGTTCCATCAGGCCGCTGCCTCCTTCTTGTATCGGTCGGTACATTCTCCGGATGCATTGATTTTTGTAGAACATTTTGTGGATGGTGAGGAGTTTCCTTGTTTTGATATCGAGTTTATTGAATTCTGTTTGTGACCAGTTTATTATTCCACAGCTTTATTGGAATAATTATGTTGTTAGTTGGTTGATGGCTTTGATTTTGCTTCTCGGGGTGAGATATGTTTTCAGGATCAGCCTCGTTTGATGCAAGTGTTCTTTGGCAATTGTTTTTCGCATTTGTTTGTGACATATTTGGTGGCCTACTCTGAAGTATGCTTTGTTGTCCGATTCTGCACTGTTGTATCTAGCTCGATTTTTATGTTGTCAATTTTTGTTGGTTTACCTTGTGTGAATGTGCACTTGGCACACTTATCTAGGCCAAATTCCATTTGAATGTCGTCATCGTTTGACTGTATCGTTTGACTAATTTTTGTTGTTTTACCAATTTTTCGTAATTTGGTGCAAAGAGTTTGAGATCATATATGTGCAGTGGATGTGCCACCTTTCTTGTCTCTTTGGACATTGTCTTATTGGACGTCAGGGTGTATCCATGTCCTTGCTCGTTAATGAGGTTACTCAGTGGGTCCAGGGTCAGGCAAAACAAGAGGGATGAAAGGCTATCACCCTGGAAGATCCCACGACATATCTTCACTCCTTGTATTTCGAGATTTCCTTCTGAGTGCTGCAGTTTAAACGTGGTCTTCCATAGCTCCATTGCTTTCTCATCATTTTGATTATTTGGGAGTTGATCTTGTGCAATTGAATCTCTTTCATCATCCATGAATGTGGGACACCATCAAAATCTTTTTATTCCTCAGCTGACGAAGTCATCAGTGGCATTATGTTTTTGGGTTGTCCGTACATACTACGTACGTACGTACATACGTCTGTCCATGTTAATTTTCTCTGATTTCTCTGCAATTGCTTGTCCAATTGACACAAAATTTTCACAGTAGGTGCGACTGCTCATGCAGAATGTTTAAATGATAATTATTACGTCATAGGTCCTGTGGTATGGTAGCCATGTTGGAAAAAAGGAAAAACGTTGGACCTCTGTATCTCCAAAACCGCTCCATGGAAAAAAATTGAAACTTGGCACGTAGCAAGTACTCCTCATGGGAAACAAGTGTGATTTTCTTTTTTTGTTGATATTGTCATCGGTGACTTTGTTATGATGTCATAATTGCACATGATCTTGCACACATGCTTTATCTGATAAGTATGAAAAAATTGAGGCTCATCTAGGGCTAAATTGTATGGGGGAAAAAATTGATGTCATTGGTCACATGATTTGGCAGCCATATTGTTTTTAACATAAAATCCTTCAAAAATCTTCTTCTCTGAAACGGCTGAACAGATCGAGGTGAAACTACAGGTATGATCACCTATCCATAAACAAAAAGTTTTCAACCTATGATATCATAGGTCACATGGCTTGGCAGCTATGATTTTTTGAAGAATAAAACTTTAAAAATCATCTTCTCCAGAACGGCTTGTCAGATCGAGGGGAAACTTCCACCCACATGTTCCCAAAGCTTTGAGGATACCAGGGTGTTCAGAAATAATTAATAGATCACATGGTCTGGCAGCCATATTGGATTGAATGAAAATCTTTAAACAATTATTTCTCTTGAATTGCTTCAACAATCGATGTGAAACATCACAGTTACGATTGAGTAGTCATGGGGAATATATGTTTTAAATTTCAACCTGATTGAGCGCATGGTCTGACAGCCAGAATAATTTACTATTTTGAATCTGAGTCCAGGGATTTAAATCAAACTTGGTACAAGTATGTATAATGATGTAATACTGTGGGCGGAGTCATATCTGGTGACGTGAAGAGTGACCTTTGAGTTTATAGTCAATTACAATATATCCTTGATTTATATTCGAGATGTGGTCCTGAAAATCTGAGAGTAAATCGAAAACGTTTTTCCCATTGGCATAATGTTAAAAACTGAGGATGCGTTCCTGGGCAGTAATATTTGGTCATCCCAAGTTAACTGAAGTGAATATTAAAGACACACAAACTACATAAATTCATACAGAACATAAATGTATGTATGAAATAGTTAATACTAATGACAGCAACTAAATAAGTAAATGGAGAACATAGATAAATGTTTATTTTAATAAATTAGTGCTCGTAAATGCATACTGTACTCGGCAAAAATAATGGTGTGTAATGCATGTCGATGCCTGAGACTTGGTATTTCGTGACGATTAGAGAGATTACTGAGACAGTGAGGCAGAGCTTTCTGCCTCTTCATCTGATATGTAGCTGATTTCATGCATGGCTGGTAAGGTTCCTTTCTTTTCTGACTCACTGATTGAGCGATATTAATGTTTGGGACCTTCTGGGTGACGGAGAAAGCTGAAATTTTGCCTGCTGATGGACATCAAATCCAATATACCAGGAGAAATCGCAGAACCATCAGAGAGCATCTGTAAATGAAAATATCCAAAATAAGTGCAGCCTTGTTGTGCTCACTGCAGCTGAGTGACCCGAGACAATGGGGAAGCATGGTTTGTTTTTGCTTACAATGTGTAAGCATACTCCACTGATAGATATCTAATATATATAAAGCTCATTGTAATCACTGACTGGCTGACTCACCGACTGACTGATATTAAAGTTCGGTACCTTCCGGGTGATGTAAAAAGTTGAAATCGAACTTTTTGACATCGAAGCCGATACACCGGCCAGGAAAAATCACAGAACTTTGGTGAAGGACTATGTCCAATGGAGATCAGGAGAGTGCTCATCACACTCCACATATTTTTGATTATATATATATATATATATATATATATATATATATATATATATATATATATATATATATATATATATATATATATATCACTTTTCATCTGGAAGTAAAATCTCAAAGCATTTGATAAACGAGAAGGGCACTCGGTCGAGTGCATACCTCCGCCAGGCTGATTAGTTTATGTTTTGCATCACACTGAAAGGCTGGATCTGGATTCGGACCTGAACTAAAATTTAATGGCTTGTCCTTTTCACCGATCCAACTCATCCACCAAGTTTTGGCTGAATCCGTCAATAACTTTTGGAGATATCATGCTTTTTTAGTTTTAGCAGCATCACTCAATGGTAAATAATCACTTTAAAAATTCTGAGATCCAGGTCCGGATTCTGATCTTCACCAAAATGTAATCGCTTCTTCCATGTTACATAATCCAACCTGTCCCACCAAGTTTTGTCGCAATCAATCCGTAACTTTTTGAGATATCATGCTATGTATTGTTTTAGCCCAATCACTCAGTGGTGAAGAATCACTTAAAAAATTGTCGGATACGCCTCCGGACTCGGATCTTCACCAAAATCAAATCATTTTGTCCTTGCCACATACCTAAGCTCTTCACCAAATTTTGTCTGAATCTGTCTACAACTTTTTGAGATATTTTGTTCACAAAAAAACAAGCAAACAAGAAAGATGTCATGTGTCGCTCGATACTTGCGAAATCCATAAAACAAATTTGACCTTAACAAATAATTGGTGGTTGAATTGAATGACAAAATACGCAAATCCTCTTTAAATTTCAAGTCAAATGGATGAATATTGAGGATTTTATAAATCTCACCTAAGTTGTTGACCTTTGGCCTATGTTGACCTTTTGGCCTGTTTTGACCTCAAAAAAATAATTGCTGGTTGAATTCAGTGACCAAATGTGCAACTTATCTTCAAATGTTAAGTCAATTGGATGAAAATTAACAATTTTAGAAATTCGGCCCATGTTGATTGACCTTTTGGCCGATATTGACCTAAAAAATAATTTGTTAGTTGAATTCAGTGACCTGAAAGATAAATCCTCTTCAAATTTCAAGTCATTCGAATTAAAATTGTGGGATTTTAGAAATCCCACCCAAGTTGTTGACTTGTGGCCTATGTTGACCTCAAAAATAATTTGCTGGTTGAATTTGATGACCAAATGTGCAACTCCTCTTCCAATTTTAAGTCAATCGGATGAAAATTGACAATTTTAGAAATTCGGCCCATATTGACGTTTTGGCCTATGTTGACCTCAAAAATAATTGGTGGTTGAATTCAGGAACCTGATTTGCAAATCCTCTTCAAATTTCAAGTCAATGGGATGATAATTGAGGATTTTAGAAATTCCACCTTAGTTGACCTTTTGGTCGATGTTGACCTCAAAAATAATTTGCTGGTTGAATTCAGCGACCTGAAAGATAAATCCTCTTCAAATATCAAGTCATTCGAATTAAAATTGAGGGATTTTAGAAATCTCACCCAAGTTGTTGACTTCTGGCCTATGTTGACCTCAAAATAATTGCTGGTTGAATTTGATGACCAAAAATGAGCTCCTCTTCAAATTTCAAGTCAATTGGATGAAAATTGACAATTTTAGAAATACAGCCTCTGATGACCTTTTGGCCTTTGATGGCCTCAAAAATAATGGGTGGTTGAATTCAGTGATCTGATATACAAATCCTGTTCAAATTTCTAGTCAATCAGATGAAAATTGAGGATTTTAGAAATATGACAGATTTGTTGACCTTTGGCTATGTTGACCTTTTGACCTCATAAACAAGAGGCTTATGCTGATGACAAACTCTGCCATGTAGTTTTCTTCTTGTGTATGGCAGCTTGGCTGTGGCGTAGCTGTGCCACTGATGCTGTGCCCCTACACCAGTACACTGGTACTCATTTTGCCAACCTTGGAAGGATGACAGACTGAGTCAACCCTACCTGGTGTTAATTCAGCGGAAAACGAGACTCAAACTTAGAACCCAAAATCCCAAGCCAGCCACCCTCACCACTAAGCCAACACCAGGCTTTCCTATCTCGTGAAGTTTCGTGAAAACAGACAGACAGACAAATAACGCATGCAACCAACCAATATACTTGTAAAATCTTCCATTTTCGCAAGTAACAAGCAAAGACAGACAGACAGTGGTGAAAACATAACCTCTGTCCACCTTCGGTGGGTGGAGGTAATATATTAAAAGTGCTATATGAGAAATTGTGGAAATATTTCCATGGAAAGTAAAGTTAAATTTTAGAGGAAAGTTGTCCACCTTTGAGTAACATTTCAGAAGAATCTTCAATTATAAAAAGTCTTCATCCTACATGAGGATCTATTCCCATTATTATACCATTCTTGTGGAATTGTAAAGTGTGACTTGGTTAGAAATGTCGGCAGGAAACGAATTATTTTTGACTTTAAAGGTCTTCAGTGGTATTTTAAAAGCTATCCAAGGTGTTGGCCTCATAGGAGGTAATGAAGTGTTGTTGGGATTGGAGTGATGTCATCAAATATGAGCTTTAGATACAAGCCTGGCTGCTTTATTATGTAAAAGATTGCAAGGGATTGAGAGACGAAGCAGATAAGCATGCAGACATTGATTCGCAGTAATCTAATTATGACGTTATGTGAACGTCTGTTCACTTTTGATTTAAGCACGAGTGGATTTTGGCATTATTTTGCAGATGGTAGAAAATAGGCTTGCCTATTTTGGTAATCATGAGCAGTGGAAAGTGGTTGGTCCATCGTGACACCTAGGTGTGAAACAGTATAAGCAAAGATCCAACCGATGGTGATTCCCTAACTTCCACTATCTGGGTTTGAAGCTTAGAGAAAAGAAAATGTTTTATCAACTGAAGGTTGTCAAAGACATAACTACCATGACAAGCAAGGAAAGCTGATTTGGGTGTTAGTTTTCGAAGGATTCAGCATCGTTTTAAAGAGAAACTGTGATATTTATGATGGCTAACAATTAAGGAAATTGTGGCATGGTGTCTGTGTTTTTTTTGTTGTTGTTTGTTTGTTTTTATAGATGCAAGTGTATGCGTGTTTGCACATCCATGTTTTCACAGACCACGACGCCTGATAGTGAAGCAGCAAAGAAACGTTCAATTTCTAGGATGCACTCTGTGGACATGCTTGAAGAACCATCGGTGAAGCACAGGAGCGCCAGTGCTGCTAGTATTCTCACTAACACCATGGAAGGTGAATTATTTTAAAAAATTATTTTATTTTTGGTTGTCTGAGGGATGTGAATTATTTTTATTTGAGAATGCTTTTTGTAACTTATAGAGGGTTTTCTTTTCCACCCTATTGGTGGATGTCTTAATTTGTATTGTAATGACTCCATTAGTGTGGCCACCAATTTGGCAGCAACTTCATCAATTATGTTGTACAAGTATAAGGCATGTCTGATTTGCTTAGAGCTAGTCATCTTTCGTATTTGCAGTGCATATTTAATTGGTACCAGTGAATTTTACATTTAAGTTATTTCCCCAATATGATGCTAACCATAACCATATATCTTATCCTTTAACCTCACCTTTATAGCTATATTTTCAGATGTTTTTTTTTTATTTTCCTGGTACAGTACAATTGTAGTGATGTCATCATGTTAACCAGTGGACTAACTTAACAAGAAAAAGTGTTAAGGTTTTTTTTATTTTATTTTCTTCTGCTGTTCATTAATTTTGTCCCCACTTTTCTTCATTTCCCAATTATGGGAGCAGAGCTGGAAGAGTCTCGGAAAAAGTGTCCACCATGGTGGTACAAGTTTGCAAACACTTACCTAATTTGGGACTGTCATCCTCGGTGGATCGTCTTCAGAAAAAAACTTCTTGCATTCGTCATGGATCCCTTTGTGGACTTGAGCATCACTATTTGCATTGTTCTTAACACCATATTCATGGCTATGGAGCAGAAACCTATCTCTGACCACTTAAATGAAGTTCTCATTACTGGAAACTTGGTATGCTCCCTCTTATCATTATGGATGGCATATATTACTAAACAAATACAGTGCTTTTTATAGCAAATTGTGCTTGACAAACACTGATGCAAAATTGTCTCAATTATTGTTGTCCAACAGGTCTTCACGGGCATTTTCACAGCAGAGATGGTGCTGAAGATCTTAGCCATGGATCCATACTACTACTTTCAAGTTAGCTGGAACATATTTGATGCAATAATTGTCTCATTTAGCTTACTTGAGCTATTTCTGGCAGATGTGCCTGGACTCTCCATGTTGCGCTCATTTCGACTGGTATGTATCACCCAGTTTGTGTGCATGTGGATAAATCTTTTAATATTTTATCCTTGTCCTTTTCACTTTTTTTTCTTCCTTTTTTATTCTTCTTTATTTCATTTATTTTTTACTTCCCTTGTTATGAGCACCCATAAAAGGCAGTCTATAAGAGACTTATTTATTCATGTTAAAAATCCTTATAATTTCTTTACCCATTTATTAGTTGTTTATGATTATGTTCATTGTTAATCATTTTGTTGTTGTTGACTCTGCAAACATTTATTGAAAATTTATTTTCAGGAAATGCTTACGAAAAAAGCAACTTCACTCTCAGTAGCTACATGTTTGTGTGAAAGTCAAGTCTCATGGTGTTGTCTCATGTATCTGTCTGCATGTGTTTGTGTGATTTGTATTGCAGCTCCTCCACAAGCCTTAGAGCCTGTATAAAAAAAATTCTCAACTTGGTGAGGTTTAGTTTGGTCATTATTGTTAAACATAAAGCATCTCAGCTATCTTAAAAATTATGATAAGAGTCGTGTGGATGAACTCACCTCTTCCACTGCATCAGCCTTGACAATTTTAGAAACTTCAAATTGTCCATCACTATTAATATCTGATAAATGAATGCTCAATGCTCTTTAAATAGAAGAAAAATACATAAAATGTCATAAGCCCTGTGGTTTTAGTAATTTTGATGTACGGATAGCTACATATTTAAGTTAAGTTAACTCCATATTTAACTACTAAGTTAAAGGGCGAGCCCATATTTACAAGATTTATGTGTATGCGCTACTGACTTGAGTTGTCATGTGACATGGAAGATTGTGTACAATTGGGCTATTCGGTCATGAATATTAATGATGTGGTTCACATCGTTATATTGTGTAAGATAGCTGGTTACGTGACATGTATGATGGTTTTGATTGGGAATGCAAATTTCGCACAGAAGGGATTCAATGTTCATATATTTTGGGGAGACATACTGAATTACACAAACAGAATAACAATTCATAATATTTATTAATGTATAAAATAAATTCTATAACAATAGACAATAGAGAATTATCATTCAATTGAAAATTATGTCTGATCAGTTTTTTTTTTAACTGTACTTAAAGGTGGTTGGGGTGACATTGAAAAGAGTAATCAGAATTTTTTTTTTCATGACACATTATGCTTCATGGTATAGGTATGAAAAAAATGAATGATATAAAATTTTAGGGCCATCATGCAATTTTCTAAGAAAATAGGTTTCAAAAGTGAGTGAAAAGTGGCCTAGATAAGTGCTGGTGTACGAGGTGTGTTCAAAAAGTATCCAACCTTAATTTTTCGTGCGTAAACAAATGAAGCTAGGAAGGCGTGGTTTGGTGCACGTATGTAGGCGATCCTAATCCATATGCGTGAATATTTTCCCGCCTGCAGAAGCTGTCAGTCGCCGACAGACCGCCGATGAGTGAGGAAGTGTAAGTGAGCGCCGTCGGATTTTCGTTTTTGACAAAATGACGGATCACTGTGGTCTCATCGCCAGTGATCACTGGGTTGAAGAAGTTCGGATCGCTGTTCACAGTCTCCAGCATGTCCTGTGCGATCTCCAAACGGAGTTGCTTCTGCTCGATCGTGAGCAGCTTTGGCACAAACTTGACTGAGATTCTCCTTCAGTCCAAATCCTCAGTCACAATGGAATGAACGGATCCAATGCTGACGCCCGCCTCGTCTGCAAGTTCTCTGATCGCGATTCGATGATCCTGCATCAGCAGGGTCCTCACTTGGTCAATGATGATCTCATTTCAGGATGTTGAGGGCCTACCATAACGTGCTTCACTTTCGACTGATGTGCGACCATCTTTGAAGTGGTTGTACCACTCTTTTATCTGTGTGGTGCCCATTGCTTTGTTCCTGAAGGCCTGTTGAATCTTATGGATCATTTCCACTTGGGAATCGCCAAGCTTTACACAAAATTTGATGCAGTCGCGTTGTTCAAGTTTTTCTGTCATTTTGTCAAAAACGAAAATCCGGCGGCGCTCACTTACACTTCCTCACTCATCGGCGTCTGTCGGCGACTGACAGCTTCTGCAGGCGGGAAAATATTCACGCATACGGATTAGGATCGCCTACATACGTGCACCAAACCACGCCTCCCTAGCTTCATTTGTTTACGCACGAAAAATGAAGGTTGGATACTTTTTGAACACACCTCGTATATCTCTGGACGGTGTTGTCTCTGGACATGTCTGAGCAGTGTTTTTCTCTGGATAGAGTTTGTCTCAGGATGTCAATCAATTCAAACCTAACTACCTTAAAACATTGTTCATGAAATTAAAACGTTTAAGTAACAAAATGGCCATCTTGGATCCTATCTTGAAGAAGAATGATATGCAGATGTAAGCCATCATTCATTATCTGTGTGCTAAGTTTGAACAAGATCAGTAAATGCATGTCTGAGAAATGGTTGAGGATGTGTTCAATACCGGGCTTTTTTAACAACTAAAATGGCCACCAGTCTACCAGAAGGCCATCTTTGATCGGATCACAAAATAAAGTGTGGTGCATGTGTATGCTATCATGCACTGTGCATGTGCCAAGTTTAAGCAAAATCGGACAATGCATGTCCGAGAAATGGTTGGGGACACATTTAAGGAAGAAAATGGCCACCAGTCGGCCATCTTGGATCTGATCTCAAGAAGAAATGACGTGCTTATGTAAGGCATTCTTCATTATCTGTGCACCAAACTTGAACAACATTGGTAAATGCATGTCCGAGAAATGGTTGAGGACGAGTTCAACATCTGCTTTTTTAATAGCTAAAATGGCCGCCGGCCATCTTTGATCAGATCACAAAATAAAGTGAGGGCACGTGTATACCATCGTGTACTGTGTCCGTGCCAAGTTTATGGTGAGTGAGGTATGCTCACCACCATGGCAAAGAAGATCTCAAAAAAAAAATGACATACATATGTAAGCCATCATTCTTTATGTGTGCCAAGTTTGAATAACATCGGTAAAATGTCTAAGAAATGATTGAGGACATGTTCAACATTGGGTTTTTTTCAACTAAAATGGCCGCCAGTTTGCCATCTTTGATCGCATCATGAAACAAAATGATGTGCATATGTATCCCATCATGTGTTGTCTTTTGCTAAGTACAAATAAAATCGGTCCATCTATGTCCAAGATATGGTTGCGGCCGCATGCACGCATGGGCATGAAAATCGAAACCAAATCCATAAGCCCCGTATCGGACTAAGTCCAACGGTGGCTAATCAAGGTTGGTTCATTGTAAAAATTATTGTGATAATCATATTGTCACACCCACCCAACATGAGATTAAATTCCATTCCTGACACCAAATGTCCTGCACACCTGTATCCATTCTGATTCTTGGGTATGCCTAGGGGAATGGGAGTGGAAGGGGGGAGGGGGGAGGGTGATAAAAATAACCATGGGACAAATTGATTACAAGGTGAAAGAAAATCTGTGTGCTCACCCACAGAAATAAATTATCTGCCTACTGGCCCGCTCTTACTTATAAACATTCCACCCCTTAACCAAAGTAAACACGCATATAAATTACTACTCTGCATTGAATGAAGAATTAGTTTTGCTACTGAAGGCTTGTGTTAATGTGCATCAGCAAACAGGTAGAAAAATGGATGAAATCAACAGGGTGAGTGAGGTATGGCAAACCACCGTGGCAAACAAGGAGAAGCTGATGTTTTATGCATTAACCCTTCATCAGAGCAATAGAAATGGAATTGGGCTGAGTGTTAATAAAGGGTGGAAGTGAGAGAGAGGTTGGTGGATCAGTGTGGGGTCAGGGGACCATGGGCATAAAAATCAAGGGAACAGGACTTCTTCATTTTGTATACAGTCAAGGTTCATAAAAGAGCTATAACACTGAACAGATCAGGATGCTGAATAGGACAAAAGGAACAGGAGAGAGAGAGAGAGAGAGAGAGAGAGAGAGAGAGAGAGAGAGAGAGAGAGAGAGAGAGAGAGAGAGAGAGAGAGAGACAGACAGACAGACAGACAGACAGACAGACAGACAGACAGACACAGAGATAGACACAGAGACACAGACCCCAACGACACAGACCCCAACGACACAGACCCCAACAGACCAACAGCAGGGTGGAGGGTCAAAATAGAGGGAGACTTAGACAAATAATGGGTGTGGGCAGGGCCGGATTTACCATGTGGGGGGCCATGGGCACAATGATTGTGGGGGGCCCCCAAATTTGGAGATTAATCAACAACTTAAATTATAACTGCTTTTTCATCAACAACTGAACTTATATCTATAGATTTGGCAAATCCTGATCAGGAATGATTTGGCATAAATGTTCACAAATTACAATTAAATCTGACAATATGATAAGATGGACGGATTGTTATTGATATGGCTGGTGACTCATCTATGAGCTGATGACTTATCTCTGAGCTCATTTTAAAATCAAATCACAAAAATGCTGTTGCTACAAGAGTAAGAGATAGAGATGGACTAATATAAGGAAATAACAAACAACGCGCTGTCATTAATCATACTACGAACTTCGACTAAAAATCTTCAAACTTCTAAAAACCCTCTGGGCAAGAGAAATCTGAAATGGTGATTAATAGCCGACTTCCAGCGACTGCAAATATGCGGCAGTGTCATCCACATCAATGAACATACACACGGCGCCTTAATCAATGGACAAACTTCCTGCACGACTTCGCTGCAGCAAACTCGGATATGATACTGTCAAACTGCATGGAATTGAGCACATCGGATTCGGTTGCAATGATGGTCAGATTGACCAGTCTCTGCTGCCCCATCGTGGAGCGAAGATGGTTCTTGATAAGCTTGAGTTTCGAAAACGAGCGCTCCCCAGAGCAGTTCGACACCATCAGTAAGAGGTAAATCCGAAGCAGCACTTCCACGTTTGGGAAAGTATCGGTGAGTTTTCGCTCGATGAGAAAACTGTACATCTCGAGTTCAGTACGGCCAGAGTCTTTGAGATTTAATCGAGGACATCCATGATTTCACTGTAACCGTCTATAAGAACTCGGGTTGCATCAGAATGAGCCGACCAGCGAGTGTCGCTGAGGCGCTTTGGTACTTGCAGACCTTTGGCTTTCAGGGCGTCAAATAATCTGGTGCAGCGTGACGTGGAAGCTGTAAAAAATACATACACTTGTTCCACGAATACAAATAATGCTGCTGCAAGTCTACAGCATCCCAAGGCCGACTGACTGACTAAGTTCAGTGAGTGCGTCACGCATGGCACAAATATTGCGAGAGGGTTCTCCTGTTTGATCATTCCCTGCATCCCATTGTATCGGCCACTCATATTAGATGCATTTTCGTAAGATTGTCCTCGGCAGTTAGTGATGTCCAATCCAGTGGCTTTCAAAAAATCCAGTAATGCCGTCGCTTGCTGGAGTCCCGTGTGTCCTGTGTTGCTCAAAAAGGTCATGAAACGCTCCACTGGAGCCTCGTTCTCAATGTATCGTAGAATAACTGTGAGCTGGTCGATGTGGCTTATGTCAGGAGTAGAATCGACTGACACAGAGAAGTATTTTGCCTCTTTCACTTGAGCAACGATGTTATCCAGAACAGATTTTCTGATGATGGAGACTAACTCTTCACATGTCGTAGATGATAAGTAGTTGGTGTAGCCACTACCTTGGTTGGCATATTTCTGAATGTGCTGTGCCAAAATGGATCGTATTCCGCAAGTAATTCCATTAAACCAGGTTAGTTACCGTTCATCCGTGACCCAACAATTTCATCCGATCCACGGAACGCTGACCACGCTCAGCGAGAAACGATATCATGCTCACACTTCGTTTCAGAACCTCCCTCCAATTGGATGCAATCTCACTCACCTGTTTGACGAGTTCAGTGTCCACACGACCTGCGGATGTTGCTCTGTCTGACAAGCAGATGATATTCACACAATGTACATGCGAACGCTCACGCACCTCGATAGAACGACTGGCATTCTTCCAGTCATTGAATCCTTCCCCACCCAGGGCAGTCGCGCCTCCAAAGAGCTTGCAAGCGATACAGTGCAGTTTTCCGATTGATGTGGAGAAGTAAAGCCAGGACCTTTTCACGGACTCTCCGTTTTGTAGTCTACGGTAAAAAAGATTCTTGGAGCAGCAGCGTTTCCAACCTTCAACAAACTGTATGGATGAATCAACGGGACCAGTCGAATTCTGCAGGGGCTCTAAATCTCGTGATGCCCAGTAGTCGATCATCTCTGATGACGGTCGCTCAGGAGGCCAACATCCAATGCAATTGGCAAAGCCAGGTCCACGATTTGACAGTCTATCTCGCGCTTCTTCATCTGATGCATGTTCTTCATCGCTGGAACCTTCCGAGATGTTGGGAAAATCTTGACGCGGGGGTTCCGTTGCCAAATCTATTTGTACTGTCGCTGTTGGTGTTCCAGCCTCTGTCATGGACGAATCGCCTGTTTGTGCAGGAGTGAAAAACTCTGAGATGCTCTGGGTCTTGTTGATGGCCTTGTGTCTTTCATCTTTTTCCTTGGAACGTTTCCGCTTTTGAGCACCACTGTCATATTTCTGTGGATCCCTAGATTTGTGCCTGTTGTCACCAAAGCCGCTCATTGTGGTTTCTGCAGCTGGTAGGTACCGAGTAACCGAGATATTGTCAGAGTGCACGTGAGACGTACCAGAATCACGAACAAGTATGTTTCACACAAAGTCACACCGTGTTACTGTGCTGTGCGCGCCAGTAAGCAGGGTACTGACAGCGTTCCCTGCCAGCCACAGTTTCAGTGTGTACAATACTACCCCTGCCGGCCATGTACTGTGCTGGCCTGGCCTAGTTTTACCACGTCGACTTTCACCTTTTCACCTCTCCTCTGGCAGGACCTCTGTATTCCGTCTGTGCTTGATGGGCTCTGGCGGGCAGTGCCGTAGTTAGTTGGTCGCGCTCAACCATCCGAACCATCGATGATCGATCCAAAAAAAGATCCGAATGCGGACCCCCAATGCCCGAGGCTTGCCCCGGGAATTTTTGACCACGTTGGATCCGTTCTATGGACCGAGGAAGAAATGGCTTGAAAAAGCCAAAGCTTGAAAAGGACCCTCACAATGATGGACAATTTTGAAAAGATATCCTTACAAAGAGTTTACAAAGAGGTGTTTATCTTCGGAGGTGTCCAGGCGGTGTTTGTTTCTGGATGTGTAAGGATGGTGTTTGTCTCTAGATGTGTTCGGGCGGTGTTTGTCTCTGGACGTGTCCACATGGTATTTGTCTGGATGTGTAAGGATGGTGTTCGTCTCCAGATGTGTCTGGGTGGTGTTTATATTCAGATGGTGTTTGTCTCAGGACGTGTCCGGACAGTGTTTACCTCCGGGCGGTGTTTGTCACCAGGCGTGTGCGGGCGGTGTGTATCTCCGGACGGTGTTTGTCTCCGGACATGTCCGGGTGGTGTTTTCCTCTGGATAGGGTTTGTCGCAGGACATGTCCGGACAATAATTATGTCCGGGCGATGTTTATAGTACGACCAGTTGAAAATGTATTTCAGACATTATTTTGTTTCCATTTTCATTGTTATTGCATGCAGAATCATTTTGACAGGAGTATGAATTGTAATTAATGCTCAACCGCACCTCTGCCTTCCCTTCCCCTCACGCTTACTTCCTCCCAAACCCCCTCCCCCCCTCCAACCTCCAACATCTCTCTGGACGTTTATAAGCATTACAGGTGAAATGTGATAAGATCTAGAATCTCTTACCCTAAACCGTATTTCAAAATTTAAACTGCGGAATTGAAGTTAGCAGCAGTAAGATTGCTAAAAAAAAAAGAAAGTGTTCATTTGTGCAATTTTCACATTGGTTTGTACTCCAGATGTCTCCAGACGGTGGTTAGGATGACCCAGCCAGCCGTTCCTTATCAACCGTTTTATTGGTGTGTTTACTTGAGTGCTTAATAATGGTGGGCAGAATCTTTTCCCAAAGTACTCGATTCCAACCATGGAAATGAGTAGTAATTCATACTTCGTGGAATGAAGCATTTTCTTTCAGGGGAAAAAAAAATTTTTTGTCCCTGTTGGGCATGTTCCAGTTACACATAGCCTGGTAATGTATTAATGGAAAAGGAGCACGCCCTGGGGAGGCCCCTTTGCAATATAACAGCAAAAGTAAATCACTTGGAAAGTAAACACATCCGAAGGGCATGTTCCTTTGAGATGGATAGCAAGGCATTTGGAGTTGGCTGGTAAAATGTGCTGATTGTTTTGCTGATGGATGAATAAGCAAGACATCAACTGATAAAGTTTTGACTACATGTCTTTCAAAAGGTCCAGAAATGTAGTTTGGAACTATTTCAAGAAGGTTAAAGAAGACAGTCCAAAAGTTGCGTGCTCACTTTGTTCAATAGACCTTGCTCATCAATCACTGTAATACATCCAATATGCTAAAACATTTGAAAATCAAACACCAGAAAGAGTACCTATTAGTGACGGTTGAGAATGTGGATTCACAGAAACCAAAGTTTGCAACAGCAACAAGTTCGCTTTCGCAGTTGACGACTGAAAGCACTTTCACCCCTGTAATGCCCCGGAACACTGCCTTCCCTTCCCCTCATGCTGCCTTCCCTTCCCTTCACCTCACCTCACGCTGCCTTCCCTTCCCAACCCCTCCTCGCTTCCTCACCCCTCTTCACTCCCCTCCCTCCTCTCTCTTTCATTCTCTCTCTCTCTCTCTCCCCTCTTTTTCTCCCTCCCCTCTCTTTTAGTATTCCCATCAACGAGGCGACGAATGGTACTTACTCGTCTATAATAATAAATGTCAGTGTGTCAATCACTCAGTGTGTGTGTGTGTCTCCTCCATAACTCCAAAAAAATGAAACCTAGTGGCCTGAAACTTTGTATGCATACTGAGGGAACTCCAAGGAAGTGCATGAATGAAAACTGGGTATTTATGTAAAGTTAAACACCCTTTTGAAGATAACTAACGGCTTACCTTCATGAAAGGCTTATCCTTGGTCAGCCAAACGTCACCTCACAGGGGTCTTGGCCATTATTTTGATTCGGCCTTCTAAAAATGCATTGCCATGGAACAGGTCATCACGGTTTCTGTACGATAGAGCTTCATACCTACAAATCGCTGTATACATAGTTAATTGCTGATCTTCTGGCCTACGAATCTCTCCATCTTATATATTATTTCCGAGTTTGTGGTTTCGTGTTGCGCTATCTTCGACTTTGTTCTGCGCTCGAGTAACGTGATATTCGGCTTACATTATCTCAAAAGACCATATGATGTGCATGGTACAAAAAAAAAGTAAATAAAATGGTTCTGAAACAGTGAAATCGTATTCCACTTACTGCATTAAAGTAAAATTACTACTGATACTCTCCATCAGTTCCTTTCTCAAACACACCCACCCCAACATGTCGCGCAGAGCGCGGGTTATGCTAGTACATCATTAATCGCTTGCCAAGCCAGCTGTTCCTTATCAAAATATGTTTGTAAGCCATGGTGATACAGTAGCAAGCGGTCATTGACTTCTTTTTAATCACAGCGGACGTCGTTTTTTAAAATAAAATTACAAATTGACATGCAAGACAATGTTAAGGTGATAAGGTGAATGAAGTATTCTTCAACCGTTTTGTTGGAGTGCTTGCTTAAGTGGTTAAGCCAACTTGGTGAGCTCTCTATAACCTGCTTTGGTTTGAACCATCTGTTTTTAAAATTCCCTCGATATGATGGACCCTAGGCCTATATGACGGACTCGACTCGATATATATGATGGACTATATTGCGTCTATTTCAAAGTATTAAAAGAGACGGGAATTGGTGTGTCAGATCTGCCAAACATTTTCAGCCATTTGAACCGGAAGCATTCCCGATTCTGCAAGGTGATTATGATATTTTTAAAGGGGAGCGAGAAATCCAGATAGCATGATAGATTACCTTTTTCTTCTTCTTCTTCTTCTTCGCAGCTTGGCTGCCGGATAGCTAACATTTTGTTGGGGTGCGGCTGTGCCGCTGATGCTGTGCCCCGATACCAGTACACTGGTGATCATTTTGCCGACCTCAGAAGGATGACAGGCTGAGTCAACCCCACCTGGTGTTAATTCAGCAGCCAACGGGACTCAAACTCAGGACCCAAAGATCCCAAGCCAGCCACCTGAACCGCTAAGCCAACACCAGGCTTATAGATTACCTAAAAGCTCCTTTGTTCACCGCTGTTATGTCTGGGCGCGTGGTGTATATACAGTGTCTTGGCTCTGAAAACACCATAAAACTCAAAAAGAGGAAGAAGAAGAAGATCCCTCTTACATAGTCAGCGAAGCGACAGGTGGAATTTGCTAGCAACGGGTGGTATTTTGAGAGAGACCTGCGGTGTGGCCCATGATGTTCACACACGTAATTTTATGATGTGACAGTGCCAAGTGAGTGACATGGCAAGGTGAAGTGCACGACAAGGAATTACGTATGCAGTTCAGTCACGTGCGCTACCCCACGCTATGTTGCAGTGTTAATTAATGGGAAAAATAAATAAATAAAAGCTGTTAGGGTTTCAGGAGGTTCTCCCAGGACTCAAAGGAGTAATGGAGTCCTCCCAGGACTCAAAGTATCCATCTCTGCTTCGGTAAGTGGATCAGGATTCACGGACCAAGCTGTTGAATTTTTGTTGTCCTCAGAGTTTTGTTGGTGTGTGTGTGTGTGTGTGTGTGCACACGCTCGCGCACGCGTACATGAGCGCTAGCCTTAGAAGGGGGGAGTATCATAAGCTTCACGCTAAAAGGGGGAAATGACATTAGCTTAGAAATGTGCGCGCGCGCGCACACACACACACACACACACACACACGCACGCACGCACGCACGCACGCACACACACACACACACACACACACACACACACACACACACACACACACACACGCCAATGGAGGTGGATACTTGAGACCGGGTAGATCTCCCTTCTATGTCCTGAAACCCACCCACGTGTGCAGATAGCAGACAGCAACAGCAACTCACACACACACACACACACACACACACACACACACACACACACACACACACACACACACACACACACACACACACACACACACACACACACACACACCTCCCCTACCTTCCTCCTAACTCCAGTCACATCTATGTATATATTCCCCTTGTGTTAAAGTCTTTATCTTCGTAATTTTAAAGTTTCAACTGTCATGAGGGGTAGGGGAGATTGCAATGGGTGGAGAAGATCGATACAGAAGCAAAATTTTAGGAGAGGGAGGTGGCTGCTTTAACGGGTGTAGAAAAGCCTTTGCTCTATTTGGCACACCATTTCACATAATAAGTACTCTGAATAACTATTTCACAATAACAAGTACTCTGAAAGTACTTCTGAAATCAAGTAATTGTCAAGCTACCCCCTACTTTTTGCCTTCATACTCTGCCCACTAGACCAGGGATGGGCAACCAATTTTTTTTTTCTGGCCATGGATGTGGGCCAGTCGATCACAGAAATGGATACATGATGAATAAAATAGAAATTTTTTGGTAAATAAATTTATTTCAGGATTCCAATGACAGTCAAAGTCAATTATAAACACAACACAAAAGTTAAAAAAAAAATACTTTTTCAAAATTACAGAAGCATGAAATTTCAATGAGCAATTTGGCATTCTTTTTCTCTCACCAATTCTCACAAATTATTTTTCTCAAGAAACTGCGGTTCAAAATTCAAACACAACACGCATCTCAGTTTTGCTTTCAGATTCACATCCATCCATCCATCCATCCATCCATTGGGACCATACTCTGTGCAGAGCGTTGGTGCTGCCTCAGCAGTCTTCTTGGCTATTGGGCACAATCCTGAACGGGTCGCCACTCCGACACAGGATACTAGCAAGCTGGCACTCATTTTGCCGATCTCAGTAGGACGACAGGCAGAGTCAACCCCACCTGGTATTAATTCAATAGTGAGTGGGATTTGAACTCAGGATCCAAGGGTCCCAAGCCCACCACCCTAACCATAAAGCCAACACCAGGCATAGATGTATATCAAC
The DNA here is from genome assembly GCF_056783735.1 of Eptatretus burgeri. Classification (NCBI taxonomy): domain Eukaryota; kingdom Metazoa; phylum Chordata; class Myxini; order Myxiniformes; family Myxinidae; genus Eptatretus; species Eptatretus burgeri. Next base: position 18,549,748 of record NC_140973.1, read on the forward strand.
GAGGCGAGATTGGATATTCGACTTTATCTGTGTCACAGAAGAAAACGTTGACTTGTACAACCATGTAGACCCAAACATCGAGAACAATTTGGCTACGGCTTTCGGGGAGCGATACTGTTCATCTTCCAAGAGGTTTTGCCACATTTCAGCCAGAGATTCATTGCGAATTTGTGGATATAACTCCTGGCTCTGTAGGAAACAGCATGTCGGTCTCGAACTCTCGCTTGTTCACGCTTATTAAATTTACAAGTTCTTCGGATCACTTTTCAAAAATGAAACTAAACGGATCTTTCAAGAACTGAAATGTCAGGTTGAAGCTGTCGAAGTCAGTGAAGTGCTGTTCAAATTTTTGTGGCAAATTCCTGAGCCAATCTACAAATTGCTGCAGCTTCTCCAGTTCAAAATCGATCTCTACAGTCTTTTCCAGATAGCTTTCCAGGTATGGAAAGTGGGTGAAATTCTGTTTCTGGACTTTTATCAGCAGCAGATTGAGTTTTGATTTAAACTCTCGAATGATTTGAGCTTGATTGCAAATGAGTTTTCCTTTTCACTGCAGTTTCTTGTTCAGCTCATTCAAGTCCATCAAAAACTACAAATCGCATTGCCATCCTTCACTCTCAACACATGAAAAACTTTTCAGCCTGTCCTTTTTCCACCAGAATCTCGTGAATTTGCAGATACAAGACAGTGAACCGCTTCAGAACATTTCCATGACTCAGCCATCGAACATTCGCGTAGTAAACGACATCATCAAAATTGCAGTCATCTAATTCCTTGAGTGATTCCACAAACTGCCGATGAACAAGAGCGCTGTTGCTGCACATGTAATTCACAATTTTAATTACTGTGTTCATCAAGTCGAGCAACGTGTCATTCCCCGCCATTTGTGTGCAGAGACTTTTCTGGTGAAGTATGCAGTGGAAGGACAGCAGGGTACTGGAAACAATGCTGGCAAGATCTTTTGAGTACTTTTACAGAAGCGCAACAAACCCCATTTTTTTGCCAGTCATTGTTGGCGCCCCATCTGTTGCGAATGAAACCAACTTGGTCAAATCCAGGCAAAAGTTTTTTGCTACCTCCAGGAAAGTGTTGAGCAAATCAATCCCACATGTTTGGCCTCTCAGAGTACAAATCACCAGCATTTCTTCGCGTAATGTGAGGTCACTTGACACATATCGAATCCGCAAAACAAGCTGTGCAGTGTCACTAATATCGGTTGATTTGTCCAATGCTAACTAATAACAGACACACTTTCAATTCATCAAGCAATTGATTTTCCATATTTACGGCCAAATCCTGAATTCTTCAAACAATCGTTCTCCGACTTAGTTTTGCACCTTCTGCTTTCACAACGTTCGTAGTCCTGCAACAAATTTCCATTACTGAGATGATGATATCTTTCACCAATTCTGCATCCACAAACAGTTTGTTTTTTAGCCAGGATGAATGTAGCTTTATAGCTAGCAAATGCCACCAGTTCAGATGATGAAAAGTACCGCTTGAGGTTACACTGCTGATCAAGAAAAGATGATTTCAATTGAGCAATTTCTCTGGCTTGTTTTTGAGTACCAAGTGGGAACTTGTCATCAAATTTACTGTACATCTTTTTGGAGTGCTGTTCGACATTGTATTTCTTATCTATCGATGATTCTACAAGTTGGCCACACATTTTTACAAAATGGCCACACATGACCATTGGCCAATGGGTTGCCCACATATGCACTAGAACATTGTCTTCTTCGAAAATAAACAATTTGTATAAATTCTGTTGAATCCCTTAAATATTCCTATCATATGTCCCCATGTATATACTCTCTGTTTTAATGTAAATGGCACTATTAGCCTATATTCTCCAATCCTTCTTCATAACTTTGACCTGACAGTCATGGAATTGTTGTAGTTGCTGACTCAAAGTCCTTTCTAATGCAGCTACTCTACCTCCTCTGCCTTGTGTCCATCCCAACTGTGAGTGTTCAAGTTGGCTTTATATATTAGGGTGACTAAAACTGAATTAAATACTCTCGATGTGGTCAGCTGGCTTTCTCTGCTACTCAAGCACAACTTTGTCTTACTTAAACATTATATCCCTCTTGATATATCTTAAGATTCTGTTTGCCTTATCGAGTTCTATGTGAAACTCTTTTGAATGCTCTCGTGTTTTGTCTGCAATAACTTACAAATATATCTCAGGGTTTATTTTGTTCATGAGGCAGACTATATTATTTATCTATCACTGTTGCTTACACCTATTCCTATTATTTTACACTTCCTCTAATGATGTTTCTACCCACATGAAATGCCATTCTTCCCATTCTCCTAAAATATCAAAACTATCCTTCATGTGTCTCTCCTCATTTAAACTATTTACATTATTGTCTTTAGCTTAGTGTCACCTGAAAATATCGACAATTTAATTTCCACGCCTTCATATCAAGTCACTGGTTCTCAACTTGTATGTTGTGACTTAGGTTCACCAAGCCATTTCCACTGAGGTTATGGCAGGTCATTGGCAAATAGGAAGCTTCGGTCTCAATCCTGCTGATGATTTTAAAAATATCAGAGGCAATTAACTGCTGAAGCAAAAGGAAAAGGAGGAAAGGTGGTTATGAGAGAGCAAAGAAGGTTTAGGAGAGAATAGAATTGTGCTTTTGAAAGGATAGTAATAAACAGAATGGTAGAGGGAATGTGTGCATAAATGAAATTCCGCCAAATTTTGCATACACAATAAATAGATGGCTCCGAACACTTTTTCAATTTTTCTTTATGCAAGTTTGCAGAATTAAACCTCAAGTGATTTTATTTCCTTAACTTCATGAGTAATGTGCTCTTATTTCACATGCAGCACTTGGTTGTGAGTTGTGTCTTGTTTGGAGCATGGCTGTGTTGCTGATACAGTGCCCCCTGTAGATTAGAGTAAGAATTCGGAATTTATTCAGGGTGCCGGCAATAGCTCACCTACTCTTCACGAATGCCACAGTGGGATCTTTAACATCCATCAACTAATGCTGGCAGACAGGACACCCAGTTTAACTTCCATCTGAGGGATGGCGCACACATTGATGTATTTGAGTGAAATCATTATTTGTTATGAAATATAAAAGTGACGAGACTTTCTTTTTTCTTAAAAACAATAAAATGAGTTGGCCCTCTTCATAATTCTCTTTCTTCTACCTCCTCTGCCTTGTGTCCATCCCAGCTCCGAGTGTTCAAGCTGGCTAAATCATGGCCTACTCTCAACATGCTCATAAAGATCATCGGGAACTCAGTGGGTGCCCTGGGTAACCTCACCCTCGTTTTGGCCATCATTGTGTTCATCTTCGCCGTCGTAGGGATGCAGCTCTTTGGGAAGAATTACAAGGAGTGTGTTTGCAAAATCGACCGGACCTGCACTCTCCCACGGTGGCACATGCACGACTTCTTTCACTCATTCCTCATCGTCTTCCGTGTGCTCTGCGGAGAATGGATTGAGACCATGTGGGACTGCATGGAGGTGGCAGGGCAAGCCATGTGCCTTATTGTCTTCATGATGGTCATGGTCATTGGCAATTTGGTGGTGAGAACAACAGCCCTGGCTTTTGGACCGTGTTGCAACATCGGAGGGTTTTAGGTCATTTTTGTTTGGTCATTTGTTACAAATACAGTATATACTTTGACCATCATCAGACTTCAGATTAAGAATGGTTATAATGATATTCATTTGTACAATCATTTGGTTTTGGCAGCAGCCTTAAGTTAGTGTACCTCTTTGGAGTCACGAGCAGAGCACTTAACTCGTGATGCTGGAATTTCATTTTCAAATTCCATCTACATACTGTGTTTAGTCTATTGTCAACCACTGTCCTCATAAGTTGTGTAAAGGTACACTGAAGTTTCCTATTATCCTTGTCCTATGTTATACATTTACAAACTCCACATGAGCCATAGACATTGTAGAAAAGGGACAAGTACAGAATTATGACCTACCAATTCACTGTGCACTTCTGCAAACAATGACAGACATTAAGAAACTACATTTTATTCACTTCTGGGATTATTGTTTTTGGCAATGTTGTGTCAAAAAGTAGGATTCTTCCAGTTATGTCTTGCTACAATAGGCTTTGAATGAATGCACTGTGCCGGGACAGCTGCATGTGGATGTCAAAAACAGTAATTCCACCGTTTTAGCTTTGTAGCTGGCACAGTCTGCAAGATTATTGCAGAGCGAAGATGCGATTTGTTCGGCATCATGTGAAAACAAAATAGTTTTTGTTACACCATGGGTAAGATCAGAAGTCATTTTTGCAGCAAATGCTTCAAATTTGGCAGAAAAGCAGAAGTTTGGTTTTGAGCAGAGTGGGGAGAGTTGGGGAAAAAGTTTTGCAGGAGTCATGTGAAAAGGGAATGAGGAGAAGAGGCATATGGGGTGGGGGGGGGGGGTAGAGAAGGAAGATTCTGATTCTGATGTACCATACTCTGTTACAGAGTGATTGTGCTTCCAAAGCAGTTTTTTCGCAAGGGTTATGTGCTGGCTGGTTTGCCATTGCTTTCTCAGCAGTAGTTAGGGCAGGAATTTGTAACTTATGCAGGGTGCTGGCGAGAGCTCATCTCTTCCTCACGAAGGACACTGTGGGGTCTTTAATGTGCACCAACTAATGGCGGAAAATGGGACGCCCAGTTTAACGTCCATCTGAGGGGACGGGCACACACATTGATGAATTACCCTAGCTGTGAAACACTGGGATAACAGTTTGTAGCTGGGTCGGCATTCGAACCCAGGTTAGACAGCTTAGAGGCGAGTGCTCACCTCTCGCTAGGCCATCCTAGATCAGAAGGAGCAAACTATTTACATGTTCAAACTCGAGAAAAAAAATCCCAGGACAAAAGACCCATCCTATTCAACCAGAAAAGGGACTGAATGAATATCTCAAAAGTCAGCATGCTGCATGACTGCCAATAAAAGTCGAAATTATACAAACATAAACATGGAAAAGCAACCATCCAATAAAAATGCCCAAATGAAACCGAACAAAATTCAAATCTCTTTCTAGTTCCGATGTAATGATCATAATGTTGCATGAGGTGGTAGAGCTGGGGATAAATTGAGAAAATTAAAATTGAGGAAAGGAAGTGAAGGGACCTAGTTATAAGAAAGTGAAAAGCTGGAAGAGAGGTGGAGTGGAGACTGTGTGAGGAGAGATGGATAGAAAGCTTATGAGCAGTCAGGAGAAAAGGCCTGAACAGACACACTGAAGCTCAATGGTAAGTATATAAGTAAAAACAGGGCGTCTTGTGCTTCATGTTCTGCAGTGGTGCTCATAGGGGCTATTTATCGTTACTATGATTTTGCCCTTTCACATTTTGACCCGATTTTTAAATTTTTATCTCCAAATTTGCATATCATAATAAAGGTTTGTTGAAAGTTTGATGACAAAAGTTCAAATGGTAAAAAAGTTATGGTATGGACAGACGGACACACACACACACACACACACACACACACACACACACACACACACACCAGCAGCGATTGCAAAACCCCGTCTCCCGCTGTGTGGGGGGATGGGCTAATAATGCATTAAAGCAACACTTGCACTGATTGGTAAGACCAATGTATGCTAAGCAGGAATTTAATTTTATTATGTATACTAATATTCAAAATATCAGCAAATATTTCCATATGTATTCAGGTAAGGGGAATTCTCAAAATTCATAACATAAAATATTATACACACCACATCGTCTTTCATCATGGTGTAATATATGCACTTGCAAAAAACAGAGCAAGTCACCCCTGATACCTTACATTTGCATCTCATTGTTTTTCAAGTGTGGCACTGGCATAAAGCTAACCATTCATCCAATAGCTGTCTGTGACATTTAGATGGTCATGGAAGTCCATCAACTTCATCCCATCTGTAGTCTTGTGTTCTTGTCTTGTCGTCATCATTTAAGAGAGTAAGTGCATCCCTGATAACAAAATATGCTTCGCATATACTGTATGTCCTCTGACTGAGCTTGATGTTGGTGGCACTTCGAACAAGAGGTTTGTTCAACTTTGTGTAATAGATATATCTCAGCTCGTTGAAAGTGTCGACTTTTGAATTTAGTGACCAAAATCTGACCAGATACTGTTTCAACATTATCAATGCCTTGTTCTTGGAAGGTGCTTATCAGCTTCAAATTCTGCAAGGAAGTTTCCTGGTTCTGTTTTCAGGCTGCATGTTTGGTCCCAATCTTGCTTGAAGCATCATCTCCATTCTCCAGTTAGAATGTGAGCCTTCACCAAAACATTGCAGAATGTAGCTCCAAGCTTTGTCCACAGATCGTGTAAAGGAATTAATTGACATTTGTTCCCAATACCGAACCGAATCCAAAGCTCATTTATGTCTTTGGCTTTTTACGATGGATGCCTATCCCAGCATTTGAACTACCACATTTGTATCATTCAACAGAATAACAACATAACAACATGATGGGCCCCATGCTCGATTGTCCAGTTAACATGGGGCACAAGCTATGGTCAGCTTCCTGAATTGTGCGAATAAGCTGTTGAACTACAGTTGCATTCATTGTTTGAGAGTAGCACTGCAGGAATAATGTCCTCATTCACAACCATCCTATTTGCAATGACTTTAAGTTTTCTCTGACCATGATTCAAATTCGTTCTGGGCGACCATGTGTGACGTCATGTCGTTAGGATAACCATATCCGGTTGGTACAACTTAGGAATTGGTCCTAGGCAGCAGGTTTGACAGCTCTCAGCATCCCTCGCTTGCAACCAATCAGTGCCAGAACTGTCAGAAATCAGTTACGCGAGCATAACATCTGACGACGATGACCAACAGTATGTCCAATTTTGTTGCCACGTCATCGACATGCGTGCCTAGTTTGGTGTAGACAATGTCTGAGGTTCAGGAGACAACATTGGGCTGCTATCCTCTACAGATGAGTCGAGGTTCCATCTAGACAGTAGTGATGGCCATTGTCGTGTTTATCCACGGGAAGGGGAATGTTGCACTGACGTACGTGTTGTGCAACATTCGCTGTTCAGTAGTGGCAGCATGATGGTATGGGGAGGCATCATCGCACATCATGCAGAACCCATGAGCTGGAGGTCACCAATGGAAATTTGACAGGTATTCGGTACCATGATGAAGTTCTTGTCCTCACGTCCTCCTGTTCCTGCAGGTTCATGAATGTCACATCTCACTTCAGCAGGATAATGTGTTCCCTCATGTCGCATAAGTGGTCACCAACCTCAGCGCACAACAAAACATTCCCACACTTCCCTGGCCTGATCTTTCTCCGATAGAACATGTGTGGGATGAAATGGAACAATGAATTCACCATCTTCAAAACTAGCCAGCAGCGTTAGCCCAACTGTGGCAGGCCTTGGTACAGATCTGGAATTACATCCCTCAAGCCTTCTTCAACCATCTTGTGTCTTCAATGATGTGCCGTTGCCAAGAATATGTCAATGCGAATGGTGGTCACACCAGATACTGAGCTGTTAACAAACTTTTGACTGCACCCCTCTTCGAGCCTCTGGAGAGATATGTCTTGCACACATGTATTGGCATTTTCATGATGATTTCATGTTTGTCAAAATCTAAATATTGATATGATCAAACAATGTGCTATGTTTGTTTTCATTTCTCATATCATAGGTGTAAATGATGCACAGCAACTTTTTTTCTGCTAGTATATTATTTTTCAGTTGAAACCTTTCTGTCATATCCCCCATTTTTAAAATTGTGGCTGGGAAGTAAATGTCCAGGATTTTTTTTTTGTTGGTTATAGGTGTATTAACAAGATCAACAATTAAACACCATGTACATCACAATTTTTACAGTACTGTATGGTGGAGACTGACCACTAAAGAGGCCCAATCCAAACAAGGTAATATCCTGTCTTGTTATAAGAATGGTCAGGGCTAAAAAAAATTGTTTTGACTGCCTCATAAGTATGAGAGTTATATTTCAGATATTAGGTTTACTGTTTTGCTGCTACCTGGTTCAAGTTTTAAATATTCATCATTATTTGGCTCAACTTACCAAATGTTGATATGTTGATATGGTATAAAAGTTGATGAGGACAACCACCTCATCAACTTTTGTGCATTGTGGACTTGTGAACTACAATCTTCTTTGACTTGCTCAGGAATTCCATGAAGCATCTTCTGGACCTTAAACTGCACAAAGTTGCAGTGATATTTTTATGAGATGTCTATTTATTTCTCAATTAGTTTTTCATGGTGAAGTTTATATTTGAAGCGTTCATGTTCATATGTTTCTTCACGTACTATAAATGAAACTTTTATAACCTCTTTGCCAGGTTCTCAACTTATTCCTGGCATTGCTGCTGAGCTCCTTCAGCGCTGACAATCTTGCAGCAACAGACGACGATGGAGAGATGAACAACTTGCAGATTTCAGTGCAGCGCATAAAATACGGCATTGCCATGACAAAACTTTTCATCCGTGAATTTTTTCAGAAACACTTCAAAAAGAACAAGGTGCTGGAAGATGATGTGAAAGCGTTGAATGAAACCAAGGTACAATTTTTGCCGATGGCACCTTGACTTCTTTTTTTTTTCCATCGTTAATGCAAAAGCTTTTAATTTATTTCCTCTTTGCTTGATTCGTCATTCATTTCTTGCACAAACGTTATGGCCTGTGCTGCAGGATGAGTACGTGGGAAACCACACTGTGATCCCAATAGGACAGGAGGAAGGCAACAAAGTGTCAGTAGATACCACTGGGTTTTACCCCCGGCGAGTACCCATTGCTGTCGGAGAGTCAGACTTTGAAACCCGAGACACTGAGGATCAAACAAGTGAATCAGACTTGGAGGGAAGTAAAGAGGTAAGAGCTCATAAAATACCTTCAATTTATAATATGCAATGCTTCTTCTGGCTTTTTTTACTCTGATAATGGAGAACCATTGGCATTTTCCCTTTGATATTGAGCTGTGAGCTAGCTCAGGAGTTTTCCAACCTCTTTGTACTGGTGGACCCAAAGACACAGTCATCAACACCAGGGATCCCTACTCAAAGGGGATGAATGTCTGACCCAGAAGGTTTGATATTGATATCGTCTTGAAAAAAGGGTGAATATAATAGTATCTATAAGTACTGTAATTTAAATGAAATAAAAATAAAAATTCCATCACTTAAAAATTTTTTTCAGTCAATTGTAATATTTAATCTATGGTATAATGATTAAACTAAAACACATAATATAAATCACTCATTCATTTTTCTTTCCCACCTCATTTATCAATTCATTCAGTCCCACTTATTCTTATTTCATCTCCCATTTTTCCTTCTTTCCCAAACAGTCTGTCAACTCTAATCTTTCAAAATTTAAATCACAGTTTAAAATATTTCATATCCCTTTATTCTCATTCCAAATATCTTACTCCAATGCTGTTTCTTCTCCCTCACCACCTTGCTATTTCATTCCTGGATAACTCGCAAACCATTACGACATAGAAATGTGAGCTATCCATGAATGAAACCCCATGTATTCTCATTATCTTTTATATTATTAACCCTCCCTAAGCCATTTATCATTCTCTTGCAGATCATTGTGATTTCTCCACTCTCCCTCCACCCATCTTTCATATATTTATTATCTTCCTATTATCTCAGCCTTTTACTTGTTCTTGAGCTTGTTACCAGCTTATTTACCAAACCTATCTTCCTTCTCTCTCAAACCACTCACCCTCCCATCCCCAACCAGCTTGTTCTTTCATTCACATGCCATATTTTCCTGCCATTCACTCTGCTTTGGTCTGTGTTCTAGCTTTCCAACAAGCCTTGACTCTGTAGATGAACAAAAATATGTGACTGGCTTTGCAGACCCCTAATCGCCTCACAGGTCTGCAAACCTCCATGACAAAAAGTAGAGTTAAATTTTGCTCTCTGAAGCATACACAAGCTGCTCTTTAAACTAATTATGACAAAAAACAAAAAACATGGCATTCCCCATATAAACAATACAGGGCCTTTGTTCGCAGCTCAGTGGAATACCGCTCTCTTATAATGGTTGGCACCCCTGCTTCACATGTCACTCCTGTTTGCTGTATAATCTAAATTTATTAACATCAATGACATCTCAAAAAAGCAGTGGTTGATTGTGGAAATGGATGTGTAGGCTCGTTTGATGGTCCTCCTGGAGAGACAGGGTAAGGATGCCAAGATTTTCACATGTTTAAAGACCTGTTCCAAGTTATAGATGAGAATTTAATGGTAAATCGAGAGAAGCCACTGCTACCGACCTGTTGGTGGCATGTGAAATTCCAAAGAATCACTTCCAGTTCTGGGTTTGCAGCAACAGCAGGTTTCTCTTGGGGGTTTCTGCCGACTTTCTCAAAGTTAAGTTTCCGGACGTTATTTGTCCCGTTTTAACTGTTTGTTTTCTCACCTACATGTTTCTGTGTGTTCCTCGTTTTGTTTTGTTTCAAGAATCGTGCTATTTTGTGAGTTTTTGTCGATCTTGTCTTGCAGGGTTCCTTGAAGCCTACCCATCCTTCCCCTCGAGGTGTACGATCGTTTTTATTTGTATTCTCTCCCTATTACCTTAAATTCCTATTTTCCCCACTTTCCCAACGCCCCCCATTTCTCCCAACTAAACACTCTGTTTCTTGTCTTAAATTCAAAACAAAAACAAAAAACTACCTTTCTCTCTGCATACTGCATACTCACGAGTCCCGATGCTTCTTCTTCCTCTTCTTCTTCCTCCTTCTGCCGGCACACCATCTTTATTCTATTTAAGCTGACCCACTCTTGCCATTACCTTCACGATTTCTTCCTTCAACCTTCCATTCCCAAATATTACCTAATCCTCAATAATCCATCAAAAAATAATAATATTCCTTGTATCCTTTCTCTCAAAACACCTCCTGTAACCACATGTCTCTCTCTCTCCTATTCCTGATACTTTTCATTGGCCCATCAGCCTCACTCTGCGTTTACCATTCCAAATTCACCATACACCTCCATGATTTTACTTCAACCTTCCCTTTTCTGAATGTTATGCAATCCTTATTTAAAATAAATAAATTCACTTTTAACTGCACACCTCCCATAGCCACGTGCTTCTCCCGTAACCACGTGATATGTTTCCACCCCCTGAGTTACCGATCCAAATTCCCCATTCACCTCATGATTTTTTCTTCAAACTTTCCATTCCCTAACCTGATGAAAACTCTTTCAAAAAAAAATAATAATAATAAAAACTATCTCTTATAATGTTTCATCTTCCTCTTTCACACGTGTGGTTCTCATTACTGTATCATAATGCATGAATCTTCTCCTATTTCGACAGACTGCTCTCAATTCGACCTTTCCCTCATACCTTGCCAAAAAAATCCAACTGTTACAGTGTTTCTTTTCTCCAATATCTTAATTCGCCTTTATTGCATCTATCAAGAAATGTCTTTAATTGCATCTCTGACCTAAAAATAAAAAACCCCAGTTTGCAATAAATGTTTGCTTTCCATCAACCATTCTTTTTTTTTCCAACTTCAGTGCTAACTCACCCATCTCACCCCTCCCTCTCAAAGCAACCATCACACTCTTCTCCCTCCAAGCCTCCCTCTCACCTTTCTCCCTCAACTCTCCCCACTCACCCTTCTCCAATCATTCACCCCTCACTCACCCTTCTCAAAGTTGACCCCCCTCCCTCTCATCCACAAAACTGCCTCCTTCCTCTGCCCTCTCACCTCCATCTCATTACTCCACCTACTCAAATCCTCAACTGCCTTCTGCCCCCTCTCTTCTCCACCCTCTCCCCCAGCACCACAGAGCCTTTTCTCCTCCTCATCCGGCCTCCTCCCCTCGCTATTCTGCAATCCCCAACACTCTTTCAACAACCCCCCAACCTCCCCTCCCCTCCTCCCTTGTCCTACCCTCCCCTGCCCCTCCCATCCCTTGCACCAAAAGCCTCCTCCCCTCCCTCTTCATTAACAGCGTGGACCTCAAATATCCGGCGCCTTCGCTGAAACCTTACAGATCTTTCCATACAGGTTTCCAATGACAAACCAGACATAATCAGCCAAACAGAAACTTTCCTCCCTCAAAACGTCTCTGACTTCCAAGTATCTCTCCCTGGTTACTCCCTCCTCCGGTATGACAGACCTGAGCATCGTCCTGGTGGAGGAGTTGCTCTCTTCATCAAAGACTCTATTCCTCACTCTCCATGCACTGCCCTCACTCCCCCACACCCCCAGGAATACCTCTGGCTACGGCTTCCCTCCACTCCCACCTCATGTTTATATGTGTACTGTACCGTCCACCTAACAGTGATGACTCCATTTACACCTCACTATCCAAAAACATGGACCAACTTCTATCTTCTCATCCAAACTCTCTCTTCCTCATATGTGGTTACTTAAATTGTCATCATGCCAGTTGACTAGGTGTGGGGACCTCTCTCACCTGTCATGGTACTTCAGCAAAAGCTTTCTGCGACTCATTGGGACTGACTCAATCGGTCAATTTCCCGAGCCAGATCTCAACCAACGGTACTCTATCTCTTCTGGATCTGATTTTGACAAATTTATCTGAAAATATCTGCTGTTCTTTCTCCGTTCCAATCGGTTCTTCTGACCACGTGCTTGTCAAAGTGGACATCTCTCTGGCTGTTGTCAGAGAACCACCTCACTGCCGTCAAGTCTGGCATTTCACTCAAGCCGACTGGCAGGGTCTCCAAGCAGCCATCAAACTTATAGACTAGTCTTCCATCACTACTTTCTCCAACATCAACTGATCCTGGGAATTCTTTCAAAGAAACTTACTCTCCCTCATGCACAGATTTATCCCCTCTCGTCTTCAGTTGTCCTCCCCTTCCTCCCGCCCATGGTTCACTGAAGCTTGTGGCAAGGCAGTTGTCCTCAAATAACTTGCCTTTGCCTCATGGAAAGCAAACCCGACTGAGGTTAATCTCAGTTCCTTCCACAAAGCTCGGAACAAGTGTGTATCTACCCTCAGGAGAGCCAGAAAACAGCATCTTTCTAAGCTCAATTCTAAACTCTCAAACCTCTTTCCCTCCTCCAAATCATGGTGGTGTCGAATCAAATCTGTTTCTGGTGTATGTTCCCTCTCCATTCCCTCCCTTACCTCAAATGGCCACACAGCTAATACCACACGGGAAAAGGCTAAATGCCTAAACTCAGTGTTTGTATCGAAACCTTGTGTCCAAAACCCATCGCTTTTTGGACCCACCTTAGACCTAAGTCACATTTGCCATGGCGGCCGTGGGGTCTCCAAAATCTACGGCCACCTGCAATTATACGGCGGCTGCAGTATTTCCACGGTCACATAATGTAGCAGTCACATATGTTTTTATTTTTCGGGGAGCCGCACGACGTATTTAGAAATTGTGGAGACCGAAAACGTGGGGTTGCCGTACGGTCTTTGATTTGATGTCGCACGGTGACCTTAAGGGGGCCCTGCGGTGGCCATAGAATTTTCAAGACAGACGCAAGGTAGCCTCAAGGTGCCCGCAAGGCGGCCGCAGGCGGGCCCGAAGGCGAACGTGCGGCCAGACGGACGGTAACGAATGGGTTAAATGTATTTTTTTTTACCAGTTTTTTTTTTTCGGGATGTCGAATTTCTACGGCGAACGTAGAAATGAAAAAAGTTATAACTCCGCGTTATAATTCCATGGCGACCCCTACGGCCTGTAAAAGATAGCCAAACGGCGTAGGGCCACCCTGAGGCCACCGCAGAAACTCTGCGGCCGCCGCACGTTTCTGTCAATTCAGAGGGCGTACGGCCGCCGTATCCTCGCCGTAGAGCAAATGTGACTTAGGCCTTACCCAGTGGCACCCAAATGTTCCTGGATTCTGTGTCCTTTTCCTCTGACAAAGTGGAGAGCTTGCTGTCAAACATCGACTCAGATTCTGCAACCGGTCCAGGCGGCATCAGCCCATATGTCCTAAAAACCTGCTCCTCTGCTCTTGCTCACCCTCTCTCTGTTCTATTCACCCTCACATTTGCTCAAGGTCATCTGCTGTCTGATTTGAAATCAACAAACATGCAACACTCCAAAGCACTGCCATGCAACACTCCAAAGCCAGTCGCCAACTGGGAATCCACCGTCATGCAAAGTCCTTCCTCGGCCCAACTGAGCTCCTGACCACATTCAAAGCTTTTGTCTGCAGCCTGGAGTACTGCTCTCCCCTCTGCGCTGGTGCTCCTGCCTCCCACCTTTCTTGGCTTCACGCTGTGGAAACCAAGGCATTTAGGATCATTGTTATCTCCCGCGATGAGGCTGAGTCTTTGGGCCTCTCACTCTCTCACCGCAGGCAGGTCGGTGGTCTTTCTTTCTTCTACCGTCTCCTCTCTGTTCTCGCCCTCCACCCCCTGCTCTGTCTGCGATTTCTCCCCACCATATTTCCACAGGGTGCTCAAGGTCCGCCAACAACCCCCTTCTGGTAAAACTACCAAAATCACGAATCACTGCTCATCTTCACTCCTTTATTTCTCGTTTTTTTCCCCGCCTTTGGAATGAACTCCCTCACTCTGTTCAATCTCACTCTTCCCTCCAGGCCTTCAAAACAGCTGTTCACCACCACCTCTTATCATCCCCATCCAAATCCTCAATCTTTTCTACCCCCGTTAATCCACCCCAAACCCACCTCCTTCAAATTCCCTGCTTTACTTCCTGAAAGTCCCTGTAATGTCCATCTCGTATACCCCGTGTTCCCCGCCCCATCCCTCTCCCTTCCGCAGATCTCCTAATGTCTCTGTTCCCCACTGTTTTGTCCTTCCTACTCCCAACCCTCTCGTCTCATGTCCCCCTTACTGTGCGTTGAGTGTTAGCTCTCATACGAGCCTCGACAAGGTATACTAAAAAAAAGAAAAAGAAAAAAAGAACCCGTCCTTATGGATGGGCTAACTCCCCCACTTTTGTGATGTTATGGCATATTCTGTCCAACTTTCCTGCTTCAGATCTTCCTGCTTCAGATCATCCAGTGTGGCAGGTCAGTTGGCATCCACAGAGCCCTTGGTAGCCCCTCAGAACCAGTTGTCCAGAGGGTTGAAGTCTGGGCTGTGGGGTGCCCAGTCATGAGCGGTACCCAGGGCAATGAGGCGGTTTCTGAAGAGCTGCCGCAGGAAAGTGATGGTGTCACCAGCTATATGTTGGAGTGCACCATCCTGCATAAACCAGGTCATGCTGAGCTTGGTTGGGGTGACCTGTTGGGCTCGATCATTATGGAACTTCTGGAGCATGGCCCAGTAGCACTCACCATTGATTGTCACCATCCGGCTGTTGTCATTCTCAAACTAGTAAGGCCCTGGTGTTCCCCATCTGGCATTGAAGGCGCAGAGGCATGTGACCTTAGGCCCTTTCAGGTACCTCTCAGTGATCTCCTTTGGTTATTCTGCCCCGCCCACCCAGAAAACGTTATGGTTGTTGATGGCACCACTCAAGTGGAACAGTGCCATCAACTGAACCAGATCAGGTTGATCCAGTTTTGGTACCGCTCCATCCTGTCACTGAGCCAATTGCACATATCAAGTCTCCTTTCATGTCGTTTTGACTCAGTTTATGCCTAATAGAGATGATGTATGGGAAAATCTTCGGTTCCTTCGTGAGGATATGCCAGACTGATGTTGGTTTGATGCCCAGCTCCTGTGAGTGCCACCGGTGGGACTTCTTTGGACGGGACTGTGCACCACAGAATCCCAAAGAGCATCAATGTTGGCTTGGCTCTTCCTTACTGATGCTGGCATGCCACTGTTGCCCTTGCTCTGGTTGTGCACTGTACCCTTGTGCTCAAAATGTTTTACAATATGTTGAATGGCACAATTTGTGGGTCCATTACGTATTCTGAACTCAGATTCCTGGCAGAACCTCCGGCAGGTGTCGACATATGATTTAGTCTCATACCACAGAGCCACCACTTTTGTCTTCTGCTTCACTGCCAATGGCATGGTTGAGCTCGGGAGCTAGAAATCCCAGAGAACAAATACCACGATAACACCACCAAACCCTGAAAAGGAAAAACGGTATAAGTCAAAAAATAAATTAATTGGCAGGAAGTCAAAGTTGTATCAATCTTTTTTGAAACATCGCTTCGCTGAAAGAAATACCAATCTTTGCTGTGATGGCTAATTAATAGGGCAAGAAGAAAAAGGATTCCTGGAAGTGTGGGGATAACCAGCATCGCAAGTTGGCGTTTACAGTTTCGCCACGTGTGCCCATGTACCCAAAATAGAAAAAAAAATCTTTCATCAAAAACCTTCCCTGGAGTTTCCTGAATCCACCATGATTCGATTTATTGAAATCTGATAATCCGTTCTCAAGTTATAACATGACAGGCCAACAATCAGGAGGTGCTTCTGATGTGTGTAAGTGTGTATAATGAGTCGAAATTCGCTAATGCATTACAAAAGCGTGACAGCCGGTCAGAAAAATCATATTCAAATAATTCTGCTCAATTCGTCACTTCTGGAACCATTTGATACCACATTTTTGGGTTTCACTCATTATAAACGCTTCCAGTCACTGGAAAACAAAGAAAATATAGAATGTTTGCCAAAAAAGTGCGGTTAACGTGCGTTAGGTTTGACCAAAATATGAGGCGATAAAATGCCGTTTTTCACATAATAGCAGAGATATCACGGCCATTACGGGCTTCTTCATCGGAAAACAATGACGTGTTGTTTGTGCAGTGCCACAAGGCACACGTCTATAGCGTCATCACTTCTGTTGTACCTCGTTCACATGACCTGCAGACCACTTTCACGTGCATACGAAATTGACAGACCTGCATCATCAGTTTCGTCAGGCGTTGTTTTGCACGATCGGCCATCAATAGAGGCGATTCATGCAGATCGGTATACTACAATTACGATGTAATACATATAATTGATATCTTTATTGCAATGCAGCTAAATAGTAAAGCTCATCATCATTTATGCCCCCCCCCCCCCGTGAAACTTTGACGGACACATATTACGCAAGTGAACCGAGGAAACATCGCTCCGTACGAGCAATTCGTTGATCTTTCCGGCGAAACGTGTTGCAGAACAAAGGATTCTGAACATATCGTTACGGAAATGGCCCTTATTGGAATACTAAATATAGGATTAGCTCAGATCCCCCATTAAATGCCTGTTTAGCTAGGTTGTGTGGTAAAAGGGACGTTATGTGTGTGTCGGGAGGTGTAAGAGGCTGTTTGTTGTTTGTGCGTTGGTGGTGAAACAAGGGCTCCATCTTCTTCCTCCCCTCTACGGACGATAGGCCCCGCCCAGTCGGCTGGGGGTGTGGCCTGGAGAGAGGGTGTGGCTAGAGAGAGGAAGTGACACGAAGGGGCGGAGCTTTTGTCGGCAGTCGCTGAGAGAGGCGGTCCTCGTGTGTCGAAGCGAGCAAAACAAGAGAGAAACGAAGGGGAGAAAGAGTATTGTGTGTGGAAAACAGTTGGGTTTTCGAGGCGTGTTCATAGTCACTTCAAAGTGAGAAACGAAGGCTTCGTAAAAAGGTTGAGTATGTGGAAACAGTCGCTCTGGAGGCATGCTGGTTTTAAAAGCGAGCAAACGTAAGAGAGGAGGCCTGCACGTCAAATCGGCGATCGACTCTAAGGAAAGAAAAGGTGATTCGACAGAGAGAGGAGCTGAGAGGATGAAGCGGAAGTCGGGCTTCGAGGCGGGAAGGCAGGAGAGGAGACGCCAGAGCTTCTGATGGTCCCTGCTCACACAAACGGCGTGACACGTTTGTCGATCCGCCTGTGGAGCTCAGACCTCGATCTGGGCCTTGTCTGGAGAACAGGCCAGGCCTGGATTTGTATGCTGAACCCTGGAGAGAGATCGGCTGAGGCCAATCGTTGATCTGGCAGACTTGTGCCGTCGACATTTCGCGGAGCCGGAATGCGCTGAGGAGAGCATGCGCACGTGGTGACTTGAGAAGGAAGAGTACGGCGCCGCCATCTTGCCAAGTGGCGCGTCCGAGCTGGAGTTTGAATCCGTGGACACCCGCTTGTTACGAGCGACATTCGTGCTTCTTGACGCTTTCCTCTCGTCCATGAGCCATCACCAAGTACTCTGTCTTGCCTTGCATGCGTGCTGTTTGTCATTGTCTGCACATGTTGTATAAGGCATATTTCGGTAGCGATCCCCTCGAAACCTGTAGACCGTGGTTCCCAAGTTAAGAATGGGATGAGGTTTGTTAATAAAAACATTGTCGTGAATTTTGCTTGTGTTGTGATCCCCGATGTTCTCCAATAAATCTGGTTAATTCGTATGAAGTTGCCGCTATGGATTAATTTGTGTCGCGTCGAGGAACGATCCGTTCGATTGGCAAATAAAACCAAAAGTGGTTACAGACTGGTAGACTCCGCTCGGTCTCTGACAAAACCAGTCTGTAACCAGGGGTTCTATTTCCCCAACTGGCAAGGTACAAGGATTACATTGGTATCGCGATTGAAGGCGCGTGACCCGAGGCCTCTGCTGAGCTGGCCGTCGTTATGAACCCCGGAGAAAGCGGTGGTGAGGGTGGCGCCAAGGACCGGGTGAGAATCCCGCCATCCCGGATCCGCAACAATATTCTCTGGGGGAAAGGCGATTAATATTCCAATAGACGTATGCGAGTACGGCTACTCGGAGTATGCAAATGCGTTCTACGCGGACGTCACAAAACTAGTGCATCAGAATCAACGTTTTTCAGAACAAGATATGTAAAATCGGCCAAACGATGAATTTCGATGACGCGCACTTTATTACGGACGTGTCCTACGATATGCAACTACGTAGTGGAAATATAATATTCGACACTGGGCAAAGGTATCCAAAAAAGGGGAAAATTATAACGTACCGAATTCCATGAAGGCAATGTAACGCATTTGCAAATTTTGACTTGTGTGTGTGTGTGTGTGTGTGTGTGTGTGTGTGTGTGTGTGTGTGTGTGTGTATATTTATGTATATATATATATATGTATATATATATATATATATATATATATATATATATATATATATATATAAACACACACACACACACACACACACACATACACATACACATACACATACACATACACATACACATACACACACACACACACACACACACACACACACACACACACACACACACACACACGGCATGGTTATGTGGAGTCATCTGCAAAGAGGAAAATATTGTTTTCCAAATCATTTAAGAGGTCAATAATGTACTGTATACTAAGAGCAGGACTGGGCCCAAGACACTGCCATGCAACAACACTCCATCCTTTACTTGGACAGGAAATGAGAGGATTACATTGAGAGATATGTGCTGACCGAGTGGAGGAAATATGCATACCAGGAAGGAATCTTTAATTTATACTTCTTCACAGCATCAAGGTCTGACTCTCCCAAGGAATCTGCTTTGTACTGTATATTTCCTTGTGCTTTAAACATCAAAATGCAAGATGTGTAATTTGTTACTAATCAAAACAAGATAGCTCGGTGATTAGCCTACTTGTCCTTGAGATTTCTGGTCTGGCTTTGATTTTCATTGGGGTCAGACAATCATACATTGCTGCTCTGCTGCAAGCCAGGAGGGAGTGCTACATCTCAGAGTTCATGATACTTTTGATGTGGATATAAGTTGGCTTTTCTATCTGTATTTGGGTTGTGAAAGTCAGACCCAAGTGTTTCTTTAAAAGGGTGGCCATTGTCTATCAATACCCTGTGAAGTTCCCTGCTTGGGTTTATCGGAATAATAATCATAACCTGTGATAAAGTGTGAGCACTATAACTTGGATACAGCATAAATATGATGGGACAAATTTGCATCGTCGTCGTTGTTGTTGTTTAAATTCGTTTGCAAATTAAATTTCAGTTGTGTGAAAAGGACATAAAATATAATGCCCATCAGGGTATCTAAAAGTATTTTCATAGTATTGTTGTTTTGTATAGATTCTGAATGAAACAAGCTCATCTGAGGGGAGCACTGTGGATTTCAAAAAAACTGGAGATGAGACAGAACCTGCTCCAGAACAAGCCAATGAGATTGTGGAACCGGAAGCTTGTTTCACTGAGGGCAAGTGCTCAAAATACTTGTACACATACAATACCATTACTGCTATCCATCTAATGACATGGTTACATTCGTCAATAATCATAAATTTACAATGAAACCCCTTTGTAATGACATTCAAGGGACCCAATTATGTTTTTTTTCAATTTTGTTATTATATGGGAGTTCTTTGTGAATTGGTTCTTCAAAATATAGCACAGCCGTGCATTGTTATTTCTTTGTTAATGAATGCAATAAGATTAAATGTTATTATTAATGAATGTAAGATTTTTAATTAATGATTAATGATAATAATAATGGCATTAATAATAAGATTAATGATAATAAAAAAGATTATTGATGAATGCAATAAGCCATGCAATAAGATTAATTAATGTCATAACATTTAAACATTGTAGTGGGAACAATTAGTTAAGTTCGATGATATGGTCTGATGAGGTATTCCTTTCTAGTTTTTTTGCCGGGCCTGCTTTTTCATTTCACCTGTTACTACCTGGTCTAATTTCCTAAACAATTTTGAGTATTAGCTTGAAATATATCAGAGGTAAAGAAAAATACTCTAGTCGGTCTAATGCCCTATTAACTTCACTTCTTAGGAGTTTCCAGTTTATTTTCCCCTTCATAGTTTGGTTTTGTTTCATCTTGAGTCACTTCTGTTTGAGAAGTACAAAGTTCACTGTCTACTCAGACAAACTCTTCAAATGTTAAATATTTGACCCGCAAGTTTTGTTGTTATTTATTGCCACCTTTCGCCATCACTTGTACTGCTGTCTTCTTCTGGAATGTCTGTGGTGGTGGTCTGGAGAATATTAAAAAAAAGTCTCTGCATTGTTTGGAGAATGTCTCATTTTAGCTTCAAAACATCAGAGGAATACTCCATTCTTCACAGAAAGTACTGAACAAGTTGTCTTCTTTCAATCTTGACTTGATAAATGACTCCTTAATCGATTGTTTGCAACTTTCTTGTGCAGTTTGGAGGAAAAAAAGATTACTTTCACACTTCTTAGGTGCATGCCCTCAATGTTATGTGCAGGACATTGATTCAGGAAAACAATAATTTTTCTTTTCTTTAAATCTATGCAATCAGTACTGTGCAAAAGTTTGGGTTATTCCAATGATATGATGTACTTTTGGGTAAATTCATCAAATTACCAATGATAACAGTCATATGTTTTTTATTGTAAATTAACAGCCTTTATAAATGTGCATGAAACAAACAGCTTCAGTAAGCAAGAGTTCAATGAACACCTTACCTGTGCAGTCTTGAGAAACAATTACATGGGCACGGTCTGCGAGCAGAAAATTTGATTGCTCATGATGACATAAAATTCCACAATATTTTGTCCAAGCACTACGAAGCAGAAGCGTTTTGAAAGTGGCAAAAAGACGATTTGTGTTCTGGAGTGATGAAATTTATAATTCATTTGAAATCAAATAAACATTTAAGAGGTCGTAGAAAAATAATTCAGAATTTTACCGCCATTGTTGCAGCGCCTTTTACACCACATTACATTAGTTATTCATGCTTGTTGTTTGTGTCCTGCTTGACGTCCTTAAAAACAGTAATTTTCCTGTTTGGAATGATTTTCGATTTTGTTTGACTTCCAAACAGACTGATTTTTTTTTTTTTTTTTTTTTTAATCTAGCTCATCTCTGTGCATGCGTGATCATGTCAAATCCAAAGCCAAATTACTGTTAAACTACAGGTTCGTTTTCTGATTCATGTTCAAAATACAACATTCAATGGAAAAAAATGTTGTTCCTCGCTCATCAATTGACGTTTGTAGACAGACACACAGACAAATTTAACCAGTTGCTTAACCCCACTTTTTTCTTCGCTTGCACAGGTAGTAACAAAAACAGTGTCATTTTATAGTATCAGTGAATACTTTTATGTCTGCCCTTTGCCTTCCTGAGTGCCATCACTCTTTTACCCCTTCTTCCTGGATACGACTGAAGCACTCTTCCAGGAATATTGTGCCAAATATCCTGTTGTACATTCCACAGTTTTGTAAGGTTAGTTGGTTTCTTCTTGATTCCATTTCCAGATAATCCCATATGGCCTCAATAGAACCCATGTCTGGGCTCTAGGGTGGCCATTCTAACACTTGGCGAGCATACCAGCTGCAGCCCTGTTCTCCAAATACTGTTTTACTATACGGTAAACCATCAAATATCGCGGGTTCTAATATCACAGGTTTCGACTGTCGGGGGCAACCTATTCTGTTCAAATCTTTCAAACCTCATTCCCAAATGTTCATATTCCAACTCTGTATTTGAATTTTATTCCCAAATCCTTATTTTCCAACACCCATACTCGAACCCCCATTCACAAACACCCATTCTCAAACCCTTATCTTCCGACAACCGGACTCAAACTGCCATTCTAAAATCGTTATTTTCTGACACTCGTACTCGAAGCACCATTTTCAAACACCCATTCTCAAACCCTGATTTTCTGACACCCGTTCTCAAACCACCATTCTCAAACACCCATTCTTAATCCATTATTTTCTGAAACCTGAACTCGAACCCCCAGTCTCATGCTTCATTCTCAAACACACATTCTCAACTGCAGCTCATGAAACTAGTCGAGGCAAAGGGATTTATTCAGGAGCAGGTTATTTACGCTGACGAGACGGGATTATTCTGGAAGAGGATGCCATATTGTACCTTCTTCTCCAAGCAGGGAAGGTCTGCTCTGTGTCAAGGTGAGGTGGTTAAGGATGGCCTTACCTACCCTTCTGATATGTTGCAATACTGCAAGTGACTTTGTGGAAAAGCTAATGCTGCTCACCCTTCCCCTGCTCATCGCTGCCCCTTCCCCGCTTCCGCTCTCCCTTCCACACTCACCCTTACCCCGCTCACCACTCCCCACTCACCCTTCCCCTGCTCCACCCTTCCCCCTCAGACAGCATCATCTTCAACTAAATCTTGTGTTTTCTAGTTACGGCAGAGTACAATCCGAATATGTAATGTTCTTACCTTCACCCACCTTTCTGTTTTGTAATAAATTTAAAAGGTAAAAGTCTTGTGTTTTCTTTAATTATGTCCATCACCGGAGGGGGAAGGAGGTTATGTTTTTGCCCCTGTCTGTCTGTTTGTTTGTTTGTTTGTTTGTGTGTAGGATATCTCAAAAAGGTGTGGATGGATTCGGATGAAATTTTGTGGACAGGTTGGGTGTGTCACAAGGATCAAATGGTTAGATTTTGGTGAAGATCCCAATCCAGATCTGGTGACTATAATTTTTTTCAGTGATTCTTCACCATTGAGAAATAGGGCCAAAAACGATATATAACACGATATCTCAAAGTTGTGGATGGATTCAGACGAAACTTGGTGGAACCTTTGGGTGTGTCACATGGAAGAATTGATTCAATTTTGGTGAAGCTCTGGATCCGATAATTTTTAAAGTGATTCCTCACCATTGAGAGATCAGACGAAACCGATATGCAGCACGATATCTCAAAAATGTATTGGGCCTGATATGTTCCACTGGATCAGGCATTGCATGGTGGAGGTATGCGCTCTACCAAGCGCCCTTCTAATTTACACTGTATTTATTGTATTTACATGCTTATTTCAATGTTAATATGCTCAATATTTATTTTACATGTTTATTTCAATTGTGATGTGTTTATTTCTGGCTGCCGTCCACATTCCTCTCTATTTCCTCAAAGCCCAGGAACTGACCTCCCCCCCTCCCCCTTTTTTGCTATTGGCCCTTGTTTTTCATGATCGCGGTTTTAACTATCATGGCATTTTCTAGTAACCTAACCCCCACGATATTTGAGAGTTTACTGTATTGGAAGTGTGTTTTGGATCATTGTCTTCTTGGAAAATGAATCCTCCGATTAAACGATTTCCACTGGGAACTGCATGTTGCTGCAGTATCTGCTTGTACTTCTCTTTTCGCATCCAATTGATTTTATCAAGTTTTCCGACACAAAAAGCTGAGATACAACCCCAGACCTTCACAGAGCCTCCCTTGTGTTTAACAGTAGACTGCAAACAGTGCGTGTCATAACCTTCTCCAGGTCTTCGTTGTACGAACTGGCGTCTCTTAGATCCAAAAAATTCAAACTTCGATTCGTCAGACCAGAGTATCCTTTTCCATTGTGCAGTCACTTAATCTTGGTGTTGCTTTGCAAATTTCAGTCTTTTCACATTATTCTGTGGTCTCAGCAGTGGTTTCTTTGCTGCAACTCTGCCATGGATACCTTCAGTAATCAGCCTTCTGTGCACAGTGACAGTGGTGGACGAGATGTCAATGATCAGGCCTACTCTCATTTCATTTTTCATCTGCTGACTTGATTTTCTTCTATCACTTAAGGTGAGCAACTTCAGGTGCTTGTCTTGCCTTTGGAAGGTTCTAATGCTGAGTCTTCCAGGAATTTTCTTGTCTTGCACTGAGCCATTTTCTTTCAGATTTTGCAAAGTGAACCTCATGCAATTGTAGGAGATCTTCAACTTTTCTCTCATTTTCTACAAAGTGTGTTCTTCTTGTCAGAGTTTGGTTCTTTACATGCTGTTCTGTTGAAAGGTGTTCAAATTACCAAACTTGGTATGATGCAGCAGAACAGCAAGGTCTCGTGTGGTTGTGCTCCCCGTCTGGATGTGCCCCCTATAAAGGGGATGAAAGGGGGGTTTTCCCTAAATATTGGTATTTATTGAAAAACCTTCACAGAAACTGCCAGACAGATCCAGATCAAACTCACCATGAGGCATCGGGACCATGCCCTAACCTTAAGTTGTGCTCCTCATGGCCATGTCTGCCTTGGGCACCCTCTCCGAATCCCTCCCCGAATCCCTCATTTTCACTAAAACATCATCTTCTCCACAATTACCTGAGCGATCTGGACCAAATTGGGTACAATGCATCAGGTCCCATGGTCTTGTGCTCCCCTTCCAGATCTGCCTATTTAAAGGGGGGATTTTGCCCCAATATTGGTTTTTCATTCAAAAATATTCTCAGAAACCAACAACCGGATCCACACCAAACTGGCCATCATGATCATTCCCTAACCTTACATTTTGCTCCCCATGGTCGTATCTCCCCTGCAAAGTGGCCATGGCCTCCCTCACCTAATTCCTCATATTCAGTAAAACATATTTTCTTCACAAACTACATGACCGAAATGGACAAATTTAGTGGATAAATCAGAACAGTAAGGTCTCATGGGGTTGTGCTCCGCATCTGGATCCACCGCCTATAAGAGGCTGAAAATGGGGGTTCTGCCTCAAATCCAGGTAGTTTATTTTAAAATCTTCTCAGAAACCGATGGCAAGATGCAGACTAAAGTTTTCATGAAACATAAGGACCATGCCGTTAACTTAGGTTGTGCTCCCCATGACCGTACCACTGTAGGATGGGGGGACCATGGCCCCTTCCCGCTAATCCCTCATTTTCACCCCACCTGTTGGGGGAAATAACTGTCAGTTCCCCATCGAGCTATTTATTCATATTATTTACTGAACAAAAATCCACAAACTGTTTCCTGCATATTTTCTTTGTGGTAAGTGGATATTGCTTACACACGATAATATAATATTGTTGCGGTTCTACAAAACCGCATGCTTCAAAGGCAACGGCACCCAACATACAGTGATCCCCAGGCAGTTATCTCGTTAGTCTTCATGCAGTCAGACCTTCCCCTCATGTCTCGTGGGTTAACGGGACGAAGTGCGTTGTGTGGGTCTTATGGCTCGGTCTAATTATATCTCTATCTTCCATTCAATCCTGATTTTCATTCCAACCCTTTCCTTTTATCCATGATACAAATCGAAGCAGGCACCGCACCCAGGCAGCCACCCTATGAGAGACTCTCCACCAACACTGTACAGGACGCGCATGGCACATCTGCATGTTTCATTCAAATCTGCACACCAATTTACAACGCGTCTCACCTTGCTCAACCTCCACTCACCAGAAGCACCACCTCGACCACCAACATCTCCCGCACACAGAAAAAATCACCCCGCGCCTCCACGCATCTCCGCATCGATGCAATTTGCCACCAAATGAGCGTGTTGCGTGGCTCAGGCCACTCGGACTGCATGGTGTGGGAACAGGCCAAGCACATTAAAAGCACCAACCTCAGCTCGCCGGGGGTGCCCCGAACGGGCATGCGGGACCGACACGACCCTAGTCCAGTCGCCAAAACACGGCCTGGGAGTTAGGTGAAAGGCTCCGAGCCATGTCACGCCGGATGTGCGAATGAGGCCGCTTCCAGCCCCAGAAGCCTGGCAGGGCGGGGCCGGGATCCAATGGAATGGCACGATTCGGATGACGACGCGTCGCTTTGGGTCGTTGCCCCACCCTCGCCCAGGGCTTATAAAAGGCAGATTGTGAAGCCGTCTGCTCTCTCTCCTCCCTCTTGCCTGCCTGCCTCGCACTGTCTCCACCTGTTTTCCACACCCACTTCTTCGCCTCTCTGCTCCACCATCTCTTCACTGCACCTCGTCTGCCTGTCGCTGCATCTGCGCTCGGGGTTGGTGTGTGACAGACGTTCTTCTGGACCAGCGCGGACCACACATTTCCACGAGCCCCAGCAAAGTGACCAAGCAAGAGATAACATGCCGACTCTAAAGGTGGGATCGCTCAAAAAGAGCGTCCCCCAAAGCGTACTGGGTTGCGTGGTTGGCCGACCGCGCCAGGTATTGTCAGGCCATTAGTTCTCCTCTGCTCTCCTTCCTTCTGGCTAACTAATCTTCAGTGGGTTTGTGTGTGTTTATGTGATGGCGCCTATCGTAGCCTAAGTTAAGATCGTAGAAGATATAATGGAATAAATCTGCTCTGTGTTTGCTTTTGTAAATTGCTTGCCTTTTGTTGCACCCCACAAAATCCTTGCTATCCCTGCTTTACATAATAATAAACCCCATTTACTGTGCCACATACTATTCCTTGCAAATTGTAAATAATTGCTTTGTCTAGAAATGTTCCCAGCTTGTTTTCATCTTTTCCTTCATTGGTCCAGCATGGTCTGTATCCTTGCCGAGCCGGGACGTTATCCCCCTACGATCTGTTTTCTAGCTAGTACGTCCTTGGCAGTTACGCTCGGTTGCATCTGATCCAGTAAGGTGATCCGGTTTGAAACAAGGCATACCGAGGGCGTGTACCCGGTAATTAGATCATGTGACAATTTTAGGTAACCGGTTTCCATTCGACAGAGGACCCTAAGTCACGTGGGTGAGTTATTGGGGTTCACGGTCGATTAGCGACCCACCGCGTCACCGAGTTATCCGTGTGCGACAGCCTACGATTCCGGAGAGTCTGGTGGGAACCCGAGGTAGCTTCCCCAACCCCCCATGGTCTTCTCGTCCCAATCCCGGGTCCACAACAATATGTATCGCACAAATAATACCTTTTCAATATCCTAAGTTATTTTATCTACTGAAAGGTAACTGTGATATTAAATTGACTTTCATGGAAATTTGAATTGTTATCCATCTACCTGTATTGCACACTTCTAACTTCCCACAATTGTTTAATGGGTAATATTACCACAAAGTGAAAATAACACAAACCTTTGCACAGAACTGTTTTTCCATATTGCACACTCATTATCTGAACAGAGACAATGTCCTCCACAAATTTGTGGAGTTATTGTTGTTGTGGCGAGGTAGATTTTGTACATTTTTGAAGCATCTCCGTTTAGCATACTTGTCGATCACAAAAGGTTCTAACTTCTCAAAATCATCAGTGTTGCTGGCTCACCATGGCTTTTTTGCAGTGTTTGCTACCATGGCACGATTTCTTCTTTACAGCAAATGTTATGTCTGGAAGCAGATTGTAAAAAAAAAACAATGTCTCGACTCATCTGCAATGAATAAGTCTGTGTATTTATTCTGTGTGTTTAATTTCCTCCTCTTTTAAAAGAGGTATTGAACCTCATAACATAGCTGAATACCTGGGGACAAAAGGGTCCACAGGCTAGGGTCTCCGTTTTTGAGAAGGATGGAATTATATTATTGAATAGCCCCTTAGGAACAGAAAATATCTCCCCATAAGAGACTGTTAAAACATCCAGCATATAAATCTGTAAATATGATCCAAGTTTTTTGATAGTTTCCATCCACTGTTGTTTTTTTTTTAACCTTAGTAATTTTTGTTAATGTTTTTTTGAACAACTGTAATTTTAACTGTAAATTTAATTAAACAACTGTAATTTTTGTTCCATGGCAATTTGTTTACATTATAATTCCCATGGTACCTTCAAATAATTGGCCATTGTGTGCTGGTACACTGACTGTAATTACCCAGCGCACTTTACGAAGCGAAACGTGGGGTTAAGCAATTGGTTCGCTTTTGTCTGTCGGTTCATCCCTCCATCAACGTCAGTTTATTATTGAGAAACAATTTCATTTCAGTTGAATATTATATTTTGAACATGAATCAGAAAACGAACCTGCAGTTTAGTAAGTACTTTGGCTTTGAATTTGTCCCGATCGCGTATGCACAGAGAGGGAGGAGTGGGATAATTTTTTTTTTTACTCTGCCTGCCTGCCTGGCAGTCAAACAAAATTTTAAATAATTCCAAACAGGAAACTTACTGTTTTTAAGGACGTCATAAAGGACACAAACAATAGGCATGAAGAACTAATATTACGTCAGATAAGTTGGTGTAACAGCAAATGCGTCAACGGCGGTACACTTCTGGAATTATTGCTTTTTTATGGAACCTTTAAAATCTTTCTTTTATTTCAGTGCAATTATATACTTGAACACTGTGGAACATAAATTGCCTTCTTATTGTTTCAAAAACCTCCAGTTTTGCAGTATAGTAAATCCTTTCTCATCGCAGGTTTTGACCAATCGCGGAAACCTCAACCTCCTTTATGTACCGATTTAGTTATCACAGGGTTTAATTTCGACCTATAGTGGTTTTTGAACTGAGCTGTGATAGTTATCTCGCTCCATTAATAATCAGGTATCGAAGTGTAACATAGACCAAAGTAATTCGTTTAATTTTATTTATTCACTGCTTTACGGACCTGCAGGACAATTTATAAAAGAAACACATTGGCAGATTACAAAGGAAAATGATTTAAGAGATTAATAGGGGAAGAATGGTTATGTTATGCCTGGTGTTGGTTTAACGGCTAGGGTGGTGGTCTTGGGATCCTAGGATCCTGAGTTCAAATCCCACTCAACTCTTGGATTAATACGAGGTGGGGTTGACTCTGCCTGTCACCCTTCCGAGGTCGGCAAAATGAGTGCCAGCTTGCTGGCATCCTGTGTCAGAGTGGTGACCTGTCCATGATTGTGCCCAATAGCCAAGGAGACTGCTCAGGCAGCACCAACGCTCTGCATGGAGTATGGTCCCAATGGATGGATGGAATGGTTGTGAAGCGGGGCAAGTTTAATTTCTTCTGAAAGTTTAATCGACTTCAACACAGCAGGAGACTTCATCGCAAAGCCGATTTATATTTATTTTACATGTTTATTTCAATTGTGATGTGTTTATTTTTGGCTGAATTAATTTTTGGGTTTATTTTTGCCACCTCCCTCTATATTTTCTCAAAGCCCAGGAACCTCACCCTCTTTTTACCATAAAAAAATTGTTTTTAACATTTGTGGTTTTTAGTATCGCGGCATTTTCCAGGAATGTAATGCCCATGATATTTAAGGGTTTACTGTACTGTACTTGGACATGTTATATAAGGTGGTATATAAGACTGCAGCAACGGCACCAAATTTCTGTGTTTTTCTTTTTTACAACCTTTAAAATCATTCCAGTATTTTGTTTCATTTGAATTATATATTTGAACACTGTGTGGGGTAAGGTGTTCTATTAACTCCAGTTCCTGGTTGTGGTTCACACTATCTGCTGTTGGCTCGAGTTGTGGGATTCAGATATGGTACAAAGTACCACATCTTTTTGGATTTTGAATGTCTTAACATTCACTTTGTGATACATGTGCATTTTCAGGTTGTGTACGGAGGTTTAAGATCTGTCAGGTACAGGTTGAGGAGGGTCGAGGAAGACAGTGGTGGAATCTCCGCCGGACGTGCTTTCGTATTGTGGAGCACAACTGGTTTGAATCATTCATTATCATCATGATCCTGCTGAGCAGTGGAGCACTGGTGTGCACTGGACTCTTTGTTCGTTTTTTTTTTTTCTTTTCTTCTGCTTGAAAATACTTTATCTGAGCCATCCTGTAATTTCATTTCTAAATTATTTGCTATGTTCCTCATATTCGTAGTGATTTTTTTTTTTTTGAGATTTACAAGTTATTTGCTAATTTGTACTGAGAAGTATAAATAGGATACAACATGCCATTGTATGTTGTGAAAAGAACATGTCATTCACAGACCTGTTACCAAACTCTTTAAAGAAAGATTATTTTGTTCTCACATTTTCATCTCAGACAAGTTGGTTGCCTCTGTTTTCCACCACTTCTTGTCAAATCTTGCTTCCTCTATTATCCCTCCATCTCTCCTCAGTCTCTCCAGGTTGTAAGCATTCTTCCAGCAACCAATCCTTGTGTGTGAGTTTGTGTTCGTCCTTGTGAAACTCACATTTTCCAGGCTCACTGCCCACCTCCATTCCTATGTTAATCTCTTTTCCTGTTTCAGGAACAATGTTCTCAGTCTGTTCAATCCCACTCTTCCCTCCAGGACATCAAGTAAGCAGTGCACCACCACCTCAGGTCGTCCTTCATCCTGACCTGATATCTTTTCTGCCCTCATTAACCTTCCCTTCATCCTGACCTGATATATTTCAACCCTCATTAACCCTCCCAGAACCCCCTCCACCTACTTTGCAGGCTTCTATATTTTCTTCCCTCTTCTCTCTCCTCCTATCTATTCACCCCGTTGTGTCCACATATCCCACTGCACAATTCTGTTGCCTTCCACCCTCTGTTACCTCACTATTCCATGTATCTAGACTTTGTGCAATTTTTTCAGCTACTTATCCTTTAAATACACTTTCTGCATGTTTTTTTTTCATAGAGTAGGTAGGCTTTCATTCAAATGAATAACTTTTAAATACCACTCATTAATTCAAATTTTGATCATATCAGTGCAAATACAAACAGGAATCCCCTCGACTTCTTGAGGATTAAATTAGAGTTTATTCTGGTTTTGATAACTGATGTGATTTAAACTATGTTATAAATATGTTGACATGTTAAATACCACTCGGGCATGATATGCATTTAATCCAGTCCATCCACGAAGGGATCTCCGCCATTTTAAGTCTCCACTTCAGCTTTAGTTGTGGATGAGCGGTTGACTGTGGGTCAACAGGTGACAATATTCACATACATGTACTGAATATGAAATCTTCGGTTCAAATTTTCACTCAACACCCGGATTTCCTTCACACTGCACGGTTGATTCAAGTCCTTACTGCAACAACTCTTCATGGAATAAGGAACAGATACATTACAATGAATATTTTCTCTGTTCATGGTGTCCCAGGTCGAAAAACCAGTTAAAACCAGTACACATTTTCAACTGGTCTCTATTGGTTCTAATTGGTCTTTAACTGGTCTCTATTGGTTTCAACTGGTACCAGTTAAATTCAGTCAGAATTCCAATTTCCCAGTTGAAAAAACCAGTAGCTCATATTTGTACCAGTTAAAGTCTTACTGGTTCCAGTTGATACCAGTTGCAATGTACTGGTCCCAGTTGATACCAGTTGCAATGTACTGGTCTCCCAGTTGATACCAGTTACAATGTACTGGTCCCAGTTGATACCAGTTAGTTAAATACAATTGTATTTCAACTGGTAATATATCACTCTATTCCAATTTCCATATTAAAACCAGTAAGAAACCAACTGGCTTTACTGGTACCAGTTGGCTACTGGTTTTCAACTGGTACCAGTTGACCAGTAAGCTACTGGTCTTTACT
>NC_140973.1:18586621-18819121 GCF_056783735.1 Eptatretus burgeri
CCATGGCTGTTTCTCCTCCGGAAAGGGGGCCACGGGCCCCCTCTCCGAATCCTTCTGTTTCACAAAAACATCTTCTCCACAACTACCTGAGCGAATCGGACCAAATTTGGTGCCATGTATCAGGACAGTAAGATCTTTGGGTTGTGCTCCCTATCCGAATCTACCCATTTAAAGGGGGTAAAAATGTTGCTCTTCATGACCAGACCACTTCAAGAAGGGGGGCCATGCCTCTCCCCTTAATCGCTCATCTTCACCCCACCTGTTGGGGAAATAACCGTTAGTCCCCCACAGGGCTATTTTTCATTGTGCTGTAATGCAGCAGTTTTCTCTTTTTCAATATATTGTTGCGGATTTCGCGCCCGCCGGCGTGCGACGGCCACGTAACTCGAATCGCGGCACGTCGCCCACCGGACGGACAATCCAGTCGTGACCCTCTCGGACTAACGCCGGGAACCAGTCACGGGTGGACCTTTCGGTCTCACCGCGATCGAGCCAATCAGCCCCCGCGTGGGATAGGGTTGCTCGCCAAATTCGAACTACCTAAGTACCCACGCGGAGGGTAGACCGGGCGATCGCACCTCGCCGCAGGTCGACTTCGGACACGGGCCACTTAAGCGACCCGTTCCGTACTATCAGAATAACCGAGCGGTGTTATCGTCGACCTCGACGGTTCGATTAATTATCGGGCGTATTCAGCCCACTACCAACCCTTTACGTGAAGCAAGATGGGGGTTCAATGGAGGAAAAGACGAAGCGAAGCGGGAGAACAGTTCAACAATAAAGCACATTTATTCTCGGCACACGGGAAGCACACAAATACAATTCCACCAAATGCACACAAAAAAGAAAACACAATTCCATTTACACAAAAAGCAAACATAAAAGTGAAAACACAGTGCAGAGCTAATACCGACTACCGAGCACACGGCAACACTTATACAATTCTACTTCACAGACGGCGCCGACAACACATACCCAAAACCAAGGAAAAGAAATACCCTCAAGAATGAGGTAGGCCTGGGGCCGAGACCTGGTCGGGCCTACCCGTCTGGTGATGAGACGCGGAGCGGCGATGGCCCCGCAACCCGCGGGCCTCGTGGACAGTGCCTGGCAGGGGGTGGGAACGGGGCCCCCTTGGTCGCACTATCTCAGCGCGGGGGGAAACAGGAGGGGGGGTTGCTGATGCTCGGGGTATAGAGGATCTTTATTATGTGCGACGAGCGTCTCCACCTCGGCCAGGTCGCGCTGCCGGCCTCCCTCGGGCGCGCAGCTCCTTGCACGACGCGAGCACCCTTCGTCCGACTCGCCGCCTCTCCACAGCTCGTCCCCTCCGTTCCGACTCTCCTTCGCCTCGTTCCGACCTTTACGACTCCCTTCTTCCTCGTTCCGACTTCTTACTACCTCGTTCCGACTTTTACTACTCTTTTGAATGACGAACACCGTCCTTTTATCCCCCCGTCACTTCGCCTTTGACCCCCTCCCTTTGACCTTTCAACTCGCTCCCCATTGGCCCGAGAAAAAGTGGGCGTGAAGGCTTTTTGATCCACAAATTTGCATATATCGATCGCCCTGGGGCCGGGCCAATTCGCCCCTCGCTCACCGATTGGACGGCAAAAAGTGGGCGTGTGTCGTTTTCGATCCGTTTTTGAAGCAGAAAATCCGTGATTTTGTACACGCTGTTCAACGTGCGCCCTACACGAGTCCAGCATCGGTGCCCATGAGTGGCGCGAGATGACGGTGATGCGATGGTGGCGAGTTGTGACGGTAAAGGTCGTGGCGGTTGTGGTGAAGCGGTGGTTGTGGTCGGTGGTTGATGTTGTGGTTGTGATCATGGCGGTTGGTCCAAAATAAAGATAGTAAAAGAAAAACGGCTATCCTGAAGAGTCGCAGCTCGTATAAATGACATGTATTCCCACTAGACAACGGGTTTGGGCCTAACTACACATGCACTTACCGAGATACCTCACCTAAGGGACCTGAATGGTGGTTTGCGAATCTGGTAACCACAACACTACCCCCTTCCCTTTTTACAGACTCGTCCCGAGTCGTCAAATTTTCGTGTGCCATCATGTGTAGTTTTCCCCTAGTACATTTTACCTACGGATCCCTGAGTGCGACATTCATGGTATTCGTGTCCCCAAAATAAATAACCTAAGGGCTGCGTAACTATCTAAACAAACTCACTCACACGGACGACTTAAATAAAATTGCCGGCGCTAAGACAAACATGCCGGGGGCGCACTCATATGTACAGTACATCTTACCTTAACTTACAAATCTTACACTAAACCATGGCCCAGGATCATTGAACTCTGCAAAAGAAAGCAGTTAGCAGGGAGCCAGGCTGCCCACATGCAGTCTCTGACTCAACCAATGCAGGTGACAGGGAACGTGGCTGGCTGCTCACACGCAGTCCAAGGCCTTCCTTTTTGAACTGAACGCAGTGAACCACAACGGTGCATGGGCTGCACAAACGCAGTCTCCGTGCCAGCTCAAGTGGCACACGCAATGAGCACAACGAATGGATGAATGAACACAAACACGGTGCACGGGCCGCCACTGCAGGCCCGTGTTGTAGCTGCCAACAGGGCAGTTCTTGCAGCTTGCAAACTGTTGCCTTGATCCTGGCGCACATGGAAATGAACAGGGGGGGCAAAGCAAAAATTGAACGGGGCTGGTTAACATGGGCAGTGGGCATGGCATGGCAAAGGCAGCAGGCAAACACAGCCCGCAGAAGAAGGCCGCTGCAGGCAAACACAGCCCGCAGATGAACTGGCCGGCACAGGCCTTGAAGAAAACAGCCAGCAGATGAACTGGCCGGTACAGGCCTTGCAGCACAACAACAGCTGCCGATGAAGTTAGCCGGCCTTTGCCGTTCAGTGGAGGTTGGTGGAGGGAGTGCGGTGGTGCTGGCCACTTGGAAGGCGGGCTCGGACCTACCTCCCTGTCTCCCTCCCAACCTATCGCCTTTGCCTGTCACTGTACATACCCACTCCCTTAATTTGTGAAAAACCAATTTAGCCCCCACTTATTTTTTTGTTGTTTTTATTTTTACTCCCCCACTATAAATCGTCCCCTAACCCCCTTTATCGTCCTTGTTCGGCTAACCTATCCTGTCACCTAGCCTACTCCCAACCCCTACGTTCCCTTCCCGGAGGGGAATAAGGGAGAGCTAGCGTCCTGTGTCGAGGCCCAACGAAGCCTCAGAATGGCCTCCCCAGAGTTCGGCGATCTTAACACCAAGTGGGTCCAGCGGCCCACAACGACAGCGAGGGGATGGATGGTGCGGAGGGGTACATCTCCTAATCTACCCTAACCATTTAACTGTTAAACTACCCCGGGGCTTTCAACAAGCGCCTCTCGCTTAAACTAATGGTTCTAACAACCCAGATTCCCGTCGCCTGTGTTGGTGTCCTCACAATTTCGGGCCTCGCCCCCCAATTTTCGCTCCGTGCCCTCACACGGTCTCCTGGCTGGGACACGTGGCTCTCTCTGGCAGGCACGACCCTCTGCCGAATCTCCCGCTATGGCACCCCCGGGCACTACACTGCCTCCGAGCCTACCAGCTCCCTAACACCGGGGAGTGCCCCCCATGGCACCTCCCCTGAAACGCACACGTGGCAGGCCGGCCTCCCGGGCCCCTTTCCGAGGGTCACCCGTGCCCACTGCACTGCCCACGCGGCTAATGGCGCCCCGGGCCCCCGCACCAAGCAGGCGCACCCGTGCCCACTACTCTATCCCGGCCCCCCATGGGCCCATGGCCTACCGCGGCCGACTAGCCTGGTGCCCGGGGTACCCACTCAGCGATACTCACCTTTCGCAGCCACGCTCCCAAGCCCGTCAACAGGGCTCCTGCACCCCTCCAAATGGGTCTCGAGCCTACTTTCCCACCAACAGCAAAACGACCTCCATTTTTCAATTTGACTAACCCAGCTAACTCACTTTACTCTGACCCCGGGGTCCCTTGGGCGGGAGTCACTCCTCCCCCCAATCACTCATCGCACCATGCATTCCCCATTCGCTCCATTCACACAGACCCGCTGGCCTCACTCACTCATCATGTCTTCACCTCATAACTCTTCAATACACACACCGCTGAACTCTGCCATCCTTCTAACTACATCCCCTAACTAACTCGTGCTCCCACGTCGTCCCTTAAACTATAGCACGTTCCATTTAACACTACGTAGCTAAACTACGTCAACTCTACACATCCAAAGTCTGTCTCTGTCTCCTAACTCAAAAAATTCATTTTATTTCCCAACCTAAATCTGGCTACAATCCCTCTAACTAATCCATTCCACGGACTCCATGAGGACTTACCCCTGCCCCATGAAGTCGGTCTAGCTAAGCTAACCCTTCCCCCTAACTAGTTTCCATCCTGTGCCCAGGATAAGGAGGTCTTTCACCCCTTGCCCAGGAATCCTGTACACCCGAAAGTGAGGCTTGTTTTTCCCTTTTTTTTTTTTTCATGCCCAGCACCTGCGCGGCAACTCAGAGCTCGCGCACTTTGCACCTGCCCGTGACGTCATGCAGCTGCACGTGTTCCTCGTCCCTCCTTGGACGGGACCATCCGGCAGAGATACCCCTCCTGCCGGATTCCAACCCCACGTGCAGCCATGACGTCACCGTGCGCAAAAAAAAAACACAAGCCCCACGTCTCGAGGGGTTTCCCACGCGAACACATGTGCTTTGCCCGTTGGAGCTGAACACACACGATCGCGTGGAGAACCCGTCCGGTCCAAATCCATTTACCTGCCTAAACTTTGTCCGTCCGCGGGATCGGCAAATCCACCGCGTGCGTTTCCGGACCGGGACTTCACTCTCGCAAGCGAGCACGTGGCGGTCTCGTGCGTTGCACAGCACGAACCGCGTGCTCACTGCTGGGTGAACCCGGCACGGTCCTCGAAACAACTACAGCCGCTACTCGGCTTTCTCTCCTCTGTCGCCGTCTCCGTCGCCATTCCACACACGCATACCTGCGTGTCACGACGCACACAGTCCACTCAATCACATTCACACGGGGAGACGCGGCTGCGTGCTCCCGCATGCCAACCGACATCTCCCTCTCATACCGCTCTCTCACACACACGGTCTCCCTGGCACCCAGCGACCTTGCACACGGCCGTTCACTCACGCGTGCCTCACTACTCACACAAACCATACTACTCACACGTGGTGCTCCATTCACTCGCGCGGGGGCACTCACCCGCGGTGCCTCGCCCACACACGCGAGGGCACTCAACCGCTGTGCCTCATCCACACACCGTGCCTCACTCATACACGCGGGGGCACTCACCCGCGGTACCTCACTCATACACACGGCGACACTCACACCTTGCACCACACACACAGGGACAACCACACTGGGGATTCGTGTCCCCACAAGGGTCTCCGGGGCCTCCATACCCCCCAAGCTCTCCGTGCACCTGTCCACAGCACTCGTCCCCTCAACCTCGCAAAGCACGACCGAACTCACCTGGTCGTGACTCGCCTCAAGGGGGCATACTCCCTCCCCTCGTTCCTGGAGGAGGTCATCCAGCTGCTCGCACCGGGTCCCCACACGCTCCGCGAGCTCACCCCCATTGTCCTCCACTACCTCCGTGTGTGTGTGCGCGTCACTTACCCCGTCTTCATCGTGTTTATTGGTCTCTGCTTCTTTCTGGCGTCTTTCCCTTATCTTTATGTAGGTCAACCTTGCTTTCTCTTTAAGTCGCTCCCGTCCTTCCCTGTTTTTCACTCCTTGCTCTTTCACGATCTCCGCGTACCTCATCCTTGCTTTCCGTATTAATTGTTCTTTTCTCTCCCTCCCAATTACTTTCACCTCGTCTCTTGTCTCCCGAATTATTTTCTTACCCGCCTCCACCGCGGGCCTGTCAGCCGTTGCACCCCCTTCCAGCTCGTTTGTTCCGACACGTGGAGTCGCCATTTTAAGTTCCCTGCTCACGGCCTTCATGCCCGCCTGCAGGCATCGGCCCATGTTCTGCGTCTCACCCCGTAGTTCTTTCATTTCTTCCTTCATGTTTGTTTCCATTCCGTTCATTTGTTGTGTATTCGCATCCATCTTTTCGTTCATTTGTTGTGTATTCGCATCCATCGTCGTTTTCACTTCATTCATTTGCTTGTTCATGTCTTTCATTTCGTTTTTCATTTCATTTGTATTTGTATCCATCTTTTCTGTCATTGCCGCCAGCATGGCGCATAGCTGGGCCATGTCGGATGCACTCAGCTGAGCCGTTTCGGCAAGGGTTGGGGAAGGGTTTTGGTGGAGAGGGGGGGGGGAGGTGTCATACACTGCGGCCGCTGCCGCACCCATTCGGGCTCTGGGTTCAGTTGGGCGAGTCCGTGTTCCTGCACAATCAACATTTCCTGCTCGGGGATTCCATCCTGGACCATGGATTCTACATTACTACACATATACATTTCTAATACCCCCGGCTCCCGCTCGCCTTGAGACGCCATCTTGCTTCTCGTGAAGGGTTAATTTCGCTCGCTCGTAATTTGGAGGGAATCGGGGGTCGCTTCTCTCACCCCTGGACCGATTCCCGTAAATTTAGCCGGAGACAGGAGAGCCCGTTGTCCCGTTCTCCGATACCAGTGCCGTAAGGAGGGCGATGAATTTGTATCCCACTCCTGACACCAGTGTTGCGGATTTCGCGCCCGCCGGCGTGCGACGGCCACGTAACTCGAATCGCGGCACGTCGCCCACCGGACGGACAATCCAGTCGTGACCCTCTCGGACTAACGCCGGGAACCAGTCACGGGTGGACCTTTCGGTCTCACCGCGATCGAGCCAATCAGCCCCCGCGTGGGATAGGGTTGCTCGCCAAATTCGAACTACCTAAGTACCCACGCGGAGGGTAGACCGGGCGATCGCACCTCGCCGCAGGTCGACTTCGGACACGGGCCACTTAAGCGACCCGTTCCGTACTATCAGAATAACCGAGCGGTGTTATCGTCGACCTCGACGGTTCGATTAATTATCGGGCGTATTCAGCCCACTACCAACCCTTTACGTGAAGCAAGATGGGGGTTCAATGGAGGAAAAGACGAAGCGAAGCGGGAGAACAGTTCAACAATAAAGCACATTTATTCTCGGCACACGGGAAGCACACAAATACAATTCCACCAAATGCACACAAAAAGAAAACACAATTCCATTTACACAAAAAGCAAACATAAAAGTGAAAACACAGTGCAGAGCTAATACCGACTACCGAGCACACGGCAACACTTATACAATTCTACTTCACAGACGGCGCCGACAACACATACCCAAAACCAAGGAAAAGAAATACCCTCAAGAATGAGGTAGGCCTGGGGCCGAGACCTGGTCGGGCCTACCCGTCTGGTGATGAGACGCGGAGCGGCGATGGCCCCGCAACCCGCGGGCCTCGTGGACAGTGCCTGGCAGGGGGTGGGAACGGGGCCCGTTGGTCGCACTATCTCAGCGCGGGGGGAAACAGGAGGGGGGGTTGCTGATGCTCGGGGTATAGAGGATCTTTATTATGTGCGACGAGCGTCTCCACCTCGGCCAGGTCGCGCTGCCGGCCTCCCTCGGGCGCGCAGCTCCTTGCACGACGCGAGCACCCTTCGTCCGACTCGCCGCCTCTCCACAGCTCGTCCCCTCCGTTCCGACTCTCCTTCGCCTCGTTCCGACCTTTACGACTCCCTTCTTCCTCGTTCCGACTTCTTACTACCTCGTTCCGACTTTTACTACTCTTTTGAATGACGAACACCGTCCTTTTATCCCCCCGTCACTTCGCCTTTGACCCCCTCCCTTTGACCTTTCAACTCGCTCCCCATTGGCCCGAGAAAAAGTGGGCGTGAAGGCTTTTTGATCCACAAATTTGCATATATCGATCGCCCTGGGGGCGGGGCCAATTCGCCCCTCGCTCACCGATTGGACGGCAAAAAGTGGGCGTGTGTCGTTTTCGATCCGTTTTTGAAGCAGAAAATCCGTGATTTTGTACACGCTGTTCAACGTGCGCCCTACACGAGTCCAGCATCGGTGCCCATGAGTGGCGCGAGATGACGGTGATGCGATGGTGGCGAGTTGTGACGGTAAAGGTCGTGGCGGTTGTGGTGAAGCGGTGGTTGTGGTCGGTGGTTGATGTTGTGGTTGTGATCATGGCGGTTGGTCCAAAATAAAGATAGTAAAAGAAAAACGGCTATCCTGAAGAGTCGCAGCTCGTATAAATGACATGTATTCCCACTAGACAACGGGTTTGGGCCTAACTACACATGCACTTACCGAGATACCTCACCTAAGGGACCTGAATGGTGGTTTGCGAATCTGGTAACCACAACAATATTGTGGATGTGGTTACAGGGGAATTCTACTATATAGTATTAAATATGGCAATTCTCCATACATGTATGTATGCATGTATGTATGTATGTATGTGCATGTCGACCACATTTGCATACTTGTTGGAAGTATCCCAGATTGGGTCATGGACACAACCCCAATAACCCATCGCAGGGGGGGGGGGGCTTGCTAATGCTTCCAAAGTAAGTGGGTGTTTCTAGCGATTTGAATGCAAATTCTGCGACATTCATCTTCGTCATTCTTGCGTATTTTTTTTCTCCAGCCTTTACTCCATTCAGTTATATTTAGTTCACTTTGTCCTGTTAAAAAAATACAATTTAAATTACTCAATTATTGTTTTTAATTTTGCATCCAAAAAATCCCAGTTAAAATAAATTTTCATTGAGACATATACATGTCTGAAAAGGATGTGGAATTTATCGACTCAGCCTAATGAGAAGCTACTATATTTGATGTATGTTAATTTTTGTTTGTTTTGTCAGTATTTTTTATCTCAAAATATTTGCATTCTTGTATTTGTCTTTGTACATGTTTTTTTGTTGTTGTTTTTTAAAATCTTTGTCAGGCTTTTGAAGACATCTACATCGAACGGCGCAAGACGATTCGCACAGTACTTGAATTTTCAGACAAGGTTTTCTCATACATCTTCATCATTGAGATGTTGTTGAAATGGGTGGCCTATGGATTTCAGACGTATTTCACCAACGCCTGGTGCTGGCTCGATTTCTTCATTGTTGATGTGAGTTTGTTTCATACTTGTGGTGACAGAAACTTAAAAAAAACATATTTTGTTCCTTTTTTTAAATGGGAATGGGAATATATGTATGTACTTTGCACACATGCTGTTCCAAGAAGAATTTTTATATCCTCAGTGGATGGGAAATTTTTTTGGATAAATTATACAAGGAATGTGGACACAGAAGGAGGCCATTTGGCCCATAATTCCTGTGCTTTATCCAAACCCCATGAATTTAATCAATCAACTTATTTACTTATGGAGGAAATCGACAAGAAGAGACTGATGTTTCGGGTGTTAACCGTTTGTCGGAGCAAAAAAAACCTTTTTGCCTCGACAAAGGATTAACGCCCCAAATGTTGGCCTCTCCTGCTTCCCACGACAGTTACCATACCTCAATCAACTTCCTGTTGATTTCATCCATTGTTCTAACTGTCCACCAAGCACAAATGCATATCAAAACTAGCCTTCACCAGCATGATAAATTCTTCATTCTAAAGCTTATTTACTTAATTTCACTGCAGAATGAGGGATATGTTTATTTAACTCACAAAAATAAGTTGCTTTTCATAATTCCATTTCGCAATTCCACAAATATATAAATGTGTTCGACAAGAACCATTGGCATGTGCCTCGACTTCAATATTTACCTCTATCCCATAACCTCTTTCTTGATCAGTCACTATTCAGAGGGCAACACATTTTAGTTCAGAAGTTTTCATGAGCAGTTAATTTTGCTCCTGTGAAGTAGAAATCCCAATTTGAATAACATTTGTTTTTACCACAATGTACAGAACTTTATGGGATTACTTGTAATACTTGTGAGCTTCACCCCTCTTCTTCTTTACACCTTAATGCTAAATAATACTGTTTTTGGTTACATTAACATTGGTTTACAAAAAACACAGGGGCTGTCTTAGTCATGTTAATGCTATCTATATATACTGTATATAGTGAAGCAATTGTATGTAAAGGGCTGTTAGCTCCCGAACCCTAATAGCTCGGTATGTATGTATGTCCGCTCTATATCCATTGGTTGGACAGCTGGCCTGATGCCACCAACAATTTTGACCTGAAAAAAAACATACGTCCACCATTTTAATAAGCTTAAGACATCTTCGGAAGTGTCATATTCACAATCACCATACCCTCCCTATAAGTTTACCGTTCAGTATAAAACAACCGAAGTGACTGTTAAAAGGATCATCAAATATTGAAAGGTTGGAGCCGGTAGGCGTCATGGGCCCTGTGAAGGTGACTGTGCATATAGGCTTCAGGCCTCTGGTGTCAGCCTATGGGCCAGTGCAATTGGAATTATCTGAGCGATATAACCATGATTTATTATATACCAGCAGAGTATCCATCCTATGGGCAATCTTGTTCCAAGCATGCAACACGTTCTTCTGATGGACATCCTTGTTTGGGCGGTGTAGAGGCAACTGACAGATCTGTATAGGCAAAAAAAAGAAAAAAAGGAGCGGGTTACATGCATGAAGCAAAAACATACCTACTGCTTATAATTCAAAACACCTCACTGCACTAGAAAACATGGGGACAGGGAATGCTGTACTATCAGACCTTGCTATTCTCCGATTCGCTATTTGCGGACCCCCCATGTTCGCGGTTTATAAAATGCAACCTGCTTCGACATTCACGGCTCTGTGCTTCACATAGTCATGGTTTGTTTGGTTTTTTTTAATGCTTTTTTGTGGGTGTATTTGCAGTTTTCTTGCATTTTTGCGTTTTTTTATTTATTTATTTATTTTTTGCGTGCGTATTCACAGTTTTTCACAGGATTTTTGATTGTCCCTCATAAATCACGAACCGCCAGAAACCTACCCTCCCCCCCCCCCCCGATTCCATTTAAACAATGCCCCTCTATTCATGGATTCACTATTCGTGGCATTTTTCAGGAATATATCCCCCACAAATAGCAGGGTCCGAAAATACTGTAAAGGGTGGAGACTTGTTATTCCCTCCTGCACCTGGAGATGGTGCTGCATGATGCACATTTACTTCGAGAATTTACGTTCCCTCCCTACCCCCTCACCCCCTAAGACCATCGGCAAAGATAAACACATGCCCCTATACATTAATTGGGGTCATGCTGATCCAATGTAGCAAGTCTGGATGTAATCAGTCCAGAACTGTAGGAAGAGTAGCGAGACAAACAAACACACACACAAACACACACCCAAACACCGGCCCTCAAATTATAGTAAGGATGCTCATAAACAGTATACATGTTTTTTGCTTCATGTACGTAACTCGGGTTATTTTAATTTTCGGGACCAATCAAGGCAGCATCTGTTGTCTATACACTGCTCAAATAAAGTGATGTTTCATAAGAACGTGTTACACTCTTGGAACAAGATCGCCCATAGGGCGGGTGGGTACTCTGCTCATACTTTTAATGGTATTTACCTTGGTAGTACATGTTCTTTGTACACAATACAATTAACACCTTTCTCTCCCTCTTCCCAACCTCTTTAATCCCTGCTCATTTTGCAGGTTTCCATAATCAGCCTCATAGCCAATGCCTTGGGCTACTCTGACATAGGAGCCATTAAATCCCTCAGGACTCTGAGGGCATTGAGGCCTCTGCGCGCCCTGTCACGGTTTGAGGGGATGCGGGTAAGGGGCAGGCAGGGCACGTGGCACGCTGCATGGCACCGCTGTTAGCGGCCGGCATGCCCAAAAGGTCAACCATCCATCCCACGAGGCTACTGGCAGCAGCTCTGCGGTCTGTAAGCACCCACCGTTTCCTCCCTGGTGCTCGCCACCACTTTTCATCCCTGCTGTCTCCTCCAGCCAACATCGAGTCTCTCACTGTCTCCACAACCACATGTGCTTGGTGTCTCTCTTGCCCTTCCATCTGGTCATCC
Organism: Eptatretus burgeri; assembly: GCF_056783735.1. Lineage (NCBI taxonomy): Eukaryota > Metazoa > Chordata > Myxini > Myxiniformes > Myxinidae > Eptatretus > Eptatretus burgeri. The sequence goes on from NC_140973.1 coordinate 18,598,575, forward strand.
CATTCAGTATGCTTTTCCACTTTTCCCCCAAATTTTTACCTTTCGTTCTCAACCACATTTCCGAGAACTTCTCCCACGGAGGATATTCGTAAATTGTGTGGCCATTTTGTTTGGCCTTTACCTGCACTTTGGCACTATTCAAAGCTCTTTTTGGAGGACTCCAATGCTATTTTTTTTAATGCAGGTATTGAGGTTTATGGAAGAGTAGAATGATATTGGACTTGGGGCCAAGGGGTCAATTTGGAAGTTCTGTTTACTCCGAAAGGTATACAGATGCAATAACGAGATATCTTCAGGAAGGATCCAGTCAAACTACTTTTGCCTGGTTGTAGAATTCCAAGTATGTGCACAGCTAAGTAAGGATGTATATTCGAACGAAAATAAAACGATGATGTTTTATTCACATATTTTATCAAACAAATCAATGATTACACAAGTAATTAGGAAGGAAAGTTGTACACATTATATACCAAAATATTCCTCATGAAACTACAAATTATCATTTATAAGTCTTTATTGATGAAAAAGACAATTTCCAGACCAATGGCAGCTTTATAACAACTTTTTTTTTAAGTATCCCTCAACTTTGGCATGCATTGAGTGATAATAATCACAAATATTTTCAGATATTATGCTTCAGTGAACTTGGTGAATATGTCAAAAATTTCCCACATTATCATACAATTTGTACAGAGAAAACAGTGTATGTATGAAGCAGTTATTGCCTTGACTCGAGGAGTATATTTAACCATACCCCCTAATTTATCACTTGTCTGTCGAACACAGAAAACATCATTTTTCATCATAAATGGTATACCACAGACGACAATGCTAATATTTATGCAAAGTAATTTAGCCAACTCATTTTCAGAAAGTCTTCTTCTTTAATGGCCACAATTATTCCCATGTTCTTGTGGGGTTGGGCTGTTTGAAGCCTGGCCCATGTCTTTCATGAACCAGCTGGCCAGGCCTGACGCTCAACTAAGGTTATGGCAGGAATTTGAAAATTGGCCTTCGTGAAGGGATTTTCAGAATCATGAATTGCCTACTCTTCGCGAAATAATTTTCAGAAACAGTTACAGACAAAAAGCTTACATTAGCTGTTTGATTATCTGATTTAATCTGGCATGAGAACCAAAACAAATGCTGTTGTGATTATACATTTATCATGAACCATCCTCTACAAATGATAACTGTTCCAATACAAAAGTGAAAAAAATACACATGGAGTACGTGAGCCAGATAGCCAATTTTGGCCCATCGGTATCAAGCTTTATTGGTATTTTCAGTTAGTTATATATATGTAGCTTTAACCAATTACAGTCAAAATCAAGATTGCCGCCATGTAATTTGACCTGCTGTGTCCCATTTTTTGAACTGCATATGTCATTAATTTTTCAGTGGATTTTCCTCGAAAACAAATCTCATTTAACTCAGAAAAGTAATTATAATCTCTTTTATTTCTTAAATTTTTTTTGAAAATCGTCCTTGTTTTTGAGATAATTTGAAATATTAATTTTATTTTTTATTTTTGAATTTATCATTATTTTTCTAAAATATCAATATGTTTGTTGAAATACATTTTATGCCATAAAAAGTGAGTGCAATGGTTTTCAAATTCCATTGGCAGGTAAAATATGCTTTTAAAACCCAAAATATGATACTGTACTAATAATGTCTTCAATATGGCTCCAAAATCTCCAAAATTTGCTGTCTTGCTCATGAACAAATTACTCAAGTTTTCATTCACGAATACAGTTATACTTGAATACATTAAAATGAATATTATCAAGTGTACCTCATCCTTACCTATTGAGTTTGTGTCAAAGTCATTCACGCAGAGAACTGTCACCTTCATCTGAACTTTTATCATCGTGTCCGTGTTCATGTAATGAAGCATCATCATCATCATCATGATCATGATCATTTCTCATTTTTTCACATTGACAGTACATTCACAGGTTGGTATCACACAGCTCCGCTTACATTTACATCTTTGATTGACAACTGTTGATAGACATTAAACACCACATCAACCCCAACACTTCCCTCAGATGCTCATAGTACTTTAGAGAAGATTTGGTCTGCCAGTTCCTTGAAGGTTAGGTTGTCTCCATTCATCTTAATCTGTATCAGACCCATACCATCAATGATATAAGCAGATGGACGAGGAATGTCTTCAGCAGGATATGCATTGATCTCGAGCTTTCTGGCAAGTGCCACTTTGTTGGTCTTCCTCGGAGTACCTAAATAATTTGCTCATGCCCAGGGAGCTGGTCTGAGGGGATGCTCCAGCATAATTTTCATATCTAATTTCCTACTGGAGGCAATGAGCAGCATATGACTAAACAACTTATGGTCACTCTTCAGAACTATCTCCCTGTTAGATTATTTCTTCATCATGCTTCTCTTCATGTTTTCAAAGTTTTTCAAGTTCATCATTGGTAGTCAATTGAAAAAGTATTCCTTGGCTGACTCTAACTGACTTTCTTGGAACTCTTTAAACTCACTATCACCTTTCTTTTGTGCTTCAAGCAAATCTCAGTAAACATCTGGTGGGCCAGTGGCTCCAGTGGAGATGTTGACCAACTCCAATGGCTCATACCAAATGGGGGTGTCCATTTTTGTTTCCTAAGTCCCACCAGCGACTGTACAGCCTTTTCATCTTTGTGTATTCGTGAAGCAGTCAGATCAGGGTGACTCATTCCACAACAACTTAAGTCTATCATCTTTCTCAGTTGATCCATACATGCACTCCGGTACTCAGTGGTGATGTACTGCACCTCAATAGCTCACTGCACCTGGATTAAGACTGAATCCCTTTGTACCACCTGCAGTCTGTATCCTTGTTTATAGTCTCTTCCACAGTTTGATTAACAGGTATCTTGCTGAATCGGTTGTCATCACTCTTCTGGACAGAAAAGCCACCCTGCAGTATGTGTTGATGGACCTGTGGATGTGTTTGAGGCAATCTGGCCAGCTGGCAGTAGTAATAGACTTGTCGATACCCCACATAGTTCTGCTTATTGTAGGCAAAACACCAAGGTATCATGGCTTTTATAGACAAAAGATGGAAGAGCCAGTTACCCTCTCAAGATGTACATATCAATCCAAGTAGAATCTCTACCATGTCAATGAATGACAACCAGAAGGCGGCCAATTATCCGTGACTGGAGTGGAGGTATTCCAGGCACTCAGTGAAGCATAGCAGTGTGTGAGAGACCAATAAGTTCTCTAACACAGTATCAAAATTGTCTCTACACACATCAATTTGTGGGTACCTGATGGCGTTGATCATTTGTGTCAGATGACAGACATAATGGTGGTGACGTTCCTCGAGCCACATCATAAATCCTTCCCATGCTAATCTCAATAGGGCTTCATATACTAGCTGACACAGGCGAACACCTCTGTTATACATCCGTCCTCCAAGCACCGTCACCACGGATCCTTCAGCAGCAATACTGGATTCAACAGCCAAGTCGCACAAACCAGCCAAGCTAAAACACTTTCCAGTGATGGAGATCAGGTTACATATAGTGTGAAACGCACCCATTCGTAGAACAATCTGCTTGTACACATCATGGTGCTTCCATGCTCTCTCAGCTGCTTGGGCGTACAGTGCCTGCTCAAAGACACAGATGATCTCTTCAACATCTCGGGCTTTTTTGATCTTGAGAACCTGGTTGAGTATCTCATCGACAGTTGACAAGTGTGTCGTGAGAGCATTGATGGTAGGTAGATACCCGACATTGTCCTTCTTGACTCTTACATTGTCAAGTGTCATCATATTCAAGCCAGTCCATGAACTAACAGATTGCTCTGAAGTATCTACCATCCTTACCAAGGATCAGATTAGTGGTCTGTGTGCCATGCCTTCTTGATTCAAAGTCTAATGGCTCTGGTGTGGCGAATAGTGGACCTTGTCTCATACTAGCATTGTACTCTGTGATTTCCATGTACAATGGATTGATGCTCCTTTTCTTCTTTGGTAACACCTCAGATTTGGTGGGAGGTGCTTGAACTGTGTGTACCTGTGGCTGTATTAGGATGCAATTGACTCTGTGTGAAGTACAGCCACCACTGAGGGTCTTTTCTAGCCGGTCGATGTTCTCAAAGGCCAGGGTTGTGGGAATGCGTGGATGACTAGTGGAAGGTAGAAGAACACCTTTGTCAGCTTCAGTCTTCTGTTTCTGCAGGCAGAGTGCAGTGTCCATTTCCTCCAGCTTTGAATAAGAGAAACCATGGCTAAGTCGATTCAGGATCTTGATGATTTCCACATTCCTTGTCAAAGATTTCACTCCCCATGGTAACAGAATGTGCTTAATCTGTATTATTGAGTCGCCACTTGCAACATACTGTAGTCACAGTCCTGCCCCAATGAATGTGACCGTCTTTGCATTTTTAGAGTTTTTTTTCCTTCTTATCACCACCGAAGAGAATGTTCAGAAAGTTCACCAATGAATGTGGAAGATCAATGTACTTTACATCAAGTCAATCTGGTTGTGGTGGCCAAGACTTCTTCCCCATACTCTTGATCGTGCCTTGTATATGTAGAGCTGAATGTATCACGTTGTTCAATATCATCCATGAAATTTGCCATCTCGATCTTGTCTTTCATTTTCATGTTCTCAGTCACAACTGTCTGCACGGATATGTTGTTGGGATGGACCACATGTGCCACATTATTACCACAGACGAAATGTAGCACCTGCTTCAACTCTACCTCCAGTTTTTGACTTAGATGCTTCTTGGTTTGAGATTTTACTTGATCACTTGTATCGCCAACTGTGGATAATAACTCTTATCAGTTTATCTGTCAATTCAGTCATTTTTATAGCCTTATGATGTACGAAGAGTTTTCCCGATTTGCTCAAACAATAGCTGATGAGCATGCTGTTCAGCTTCTTGGTATGTGCTACATAATCATTATCTGGTTCAGGTGTTGTGGATGTTACTGACTCTTCTCTTGTGTAGTTCTGATAGGAAGATGTATGGTACTATGCCTCTGAAGTGAGTAATTCTCTTGATGTGATTGCTAGTATTCTTTCATCCAGTTTGGCCGAGCCTGCTTGACGTATCCTCTCATCCGAGCAGAATTATTGGGACTGATACAATGGCTCCTTTGATTTGGATCTTTTGGCATACTTATCCTTGTTGCAGAAAATGCATATCTGTTCCTGTAAACATGATGAACTTGGTACAGGTTCTCTGGTGGGCTCTCTTGGTTCTGTGCTAGTGGATGATAGTTGTTCATCTCTCGATAATATTTGAAGAGTTTTCTTGTGAGTAAATGTTGTACGACAGTTCCTGTGATAATACAGCTTGTCATCATATTCTTCTTGTTGTAGGTCTAGAATGGGATGGAAGTTATGGATGCTGGCTGCTTTCTGCAAAGATTGCTGTGACTGTTTTTCTTTCGGTTTGGTCAGTTCAGAAATGGGCAAATGCTGATAACATATGATACATGGTCACTTCTCTACCTCCTCCCTGCGAGGGCATTTCTTTGGTTTATTTGGTGTACTTGGATCCATCTTCATATTCAACTGCTCATGGCCTGCAAATAGAAAACATCAAAATTATGAATTTGACTTGAAGACATTTGCAGAATATGCGGTCCATACTGGAATTGGGCAACACTCTCAGCTGATTTGTTTTATAATGTCTCCACTTGGTGAACTTGGTGAAATAATCTACACATACGATGACACATTTAAACCCTTCAGGTTATTCGGTCAGACTGCATAGATCTACTCCAATCTGAGCCCATGGTTCAGGGGTACAGGGATGCTGTGAGGGATCAGGTTCAGCCTTATCAAATCTTGTGTTAGCCTTCTGGCAATGAAGACAGCTTTTTATGTATGATTTAATATCGCCCCTTACGCCAGACCACAAATATCGGAAAGGCAAAACAAACGAATTCTGATCGTTGTTTCGACCTCCTCTCTTCCCCCACTGTTTCTCGAAAGACACCCACCAACAATAAATTTATTTGAGGGGGGGGGCAAGTGGGCTATTGATTACATTTTTACAGTAAATTGAAACTTGATTTTAGTTTACATGCAATTAGGAGAAATTAAGAAGTCTCCCGAAACAAAGCAGTATGTCTAAAAACCTGATGATTATGGAGCACGTACCTCTCCAAAAAATTTCCGAGTGTCTTATCTTGTCCAACATGTCTGCCAATTGTCTGCTTCAGTGCTCTGACCACTCCCCTGGTGGCATGCTTGGACTATACACCCTCATTCTTGTTTATCACTGATGACACAGACTATCACCTCTTCATTGCTCATCCTTGGAAGGAATAACATTATTTCTTGAATTAGTAATTCCGTGTCAAATGGACCGAATATTGGCACCATTCGAATCCCCTTGGTCCAATGATGCATGGAAAATATTAGATTTTGGATTGGATGAAAAGGGGAAGGGGTGGAGGCGGAAAACTGGAAGGAATCTCGGGGGAGGGGGAATGAGGGGGAGGAGCGTAAAGGCGGGAGAGTGGCAGGAGGGGTAGAGGTGGGAGGGTTGCAACGACATGTAATTGAATATAAATTGTTACGCACCTGTGGATCGAGTGCTTGGAGTATAACTGTTCATCTATAATGCAAGAATTCGCCGCTTTGCCCCTGAAGTTTGGTTTTGCATCCACTATCGTTTTTTAGAGTCAGGATATTTTCCAGTTAACAAACATATAAAAATGCTGCCAAAACCTGGAGCGTTCAGCCCTTGTAGTCGTCCCATCTTTGCTTTCAAGAATTGAATGTCTCTTTTCCGGTCTTCATCCCTTCTTGTCTTATCATCCTTTTCCTGTAGTCTTCAAGGGTTAAAACTGGTTATTGTATGATTGGGTATTCTACTTTCATCCATCTGATTCTTTAAAATTAACTCACAATTTTGACATTTTAAAGGGGACTTTATATCTGTTACACTGCTGTGAGGATCGGCTATAGAAACGGGACATATTAAGATATTACAACAATAGATTATGTCCGTACTTGTTGCATATCAACTAAACAGCGAGATGAAATAAATGACTGCATTATCCGAATCGATTCATCAGATCTTCTCAACAAAAGCACTGAATGATATACTAACAGGAAGCTCACCATGCATGTGTTATATCTAGGGTCGTGTATAGAAAGCATGTATATTGTTTTCAATTATCACTATTATTTCAAAGTAAAGTTGTAGTAAATATAAGCATAAAATAACATGTTTTCAACCTGATATGAGTGTTTTGAAAATAGGTTGAAAACACTCCAGAGTGTTTTGAACCAGGGAGTGTTTTGAATGTGTTACACCGGCCCGTGGGCAGGATCCAGAGGCAGTAGCCATTCTTGGTGGCTGCCAATAGATGCAGTTTTCCGCCCATGAACTCCTCTTGTGCTGTGCCACACATTACGGTGCATTGCATAATGCATATGTTTTCCGTGGTTTATTTGCATATGTTTACTTGCAGCTATTAAAAGCAAAGCTGGAACTACCCACCACTGCGGATCTGGTTGATCATCTCATGGACACCGTTACACCGACCTTAGTTATTTTGACACCACCAACAAATCATGTCGCACGGCTACAATCTGAAAAATGACAGACTTTAAAAAGCTGGTCCTGGAGCTCCATGCTGGGTAAAGCCAGTCGTGTCCTTCTTCATGTACCCCATTGTAGGGGAAGAGGTACCACGTGACCTTCAATGTTAGTGCTCGTACCGGCCACAGGGAAACGACAAGGCCCACAACTAATGGCGACGAGTTCACCTGCACCATGCGTCAGTCACCATCTCTTCCCTGTAGATCATACTATATGACTTCCTTTTTGTTGTGGATATAAGGGCAGAGGTGAGCATTGTGCCGCTGAATGGAAAAATCGACAGAAATTTAATTTTATTATTATTATTATTATTTTTTGTATACCATGTTGAGGCTGTTGTTAGAGCTAATACACAGAACAAATAACAAGGTAGGAGACGAGGGGTGGGAAAAGGAAGCACAGAATAGTGCCAAAACCCCGAGGCTGGTGAAACTGCCACAATCAAGAATCACTGCTCACCTTCACTCTTTCATTCCTATTTTTCCCCACCTCTGGAACAAACTCCCACATTCTCTTCAATCCTACTCCTCCCTCCATCCATCCATTGGGACCATACTCTTGGCAGATTGTTGGTGCTGCCTAAGCAGTCTCCTTGGCTATTGGGTGCAATCCTGGACGGGTCGCCACTCCGATACAGGGATACCAGCAAGCTGGCACTCATTTTGCTGACCTCAGAAGGATGACAGGCAGAGGCAACCCCACCTGGTATTAATTCAACGGCCAAGGGGGATTTGAACTCAGGATCCTGGGATCCCAAGCCCACCACCCGAACCATTAAGCAAACACCAAGCATACTCCTCCCTCCAGGTATTCAAAACAGCTGTTCACCACCATCTCTTATCTTCCCCCATCCAAAATCTTGATCTTTTCTACCCCCGTTAATCCACCCTAAACCCACCTTCAAATTCCCTGTTTTCCTTCCTGAAAGTCCCTGGAGTACCCTCTTATTTACCCACCCCATCCATCTTATTTATGTAGCCTGCCCCATCCCTCTCCCTTCCACAGATCTCCTATTGTCTCTGCTCCCCACTATTTTGTGCTTCCTTCTCCTACCCCTCTTGTCTCCTGCCTTGTTATATGTTCTGTTTGTTAGCTCTTACACGAGCCTCAACATGGTATACAAAAATAAATAAATATATAAACGTTCAGCGTTTTCTTGATCAAGTGTTCCGGGGATTACACTTCTGCTACATGTCGATATATATGATATAATCGCCAGCTCAACTGAAGAAGAACATCAGAAACACCTACAGCTCCTCTTCACCCATTTGCAGAACTTTGGCATCATCATCAATCCCAGAAAGTGCATTTTCAGCATTCCAGAGTTTAATTTCTTTTGCTCAGTGTCAACCGCTCAGGCATCCATCCACTCAAAGAGAAAGTGCAGATTATTCAGTATTTCCCGTTGCCTTCATCTCAACACAAACTGTGAGAGTTTTTGGGCCTCATCAACTTTTACCAGCGATTTATTCCAAACGCAGCCATGACACTGCATCCGCGAAAGGAGTGACTTACAAATGGGAAGCACCGTGAAGTGGTCTGATGATCAGAACCAACCTTGTCAGCTTTCCAAACCATCAAAAGTGCACTTGCCAATGCCTCCTGATTCATCCAAAAACAGAGGTGCTGACATGCTTGATTGTAGATGCATCTGAGGTCACAGTAGGTGCGGCACTTCACCAGTTCATCGAAGCCGACTGGCGTCCACTGGCCTTTTTCTCGAAAATTCTGAAACCAACAGAGCGCAAGTACAGCGCCTTCAATCAGGAATTACTTGCTGGATACCTCGCCATCAAGCATTCCCGCCACTTGCTAGAGGCCAGACAATTTTATGTCCTGACTGACCACAAACCTTTAACTTTCACTCTGTTCACCCATTCGTACTCTCACTCTCCTCGTACACTTCGCCAACTCAGTTGTATCTCACAGTTCACCACCGACATCCTGCACATCAAAAGAATTGTAAACTCGACTTATGTTCTCTTATATATTGAGGTATTGGCATTTTCTTCCATCAGAACACTGGCCATCAATTTTAATGCACTTGTTGCAGCACAACGGGAGGATACGGAGCTCCACCTCGTACAGTCTGCAGCCGGTTTGCTTACATTTCACAAAGTACCACTTCAATGGAAAAATACCACTCCCATGTTTGATACATCAACAAAAGATTCACACCCTTTTGTTTGAGTTTGAGCAACCCAGCGACTCATCACCAAATGCTACGTTTGGCCACGCATCAACGCCAATGTCCCTTTGGGCCAAGCAATGTCTTCATTGTCAACGTTCCAAGATCCAACGTCATCCTGTCGCACCACTCAATAGCTTTTCAACACCAGTTAGGCATTTCGATAGGATCCATGTCGATTTCATCAGTCCCCTACCACCTTAAAATGCACACCGTTATTTACTGACTTGTGTTAACCGCTTCACCTATTGGCTATAGGCTACACCAATAGTTGACATCACCGCACCCACTAGAGCCTTTTGTCCACACCTGGATCGCACGTTTTGGTGTTCCATCAACCATCACTGCAGATCGTGGTAGCCAGTTTGAATTGGCTCTATTCCGTGCTATGACTAAACTCAACTCATGGGTACCGACCGTGTATGAATCACCGCTGATCATCCAACAGCGAATGGTATGATGGAGCGTTTCCACCACCAACTCAAGTCTTCCCTGAAAGCGCATGGGAACTCCATGCAGTGGACGGATGTCATATCTATGGTCCTGCTTGGTACGCAAGCTGCTCTAAAAGATGACCTGAGATGCTCCACTGCAGAGCTAGTGTATGGTGCACTGTCTCATCTCCCAGGATAATTATTCTCAGTGCCTAATGGCACCTTAACGATGCCACCAACTATGCCAGCCAATGTCGTGCAGCCATGCAGGGCCTCCGGATGACACCAACACGTACGCCCTCGCCACGCCCAGTTTTTATTCCCCAGGAATTTTCTACGTGCACCCACGTATTCGTATGCTGTGACTCTGTCCAGAAACCCTTACAGCAACCAAATAACGAACCTTACAAAGTTCTACAATGCTCTGAGAAAACTTCATCCTCAATTTAATGGTGGTCTTGAAACAGTCTCCATAGATCGCTTGGAGCCAGCTTTTCTTGACGCAGCACCTTAGCTGACTCTCTCACTGACCAGCGGGTCGACACCTATGACAACAATACCCTTACCATTGTATACAACTTGTTCTGGGCATCATGTACACTTCCTAGCACGATATTTATGAGAATGCATTTTGCTGTTGACCATTTATCTTTGCTGTGATTTTTATTTTTACAAGCACAGTCAACATCTCTTATTCCACAACATTATGTATTTTGTTTGTACCCTCCATTCAATTAACACACTGGGAGGGGGAGTACTGTGGTGGCATCATTTTGCCTTTAATTTTATAACATTTAAATATGTTTGAGTTCCAGTTTATTGAGGGATTGAACTGGAAAAGGGACAAGTGGGTTTACCAGTGGCGGTTTGAATAAAGAGTATTGAGTCGGAATCCGAACATCTCGGACATCTTCCACGGTGTGTGTGTGCGTGTGTACGTGCGTGCGTGCATGTCACACACATTAATTGCCCAGGCATCTAGATATTGAATTTCTCGTCCATAGTCTGTCACTTATCTGTTTGAGATATATTCAATTGCTGAGTAAAGAAATCGTAATTTCTACCATTGTAAATATTTATGGAGTTAATTTGGCTCCACTGGGTAGATTGATGTACAAGAGGCCCACATTTTATCAAAGATTGGAAGCTGCAGCACAGAGTGCTTTATCCATGAGTGTTCAAAGCAATTTTATTTGCTCCTTCCCTTGACAGAATTGGTGAAGCCAAAATGCATGGCCATGTTAGCGATTCGTTAATCTGTACACCTCTCCGATACATGTGTCCTTAAAACTCTGAATGAGAAGTGAGGAGGTGAAGAGGAGTGAAAGGGGTTGAGGGGGAATAAGGTGGTGGGCTGCTGGTTTGGGCATGGCCAGCATGGCTCGGACTGTGACTGAGTCTGCGGGAAAGATTGCACAGTGCACTGGGGTTTGGCTGTTTGTGTTTGCCACTGGCATATGGCCTGGTATGGTCCAAGTCGTACTGTAGCTGCCTTGAGCTTCCATGGCAACACAAACTATTGCATGTGAGCTTACGCCTGGGCGTCCATCCGTGCCATCGTGACAGAGCATCGCCCCAGCTTGCTTTGCTTGACACTACATTCTGGCTTGGGGTGTCATAATCTTTTTTCTAGTCTGTGCTTGTTTGCATCATGGTAAAACTTTCTTTACAAATTGCTTCATAAATTTTTTTCTGGCATTTGATGAAAAGTCTGATTTACCTTTGTTCTAGTCATTAATACATAATATATACTGTTCTTTAAAGCAAAGATTGATTCATAAAATGGATTATTTCTCTTATTTTAGTGAATCTTCACTGGATGTGCTTTGTATCCTTCTACTCCCCTCTTCTTTCCCCCTTTCCCTCTTCCCTCCCTCAATATATTTCCCCTCACATCCCCCATCCCATTCTGCGTTTCTTGTCAAGGTCGTGGTAAATGCTCTGGTGGGTGCAATCCCCTCCATCATGAACGTACTACTTGTTTGCCTCATCTTCTGGCTAATCTTCAGCATCATGGGCGTTAACATGTTTGCCGGGAAGTACTATAAATGTGTAAACACCACGAGTGAAAAGATGTTCCTCCTACACGAAGTGGAAAACATAACGGGATGTGGACTCATCAACGACACAAACGAAGCTCGCTGGATGAATGTCAAGATTAACTTCGACAATGTCGGCACTGGATACCTGGCCTTACTTCAAGTGGTAAGAAGTCTGAACCAAATGGCATGCCTTGTACATGCATATGAAATAACTTTGCTATTTGGAATAGTAGCAATTGGAAAAAAAGAAAGAAATGCAGACACTTCATGATTCTTCTTGGAAAACCCATTTTACCCATTAACCTTATGGCATTAAGTCAAATTCTCTTTATACATCGCGACTATCTCTTTATGACCTGTGTAAATGTGCGATGGCTAACCTCTCTTCCATGTACGCACAATGTTAGCACAAGCTTCGAACCACCCCATCCTCTTACCCCTGTGCATATGTAATAAATAATAGTCTTATCCCTCTTTTCAGCTGATTTAAGCATACCCTTCTCCATATTCATTGGAAATGTAATTTGAAAAAATTAAAACAATTCATTCACTGTCCATCAGTTGTTTGTAGGTAATACTGTTTTTTTTTTAATGTTGTCTTTGTTTAAAGGCCACATTTAAAGGATGGATGGAAATTATGTATGCTGCAGTGGATTCCCGAGGTGTAAGTATCATGGAGCATTCTGCACAGTGCATAAACTTTAAAATTATGAGTTTGTTATAGTTTTAACAATTTTTATTTATTGTGCTGCTGTGGATAGCTGCTTTGCAAAATTTGGGTGTTAATTGACAGTTGAAGTGTTTGGTGGTACTTTATAATCCATTTTGAAAGGCATGTTGTGTTGGGGCTGCAGAGATATCCAATAATATACAAGCCCTTGGAAGTCATATTCATTATGTAGCTGCAGTAGGAAGGTACAAAATTGAGATGACAATGGAGGGTGGAGAAGAGCTTGGGGATATATGAGAGGCAGTTATGAGAGATAGCAGGAAAGACTGGAGGGATATGGGGCATATTGGGTGGAGGTGGAGGGGAGTTAGGATGGCTCTGTGAACTTGTAACATCAAAATATTTTCTAATTGAGTTCATTTTTTGCACAATAGTTATTTTTACAAATAGAATGAGATTGTATATTTATTTGTACTTGCGTTCACAATTGAATATTGGCCAAAACTAAAGTCAGAGTTTGATGCAGAAGTAGTGGTAGCCAACCTCGTGGTGGGCCCCAATGAAGAGGGGATAACTCTTCAAAATATTTTTTAATGACACAGATGTGACACTTTCATCACATAAAACCTTTATGATGTGAAGGAATAACTCACAGGGTCATTTAGATATCAGCCAAGTAACACTATAGTTCATAAAGCCTTTCAACGTTGTGGCCAATGGACATTATTGTGTAGCTTGGTGTAACGAAGGGTTATTCTGACACCTCAAAGTATGGGAACAGTTTGTAGAGCAACAAATCATGGGTGAACGTTGTTCAAGCTTCATGGTAGGGTGGTGGGATGAGTTTGAAAGCCAAATGCGAGTTTGACAGTAACCACAAAATCCAAAATAACTCAGAGATGCACTAAATGAGGCAAAATGAAGGATCTCACCTCAGGTCAGGTATGGGAGCATGTGCCAGAACAGCGCGTCGCTGCGTCCACTTTCCGCCGGTACTCCAGGGGCCTCCATCCTCTCACCTCCATCCTCTCAAAAACTGACAGCAAATGTTAGATTAAGTGTCTAGAATGCGACTATAGCACAGGGAGTGCTATAATCACAGCCTTAACCCAAATAATCTGTTAAGGGATAAAAGGACTGAGACTTTTCATCTTCAATCCTCAATCCTAGATCCTTAAAGGCCCGAAATGGTATTTGCGAGCCACACAACCCTTTTTTTTAACATGTTGTTCCAAAAATTGTTTGTGCCATGGCTTTTGCTGCCACAGTTTATCACATATTACATTATACCTTAATCATGTGACATTAATAATACGATGTGTTGTTTCATTCAGGTGGGCTTGCAACCAGAATATGAGAGGAGTTGGTATATGTACATATACTTTGTCATCTTCATTATCTTTGGTTCATTTTTCACTCTGAACCTGTTTATTGGTGTGATCATTGACAACTTCAACCAACAGAAGAAAAAGATAAGCCTGAGCATATTCACCTTCCTTTTATTTGCTTAATTAATTAATTATCCTCTGCTTCATCATTAAGTTTATGAAATACTCTCCTTTTTATTTCCATGTTATATTTGCAAAGAAACTTGAATTCGTAAGGCAGGCAATGCACTGTCCAACTTGTACCCAAATTGTTGTATGAAATGTATGTTTGTGCTGTGGTACAAATTGGCCCATGTTTGTCATAACACATGTCATGTAATGATATGTCGTGTGCCATGGAAAATTCAGACGTTCCTTTTCACCCAAACCTTATCAGTCTTTGGTCAATGGATAAATGCCTTTTGAGCACCATGGATACCATTGTCATATGCATGGAGGTATCGGGGGTGTAATCCAGCTGTTTGAAGAAGTCTTTGTAAAGTCTGCCAATGTACACATCCCCAAGAGACATGATCTGGACAAAATGTTGGCCAGCATGTATGCCCTCCTTTAAGTGATGCAAATACAAAATACCCCTGGGCCAAAGCTGCAAATTGATTTGGAAGGTTGTGCGTTGCTCTGGATAATCTGGCTTGTATTCACATGGCATAAAAGTAAATGCTTTGGTGTTTAAGGAACCATCAACATCATACTTGCACACAAAGAGGCTGGAAATGGGGGAGGGAGGTGATTATTTTGGAAATTCTACTTCTTCTTGCGTATGACAGCTTGGCTGCCGGGTAACTATTATTTTGTTGGGGCGTAGCTTTGCCGCTGATGCTGTGACCCTATACCAGTACACTGGTACTCATTTAACCAACCTCAGAAGGATGATAGGCTGAGTTTACCCCCAGCTGGTGTTAATTCAGTGGCAAATGGGACTCAAACTCAGGACCCTAAGACCCCAAGACAGCCACCTAAGCCACTAAGCCGAGACCAGGCTATATTTGGGAAATTAACGGGAAGGAAGGGTAAGGGAGTTTGAGTGAAACTAGGCTAGAGGTCCATCAAATTGTGTGCAATGTGCCAGTTACATCATTAGTAGTGCAATAAAGCTTAGCCTTGTTAAAACCTGAGATATGGAAGTGAAG
Source organism: Eptatretus burgeri (assembly GCF_056783735.1). Classification (NCBI taxonomy): domain Eukaryota; kingdom Metazoa; phylum Chordata; class Myxini; order Myxiniformes; family Myxinidae; genus Eptatretus; species Eptatretus burgeri. Next base: position 18,614,017 of record NC_140973.1, read on the forward strand.
GGAGAGAAGGCGAATGTAATATATATGCGTATACAGTATATATATATATATATATATATATATATATATATATATATATATATATATATATATATATATATATATATATATATATGTATATACACATATACAGGAGAAGGGGTGAAGGGTTCAACAGTTATTTTTGTATGCTATGTAGAATGTCGATGGTTGCTAAGGGTGGTGGGGGGGGGGGGGGGAGCACGGTCTTCAAATTACCTCATGGGCATAACACAAAGCGGAGGAAAGCAATTTGTTCAGTCTGTCTGTCTATGATCAAGGAACTACTCAATTTCTCCTCCTCCTCTTCCTTTTATAAGGGATGAGGTCTGATTGCACCAAGCTACTGCCCTGCCTTGACCACGAATAAACTGTTTCTATTTTGAACACTGAAGAACACAAATTGGCTTGTTGACACTTCCCAAAAACTACAGTTTAGCAGTACAATGGCTCTGAAGTTGGCAAAATTGTACACCGTCTTGACCAATCAAATATGCTGCTTGCGGTCTCCTGGCAGAGGAACATCGATATTCAAACAAAAGGGAAATGTCTGAGCTCACTTCGTCAAAAAAATCAGTCTGTTTGTTGCATCCCTTTCTCAAACATCATTCGAAAATCATCAGTTTCTCTTAGAAGAGTTGGCGGAAGGTTTGTGATTGCGGAAATGTATGGATAAACCTCGATGGTGACGAAAAACTTATCTCAGTGGAGCATTGTCAGCTCTGGAGTATTCCGTTTGACCCATTGGCTTCGTATCGTTACCATCGCACCTGTTATTGAAAGTTCCCGAATAAAACTGATATAGATCGTGCTCGGAAACGCAAAGCAAGGGTTGAAAAGGAGTAGTGAGAGAGATGGCCAGCAACCCTTTTCCATGTCCTTTTTCTCAAGACTGTGTTCTATGAACTCTCGAGTTTGCAAATGACTTAATTGTTCACCCAGTTCGCAGTGTTTTGCTACTGTACATAGTAATGATATTCAAGGGATGTAAAATATTTATTTTTACTGTCCTTTCTTCTTTTTCTATCTCTACTTCCATCTTTACCTGTTTTCTAACTTCCTCTTCTTATTCCTAATTCCTCCTTTGCTTCTTTCTCTCTTTATTTGTCAGTAAGGGTTTATGTGGTTTCACCTCCTTTGCGTTTTTGGTGTCTTTCGGGTTTAAGGAATTTTGCAAAACTTTCTATTCGCCTAATTCACAAGAACCGCAGAAAGTGGAAATCACAACAAAGCACAACCAACTGCAAAGTTTTATCTAAGCTAATATTTTGGAAAGGTAGTGCACTTGCCTTTGAGCTATCTCATCTCGTTTTGATTTTTGGGCCAACTACAAACTTCTCTCACTGATGAAACCAACTTCCCCATTCTGTTCAGTCCCATTCTTCCCTCGAATGCTTCAAAACAGCTGCTCACCTCCACCTCTACCTCAGGTCACCCCCCTCTCCATCCACACTTATGATCTCGTCTGCCATAAATGACCTCTTTCCTAAGCACTCCCTTCTCCCAGGTGATTGTGACCGCCCCCCCCCCCCCACCCTTCCTTCACTCCATTTCGTTTGTTAGTTGTCTATTACTACACTCAGTGGACGCATCCGAGATAGAGTTCACAATGTCGCGCCATGAGTCTTTGTCCATCATCAGTGTCTGCAAATCCGCTATGTCATGCTGGATATCCCTTGCTATGCAGTCGATGTAGTTCAGTGGCCTTCTTCCTCTGGTTGGGCAAGGCAATCTCAAGCAGATCACGTCAGATATAATTTGGTCTTTGATGCAGAAACAGTGACCAGCAAAACGTGTTCTGCGACGAGCTACAATGGTAGAAATGGGTGGTAGATCTCTACTTTTGTTCTGTGTTCCCGCCAGCTGATGTTCTGAACTCTCATAAGAAGCCGAGTATATGTGCCATCAAGCCGGTCCTGCAGGGCCTTCTTCATGGTTCATGTCTCTGATCCATATAAGAGTATGTTCTCTACGCAAGCTCTAAAGAATGCATGTTTAGTAGATCTTGAAATGTTAGACTGCCAGATGTGCTGCAGCCTGTCACATGCACTCCAGGCTTGAACTTTGCATGAAATGAAGTCCTTCTTGGAATTAGCTACATAAGACCCGAAGTACTGAAAGTCTTTGACTTCATTTAGTTGTGAGCCATCCTTGGAGAAGATTGGTAGATGATCAGCATCCTCATTTACTGTCATGTATTCTGTTTTCTTGGCATTTAGAAACAGACCAACCTTAGCTGAAGCATCTTCATAAGAAATTAGGTCTTGAGCATCCTTCAAAAGTGTCGCTGTTAAGGCGATCTCATCTGCATAGTCAAGGTCTGAGATGCTTATCTCTGTCGTGATTTGATGTTTTTGGCTTGATGTCAATTCCTTTCTCTTTCATGGTCTCTACTGACTGCCTGAGAATGTAATCCACAACTATAACAAAAAGATAAGGAGCAAGGGTGTCCCTTTGGAGGATACCTGCTGTTGTGAAAAACTCCTTGGTTGGGCCATCCATACTTTGAACATGGCTAGTGGGGTTGTTTTACATTATGGCAATTGCTTGCACTGTTTCTTCTAGGATGCCATCGTTAAAAATAATTTGAAGCATGACCTTCCTGTTGACACTGTCAAAGGCCTTGGAGAGATCCACAAACACAAAGCTTTCTTTCTGCTGAGAGATCTTTAGTTCTTCTATGATGCTCTGAAAGGCAAGAATCTGAGGTGTTGTAGATCTGCCTTTCCGGAAACCATTCTGGTTGTGTCGGAGAATAGGATCTAGATGAGGGGTAATCCTATTAAGCAGCATAGAATTGTAGATTTTTGAGGCTAGAGGTGACAATGTTATCCCTCTGTAATTGTATGGAAGAGAGAGGCTGCCTTTTTTAGGCAGAGGGATGATGGAAAATTTGGAGAAGGTCGCTAGTTTGTTGCCTCTATAGGTTTTGTTGCAAAAGTCTTGCAGCTCTTGATGAAAAAGTGGGCTCTTCCAGGCAACAGCTGGAATGTTGTCAGGGCCAGGAGTCTTGGATTGTTTGAGCTTTCTCAGGCATTTCTGGAGTTCCTCCATAGAGAACGGACCGGTCTGGATGTTGAACAACAGAGAGTTGTCAGTTGGTTTATTTCTTTTCTGTTTCATCTCCACCTTCCCTTGACTCCAATTGCTGTATTTCATTCAGCTTGTGTGCAGCTTCTTGGCCCCCATGTGTCCTTCTCCCTCTCCCCTTGATCTCAATCTCACTTCTACTCTGCTGTTGGTGTTTCCCCATTTCATCTTGTTCCCTTACATTCTCTGCTCCAGCTCTTCCATGAGTCTCGATCATGTAAACAAAAACACCCCCTAAAACAATGTTTTTTTTAATTTCACACATGATATTTGACCCATCATGCACTGTCTCAACGTCACATTTATACAAGTTTATCCACTCTCGGGGAGTGGGGTGGGGGGGGGAGCAGGGGGACATTTCCAGGGAGACCATTCCATGCATTAACTACTTCTTTTTTATTTTTTATTTTTTAATCGATGTCAAGGCTCGTGGAAGAGCTAGAACACAAAATGGACCAGCCGACTAGGACACAACAAAGACCAGGCCTTGGGGTACTCCAACCTTGACAGGGAGAGGACATGAAAGGATTCCATTGAGGGCCACATGTTGGCTATGAGAGTAATGGAAGTCAGTAAGCCACGTGCGGAGTTGGCCTTGGTTGCCATAGGCAGAGAGTTTGGAGAGCACAGCAAGGTTCCAGACTGCATCAAAAGCTCGAGATATGTCTAGAGACAGCCCTGATGTCATATCTGATATATCTCGTTCGTAGATTGACTTGATGAATGCCCTTGTATTGCACACGTAAGAAGAATAAAAGGATACATCGGTGTACATTGACATGAATTCCCTCCATGATCACGCGCACAGAACCTGTCCTTACGGATGCTTTAATTCCACCTGAATTGTGGTATTTTTGTTTGTCAATTTTAATACTCCACCCACCGAGAACGGCGCTGTCCCATACATATTTACCTCGAGAGAATTGTGGTTCTCTCCCCATCCTCAATCCCTGGACCATGATTTTATTTTTTACCGCCTAAAATATTCCCTAATACCAGCACCAGTTTTCAACTCATTCCATCCAGCGGTTCAGGAGTGCATCAAAGTTAAACTAACAAACACATACTCACCCACACACTTCTCAAATTATGGTACGATTACTTAATAATGGATAAATCAACACAGTATGTGGGATTTTAACCTGGGATCACAATATCATATAAGTGTTCAGATGGGAGCACCAAAAGTCTGTGCACCATGCTCTAGACTAGAGTCTATGCAGAACATTGGTTCTACCAAAGCAGTTTCTAGGGTATGATTACGATTCTGGACAGGTCGCCACTCCAACAGGATAATTCGCTGAGGATACAGGAATTTGTAATTTGTTCAAGGTGAAGGTCGTTGCTCAACGACTCTCTATGAAGGACACCGTGGGATCTTTAATGTCCACCAACTAATACCGGCAGATGAGATGCCAAGTTTGACGTGCATCCGAGAGACGGCACACACAGTGATGAATCACCATGCCTGTGAAACACTGGGATGACAGTTTATAGCTGAGCTGAAATTCAAACCCAGGCGATAAGACAGCTTAGAGGCAAGCGTCCATACCTCCAGGCTATATCCTGCCAGCTCACACCAATTAGACTAACCCAAAATACTTATTATAAAATCTCCTAATATAAGTAAAGGATTCTGGATCTGGACAAAATTTTGGTTTCCAAGAGCAATGTGAACACAAACCGAATAATCCTTTTCCAAAAGCATTCACATTATTTTACATCTAGCGTGAACCAGCATCTGTTACCATTACATAGTCCCAAAGGGATAGAAGTAAATATTGGAATCGGTGTTTGTGTCTTTGCATGTCTGTGCATGTACATGCATGTGCACATGCCCATGCATTTTGTGTGCAGATATACTTTAATATAGATTGTTCATGTTCTCAGATCTACTATATCTTATATACTCCAATCATGCTCTGTATTGTTAAATGCTCTGTCTTGTTCACACTGTTACTGAAGCATTTAAAGCTAACACCACATCTTGTTTCATGATTATACACCATGCTACTTGTCATTACATTTTTACTTGGGATGAATAAATCCATGGATGCCAATCATCCTGCATGTAGAGTTGTAACAGTAGCATTTTGTCTGTCCCTATACTTTGGAGGCCAGGACATCTTCATGACAGAGGAACAGAAGAAATATTACAACGCCATGAAAAAGCTGGGCTCCAAAAAGCCGCAAAAACCCATTCCAAGACCGGCGGTGAGTGACCAGCAAAGATAATTTTGCTCAATAAACAGGCTAATTAAAACTTTCTACAACATCCAACTTGTGGGTTCAATGACATTGCTAATGCTTCAGTCACATTTGGCTCGGCGGCCGTTGGGTATAAAAAATCTACGGCCACTAGCAATTATAGGGCGGCCGCAGTATTTCCACGGTTACACAATGTAGCAGTCACATATGTTTTTATTTTTTGGGTAGCCGCACGGGGTATGTACGGTCTTTGATTTGATGTCGCACGGTGACCTTAGGGCGTCCCTGCGGCGGCCATAGAATTTTCAAGGCAGACGCAAGGTAGCCTCAAGGTGCCTGCAAGGCGACCGCAGGGGGGCCCTAAGGCGAACGTGGAAATAGTGTGGCCGCCGTAATTTTTTGGGGGTTGGCAAAATTCATTTTTTCATTGATAACAGCCTACGGAAAACGCACGAATGACGCAAGCCCGCCGTACGCCCTAGGTACGGTTGACGTGGAACACATCTACATCATGGCTACGGCTTGTCGAATTGCTACGGCCAACCGAGAAATGAAAAAAGTTATAACTCCGCGCTTTAATTCCACGGAGACCCCTACGGCCTGTAAAAGATAGCCATACAGCGTAGGGCCACCCTGAGGCCACCTCAGAAACTCTGCGGCCACCGTACGTTTCTGTCAATTTGGGGGGGGGGTACGGCCGCCGTTTCCTAGCCGTAGAGCAAATGTGACTCATGCTTAAACGTCCACTTCTGATTTAAAGACCACGTATTTAATCAGTATGGTGTATGCACGTGTTGAATTGGAAACTCTCACTGCAACTTATTTGACATGGTGTTGGAAATTTGAAACCCCAGTGGTTGAATCTTCAACTGTTAAAATGCATACTGCCTCTGGCCCTTACATTCATGTGTTGATGTCAACCAAAATAAAAAAATTTTTATCAATGGTAACGATTTAATTTAATTTTTCACATTCCATCATAATCCTTGAGAATGCCAAGTAGAGAAGTGAATGAGTCACCCAAAGGTGTCATTCACCTTTTTGTTCCTTTTGGTGATGTCATTGATTCCATTTTGATTTTCCAAGCCTTACATGTAATGCACATGACAACTTTGAAAACAGTTTTGTACAACTTTAAGCATCATTTTTATCCAAATCGATCTTTCCCTTTGCAGAACAAGTATCAGGACATGGTGTATGACTTTGTATTAAAGCAAGTCTTCGACATCACCATCATGATCCTCATTTGTTTAAACATGGTTACCATGATGGTGGAGACAGATAATCAAAGTAAAACAATGAGTGATACTCTCTGTCGGATAAACCTCATCTTTATCATCGTCTTCACTGGGGAGTGCACATTGAAGATGGTGGCTCTTCGTTACTACTACTTCACTGTTGGCTGGAATGTTTTTGATTTTGTTGTGGTTGTTCTCTCCATAATGGGTGAGTGTGAATTTTGATGGTTTTTACCTATATTTATTTCCCCATCCCCAATGTACCACTTTGCTTCCCACATTAAAAAAACAAGAATCTTTCCATAAAAAAACTCTTACCCTTAACATCAATAGATTGTGTCTAAATTTTAGCATTCCTTAAAGTTTTTGGCACAAATCACAATGCCACCTGCATTACGGACTAATAGGACTCAGGGGTACTTTACTCACCTCTGAGCTGTCGTTTGGGTTCTATTCTCAACTTGAGTATTAAAAACCTGTCTAACTGGTACTTGATAAGCAGTGCATTGCATCAATAAGTACAACTGGTGTCAGATTGGACGTTAAGCAATAGTACAGTCTGCCAGCATTGGTTGGAGGCACCAAATAGTATGTTAAATATCTCACGGTGCCTTTCACAAGAATAGGTCATTGTGGGCTTGTACCCTGGCCAAATTCCAAATTGCTGCTCTAACCAAACCCCTTGTGAGTGATGGCGTTGGGTGACATCTCCCACCATGGTAAATATTGTTTGTGATTATTTTGAAAATGGGAACCCTGAGGCAAATCAAAAGCCATAGCAAAAGAACAATGGCTCCTCAAATGTCAAACCTCCCCATTGAGACTGTCATTCTCTTCTCAGTATGGATGTGGCTTGCTCTTAAACATTGTCAGGATACGTTAACAACATACACTACCTCTTGTTGGTGTCAATCTACAAGATGATGAACATGTTTGATGATGTGCACGCATGTTTAAAGCTTAGTGGGAAATTGCGAGGTTCACTAATTCAAGTGTATATGTGGCTCATAGCCCACCCGGTGCATCATTTTGAGGGTTCACTGCTGTGTTGAAGCTTACTCTTCATCGAAAGGTGATGCTGTGCAGGTGCCAGCGATACCTCGCCTTCTCTTTGTTGAAAGACTGTGGTTAATTTAGCGTCCACTAGTTAACGAAAGTAGATGGGACACCCAGCTTAATGTCCATCAGGTTGATGATGCCCTTTGTGATGCAATGGCCTGCCTGCAAAGCACCTATCTGACAGTTTATAACCGGTTGGGAATCAAAGCCAGGATGAACAGCTCAAAGGTGAGCACGCTACATCTGATTTACCCTGCCAAATGGCATGTGTACAAGATTAAATAAAAGTTAGGGACTTTTTAGAATCTCAGCAGTCAAATATAAGCTTTGTGCAGAGCTTAGCTAAGACTATTACTCTTTGTTTGTCTGTCCACAAACTTCAGTTTATGACCAAGGAGCAATGTAATTTCAATTGAATGTTATATTTTGAACATGAATCGGAAAATGAACCTGTGCTTCAGCGGTACTTTGGCTCTGAATTTGTCCCGATTGCACATGCGAAAAAAGAAGATAATTTTTTTACTCTGTCGCCCTGTTTGGCAGTGGCAGTCAAACAAATTTGAAACTCATTCCAAACAACAAATGTACTGTTTTTAAGGATGTCATAGAGAACACAAACAGCAGGCATGAAGACCGAATGTAACGTGTTAGATTGGGTGGTGTAAAAGACAGCCCAAACCCTGCCGGGCATCATTGCACCATGGCATCATTTTGTTAAACTTCCAGAAAAAAAAATTTCGACAACCTTTCAAATCTTTTTTAAATTCCAATTGAATTATATACTTGAACACTGGGGAACAAAAATTGCCTTTTTGGGACTTTCAAAAACTTCATTTAGCACGACTTGGACAAAATATTACGGCATTTTACGGCATCATAACCAAACAAATTTGCCGCTCACAGACTCTGCCATCTCCTTGTGTCTCAAGGCTGCATGGGGAAAGGTGTTCGATGAACTCTCCAGTGAAGTAAAATAGCAAATGTTTTCTATACCACACACGCGAGAAGTTAAAATGAGTAATTTCACCACTGAAGAATAATCATAAAGAAAGGAAATCTCAAAGTTTCTCCACATTTTTATTTTCTTTCACGTTTACAGACAACAGGGTAGGTAGTCTGCCAAAAGCAAATTGTATGTTTCCCCCAGAGTGCATGTGGATATAGGAGATTGAGGTGAGTGATCAGAATGATAGACAAAAGTTGTTCTAGAAAACCAGGAAAAGTTTATTTTTGAATGGTGAGCTTCTGCAACGGGGTTCTTTTTTGTTGTTGTTGTTGTTGTTGCTTTTTTTCCTCGCTTTGTTTATTTTACATCTTGTTATTCTGTGCACATATTAGGAACAAATTAGACCTATATTGAGAATGTCAGGATTTATTGCTATGTACAGGGTTGCCTGAGAGTCGCTTTACCCCTTCCCAGTAAAGCATTCGTTCTTTAACTCTTTTAATATACAGGTTTTATTGCACACTACTTACAATAATAAATCAGTCATTGGATCTGAATGGAGCACATACATATACAATGACTGAATGATTATTGTAAGTACTGTACAATAAAACCTGTGCTGTCTAATGAAAAGTGTTTAAGAACGAATGCTTTATTAGACGGGTCAATATACAACCAGTACCCCCCAAAAAATTGCAAATTTTTGTTTTATTGCATTTCCTTATATTTTAAGACTTACTTAGGAACATATCAAAAGTTGGACAGAAATGGACCATGGGAAAGTAAAAATTTTTGACATGATAAAAATGTCACAAAACCATGCACGATTCACTTCCTCGAAAACGAACCACTATGCAGATTATTCCATAGTACGTTTCCTCCTAATATATATCTTAGATAAATATCTCGGTTTCAGGGGCGGAGAATGCTCTGATGGCATTCAATGTATATGGCCAATGTAAATTGACTGCATGCTTCTAAAAGATCTCATTTTTGTATTTTCAGAGATAGAAAATGAACTATTTATATGGTAAAGAAACCTGCCCTTTATGCCAAAGGGGATTGGACTGTGAGGAAACAGTATTAGTTCGTGAGAAATGAGCAGAAGGCATCAACCGTGCAAGTGCCGAAAGGGGTGTCGACATCAGAATTCTAGCTGGTACCAGTGTTCACAAATCATGCCGAGTGAATCACATAAACAAAAAGGACATTGCTTTAACCAAGAAGGATCATGCGGAATCAGGTCCATCAATCAAGAGGAGTGCTCGCATTTCCCTGAGACCATATGACAGTAAAACACATTGTCTTTTCTGCGGCACTGAAGTTAAGGAAGAAGACCCAAAGCGATGCCATTGCAGAAACAGCCAGTTTTGGCTACGTGAAGACTGACGCATTTGTTAAAACTATATCAGTTCATTGCAAAACAAGGAGCGATGAATGGGCCATTGCTGTTCAAGGCCGCATTGAATATTTTGAGGGTGATCTCCATGCAGCTGATTGTGTGTCCCACAAGTCCTGCAACATTAATTTTCGCACAATGCGAGACATTCCACAACGGTTCAAGCCGACTGAGTCAAACAAGAGACGAAAAATGGGAAGGCCTAAGGGCAGTGACCAGAATGAGGCTTGCGATAAGGTGTGCTCTTTTCTTGAAGCCAATGATGAGGAACAGTTAACAATTACAGACCTCGTGGCTAGAATGGAACAATACCTGGGCGATAGTGAATCCAATGCATATGGGAATCAATACATGAAGGAACAGCTTAAAAAACGATATGGTGAATCTATATTCATGGCAGAGGGTAGAGGCTTAAAAGACATTGTGACATTCAGAGAAAAAAACGTCCCAGATCCTCCGTGACCACTACAATGCACCACGAGAAGATGATGAAGAAGCACAAAAACGTGCAATTCTTCAGACTGCTGCAAAACTAATAAAAAGTGACATAAAAACAACAGTTGCACCACATGGGGATACATACCCAACTACTGCAGACCTAAGCCTAACTGCTGCATTGGGGTATGTCCCATCTTGCCTGCGATTCTTGCTGCAGCATCTTTTGGTCGGGAAAGATACATCTAGGGAGGTTGCTGGTATTGGACAAGCAGTCATCCAAGCAGTGCGTCCAAGGGCTGTAATTGCACCATTGCAGCTTGGTCTTGCAGTGCAAATGCATCACTTGTATAGGTCTTGTTTCTTGATAGATAGTCTATCAACCTTTGGCTTTTCCTCATCTTACTCCGAAGTGCAACGGTTTGAAGTAAACGCAGCCTCTTCTCTTGCTCCAGATGTGTTTGGAGGTGACACCGACATTCTTGATATATCCTTGTTATTTGCTGGAGACAATGTGGACCACAAGATCATAACGTTGGATGGAAAGGGTACCTTTCATGGGATGGGCATGATAGCAGCTATTACACCAGGGCGGCAATCTAGCCACATCATATCTAGAAAGAAAATGTCTGACAGGAAGCTCGTCGAACTGACGAAGATCAATATAATAGATTACCGCTATGCAGAGCACATCAACCGCAACCTCAAATTTCAGCCCCTCCCTTTGTTATCAATTTGTGATCGCACAATTGACATATTATGGGAGATGTCATTTTGCTTCGAAAAGAGTGCACCAAATTGGCAAGGCATGATGCACTTTCTGCATGAGGAGTGTGATCACCCAGGGAAAGCCTCAATACAGTTTCTCCCAATGATTGATATGAACCCAGGTGACAAAACCTGCATCTTGTCAACTCTTGATTACCTGAGCAAACTTGCATCAAAACACAACATGCCAGCAATCATCACATTTGATCAACCGCTGTTTTGGAAAGCCTCTGAGATAGTGAATGCTCTTCCTGCTGATAACCCAATCCATAATGCAGTGCTACTGCTTGGGAGCTTCCACACATTAATGAATTTGTTGGGTGCCATTGGAAGTTTGATGGATGAAAGTGGACTGAAAGAGATCCTGGAAACAGTGTATGGTCAAAATGCTGTTGTGCACATGCTGAGTGGGAAGGCGTTGCAACGTGCTTTTCGTAGCCATTTGCTTGTGGATCAGTGTCTTACACGTCAGGTTGTTGGCAAGATTGTGGAAGTTGACCCTGGGTTTCAAGAACAAGTGGCAGAACTGGAGCGACTGTACATTTCCCTGGAGACTGTCGAAAGTGACACTATAGAGTCTGTGTTGCAATCAGAGTGCATTCCTTTCATTGACAATAGATTGAATTAGGAAAGGAATAAACTTGCAAAGGACTCGAAAACCAGTGCACTTTGGATCAACTACCAGCGTATGTTGGGAATTGCAAGGGCACTTGTGGCAGCTGATCGGACGGGGTCCTGGGAGATGCATCTCCAAGCCATATCCGCTTGCTTGCCGATATTTGCAGCTGCTGGCCATCCCAATTACCTGAAGTCAGCTCGACTCTATCTCGAGAAGATGCTTGCGTTAGAGGATGACAACCCTGAGGTTCATCAGAAGTTCCAATCTGGTTATCATGTAATCCGGCACAGTGACCAATACTGCGCTGGCCTAGGCTCTGATCTTGTGATAGAACAGACATTAATGCGCTCATTGAAAAGCCAAGGGGGGCTGACTCGAGGAAGTGGGATGTCAGAGCACCAGAGAGCGGTTTGGACTCTGTCTCAACCATATCGTCCTCCTACAACCTTGCTATGCAAGAACTGACCTCGAGTAGCTACTCAACAAGTGAACAACATAAGGAGTTGACAACATCCAGGGTGAATCGAGATGAAGCTGATCGTGGTAAAGTTGCCAAAAAACTGGACAGCTTCACACCATTTTCTGATGACAAGTCATTACACAATATCATCACAGGGGTTACTGCAAATGAGGATGTCAATGTTCATGACCTATTCAAAGTAGGTTGTGACATTGTCAAGAAAATGGATGATCACCCAGCTTACTCCTATTCACACAAAAGGAGTTCTAAAGTCAAGACACTTGCATCCAGCAGAGCAGTCAAAGTTGCTGAGGACCGCACAATAGATCCAGCGTTACTATTCCAGAGGTTCTTAGTCGTGTCACAGACGGGAGATCTCCAGATAGGTGAAGTGATGAAATATGAACTCTGCCCATACCCAATGTCTCTTTTTGAGGCAAAAAACATCCTGCGCCAGCCAGATAAACCACAGTTGGCGGAGGCAATAAGGAATTATGCTACAACCAAATCTGACAATGCTGTCAACCAGACAGTTCCAGGAACAGATCACTATGTTCTTGACGGGGGATCACTTATTCACCGCTTAAAGTGGACAGAGGGATTCACCTACAGTTCCATTGCAGATGAATATGCCTCATTTACAGTCAGACACTATGGCAAAGCTACTGTTGTGTTTGATGGTTATGAGGCTGGGCCAAGCACAAAGGACTGTTCTCATCAACGTCGGAATAGAAACAAGAATGCCACCAAGGTTAACATTACGGAGTCGACAAAATTTGTTGGGAAAAATGAGGACTTTCTGTCGAATTAGTCAAACAAGCAGGCAATGATACTGTTGATTATAGAGGTGTTGCGCAAGGAAGGCTGTGAGGTGATCCAAGCAGAGGGAGATGCTGATGTTGAGATCGCAAATGCGGCTTCCAGATCTACAACCCTCATTGGAGAAGATACAGATCTCCTTCTCCTCCTGCTCTTCTATATGGTGGAGACAAACTGCATTGAACTCTATTTCTGTACTGACAAGGCAAAATCAAATGTCTACAATATCAAAGTCCTTCAGCAGATACTTGGAAATGCAGCCTGCAGAGATATATTGTTCCTTCATGCATTAACTGGCTGTGATGCAACGTCTCGTGTATTTGGGATTGGAAAGAAGTCAGGGTTTCAAAGAATCATCAAGAAAGAAAAGGAACTGATAGACAGCTCAAAGGTGTTCTGTAAACCACAGCAGAGTCAGGATGTTATTGAAACTGCAGGCTGCAGAGCAATGGTGGCATTGTTTAAAGCAAATCAGAACGACTCATTGGCATCGATCAGATATAACATTCTCTGCAAAAAGGTTGCAAGGGCTAAGGCATTTGTCACTCCTGAAAGACTGCCCCCGACATCCGCTGCCTGCAAGTTTCATTCTCTGCGGACCTATTACCAGGTAATGGAATGGATGGGCCTTTGTTGTGGAATGGAGCCAACGGAGTGGGGATGGAAGGTAGAAGGAGGAAAACTTGTTCCAGTGATGACAGACAAAAGCCCTGCTCCAGACATACTACTTCAGATGATTCACTGCAACTGTTCAGGGGGGTGCAAAACACTAAGGTGTTCATGTAGGAAACATGGATTATAATGCACCAGTACATGTGGACATTGCCAGGACAGCAACTGTGACAATATGAGTGTTGAACCAGAGATAGAGGAGGAGGAGGAGGAGAAGGAGGAGGACGATGAAACTGGAATCTAAGACGAGAAGGCATATGGTACTTCCACATGTGTCAAAATTGTCCAATTTTTTATATGTTGCTTTCCATGTCATAGACTGGCAGAAACAATCAAAGAACATATATTTGTGCAAATATTTACTTTAAATTGCGAATGGTCTCAGGATTAGCAGTGCATAAACTACCAGCAACGATTATAATACAAATATTGGTGCAAAATTAACTTTAAATTGTTAGTGGTCTGATGATTATCAGTCAATTTTTTGACGTTTTATCTGCCGGCAGCCATCTTGTTTTCTGACGTCACTGAGGGACTTACCCATGCGTCAAAATTGTCCAACTTTTAATATGTTGTCTTCCACATCATAAACTACTAGAAATAAGCATAAAACAAAAATTTGCAATTTTTTGGGGGTCAGGCAGTATATTGACCCGTCTATATTTGGAGAGGGGTAAAGTGATTTTCAGGCCACTCTGTAGATGATTGCTTATTGTGTTATTTAACTGTTAAGGCTCAAACCCTGCCTGGGTGTAATCTGGACAGAAAACTGCATGTCCTGAGTAAATACTAAGGGATATTTAAATGCATTTTTGGCACAATATTCATCATATGAGGAAAACGACATGATTCTTGTTTCTGCAGGTTTGATGCTGTCAGATGTCATTGAAAAGTACTTTGTTTCTCCAACGCTGTTTCGTGTGATCCGTTTGGCAAGGATCGGACGCATCTTGCGACTCATCCGCGGTGCTAAGGGCATCCGTACACTCTTATTCGCTTTGATGATGTCCCTTCCTGCGCTTTTCAACATTGGTCTGCTGCTCTTCCTCGTCATGTTCATATACTCCATTTTTGGCATGTCCAACTTCTCCTATGTAAAAAAGGAGTCAGGCATTGATGACATGTATAACTTTGAAACTTTTGGGAACAGCATGATATGCTTGTTCATGATCACAACGTCTGCCGGCTGGGATGGGCTTCTCAACCCCATTCTCAACAGTTCTCCACCAGATTGCGACCCAGAAGTTGAAAACCCAGGCACACCACAAACTGGTAATTGTGGGTCTCCCATGATGGGGATAATCTTTTTCGTTAGTTACATCATTGTGTCATTCCTTATCGTCGTAAACATGTACATTGCAATCATCCTGGAGAACTTTAGTGTTGCCACTGAAGAAAGTGCAGAGCCTTTGAGTGAAGACGACTTTGAGATGTTCTACGAGATCTGGGAGAAATTTGACCCGGACGCTACCCAGTTCATTGACTGGGAACGCCTTCCAGACTTTGCTGACACACTGGATGAGCCACTATGTGTTGCCAAACCTAACAGGATCAAACTCATTGCCATGGACTTGCCCATGGTCAGTGGAGATCGCATACACTGTCTGGATGTTCTTTTCGCCTTTACCAAACGTGTGCTCGGTGAGGGTGATGAGATGGACATGCTTCGACAACAGATGGAAGAGCGCTTCATGGCTGCGAACCCCTCCAAGATGTCGTACGAGCCGATTACAACAACACTGAGGCGCAAGCAAGAAGAAGTGGCCTGTACCATCATTCAACGTGCATTCCGTAGACATCTGCTGCAGCGCTCTGTCAAGCAGGCATCTTTCATGTACCGGAACAAGGATCGGGATGACAACATTATTTCGGAGGATGCACCCGAAAAGGGTGGCCTGATCGCTGACAACCTAAACGCCAACTATGGCTCAAACTACAAGCTGGGTATCCCAGCAGGCTCTCCGCCATCATACGATAGCGTGACCAAGTCGGACAAAAGCAAAGATGATGAAAAGAAAGATCACCAGAAGGATGACGCATGAGATGGGAAAGTGCTCTAAAATAAGCAATGGAAACGGCCATACAATGCTAAACAGATGTCACGCTTGTAAACTTTTTCATTGATGTTTACAAAAGAATGGTGGCAAGAGCTGGCCTGCAGTGGACCTCGCTGTTGACTACATTAATTTCTGAGAAATGGACTGAAACTATATATTTGTCTCTTTTTTTCATATACCTTTTGTTTGGGCTCATGGTCACAAAGAGTGAACGGATGCCATACATAAGTGCACAAAAACCGATGTTTGCAAGAGTGTCGAGCAAATCGGAAGTTCATTTGGAAAGTGCCATCAGCGTGGAACAAGACAATCCACTGTGCCACCACCATCGACATTTGTAAACAGACTGCACTTATCCCATTGGTCTGCTGCATTGACTTTTCTTTATTCCCTTCGTTTTAATACTTTGGTTTTACCATGGCATATCGTTTGTTTATTTTTGTGATGACCAGCCTTTTGCTGAGGTGAACGTTTCTCGTTCATGAACCGATCTTTTTTCAAATTGCGCACGTGCTTGTACACTCGCATGAGCATGTGTACCGACACGTGCATGATGAGGCTAATGTGTCTGATGGGGATGCTGTGCTTTAAACAAAGATTTTTTGTTAAAAAAAGAAAAAGGCTCCTCGTCTTGCAGGAGATCACAATGCTCCTTCTCAAGTTGCAAAATGGTTAAAACTGTGTTCATGAATGCAGCACCTCTACATTGGCATCAAGCACTTGATCAGTTTAGGACGATTTGAAGGTTTTTTGTTTTTTATTGTATTTTATTTATTTTGTGGGAGTGAAGGAAAAAACAAAAACAAGAAAGAAAAACTGAGGACTGGTTTGCGAGAGGCAAGGTTTGCTTCTAAAGATAAGGGAAGGATTGCTTTGCTGCTCTTACTGTGTTTGATACAGGTGAACAGGACACAAGACTAAAAGACTGCTGGTGTGCATGTACACCATTTTGCAAATTACATTATCTACCCATGCTTTACTTAAGTTAGACAGCCACAGAAAAAAAAATGAAAGAAATAAATCAGTATATTATCAAACTTCTTATCAGTAACGCTTTACTGCATGCCTTTGTAAGCTCAGTATGTCGGTCCTTTCTGTTTCTTCTTCACCCCCATACTGACCAATGTGGAGAAAAATACTGAAAAAAGCAAAGTTTATTTTTTAAGTATGCAATGTGTCCACGAAGCAATATTGGCAGCTCGCGAGTGCTCCCCCCCCCAGCCCAGCCCCCCCCCCCACCCCATGTCTTTTGAAGAAGAAAAAGATATGAGGTTGCAGGGTGCCATGTACAGACTACCCCTGTAAAACAGCACAAGTATACTTTGCTTTTCGGTGGTCTCTGATGTTATAAATATCTGTAAAATATATTTGTTCCATTTTGCTGCATGCTCTTTGTATATACAGAGTTAGCACTAATGTATGAAAAAGAAATTATATCACTGCTCTTTTAATTATGAAAATGCACTTTCATCCAAATATCATGCAATGCCTTTGAAAAAACAAAATATATTGTCAGGTTCATGACAAGGAATGCGAGAACATCCACAAGCGTCACCTCGAACAGGCCTCGGCCTTGTGTGTGCGGGATTATCTCCGCGCAGCCCAAACCCTGCCGGGCTGCAGCGCACCGTGGCAAAGCTTTTACTGAAGAAGGGCTTTTGTGTTTTTTGCGTGTTTGTGTCTTTCCGAGTCCCTCCTTTACCTTTACCCCCACCCCACTATCTCTGAGTAATAGATGCTAATGTTATTGCTGCACATTGCTTTCCTTCCTTTTCCTCCTCAGAAATCTTTTTATCCCCCCATCCCCTTCCCCCCCCCCCCCTCTCCACCCTCTAACCAAAACCCTCACACCCTTCCTCACACCTCTTGCACAATTTGCACCTTTGCATTTCCCTTCCAGTTTGGCCAAATGCTTAGGCTAACCACAATGATGAGAACCTGCATGCAGGATTAAATATTAATCTACTCCATATAGTACTAAGAACTACCGGTTATAGAATAAATACTTCCTTTTGATCAAAGACACAGGCTTCATGTGCATTCCCTTCCAGCACATTTGATATATGTTCTGCTATCCGACTGGCACTGCAGGTCTTTATGCCATGCAGTGCTCATGTGCCATCCCTACACATCCTCGGCTTGTGCACGCATTGTAATTAACACAAGTATAGTTTGAAAGTTCTGATTCAAGCTTTCTCAATGTGATGGAGTGAATTTGACAGCTTTGAACATTAAAAAGAAAAAGGATAATGTATTCATTTATCCATTATACGTTTTTTTAATTACATGATGCTGTACTTTGTGAATTAAACCATCAATGCCCGAACCTACATATTTAATCCATAAGATGTATTTCCCTCAAACTCTTATCGGTACTTTTCCGCAAGGCCTTCCAGAATCGAAGCTGTACTCTGATAGCTGCAGTTCTCACATAGGAGCCCTGGTGTTTGAAAAGCCAGAAGAAAATCACTTTATTGGTGGTTTAGAGGGAAAAAAAAACAGCACTACCCTGACATGACATCATACAACAAGCATATTGGGTAAGCCCAATTACATCATGATATCTTTTTAAAATATCAGGCCCACATCCATTAAAAGCATGAAAATACCCACATGAAAAAAAAAACCCATCGCATGTACTGTATCAACAAAATATTCACAACCTAGAACCACATGATTTGATGTATCACTTATGTTTAAAAAAAAAAAAAAATCAAATAAAACCATTTTTGAAATCTCTGTACTAATTCCTCTTTTTTGGTCTTGTATTTAGTAAGAGGACCATTGTGTGGTTCTACACCTTTTTCCACTCGGTGTTGCATAATGTTGTCCAGTTCAGGCATGGAATGCGTTGCAGCTAACTTTTTCTCCGCTATGTAGCACTCCATTTCGTGGAATTTCATGAGCTGACAGCCATCAATGGAGCATAGGTTTTGCCAAAAACCTCTCCGAAGCTTCGGGAAAAACGATATCCCCGTTTTCTACTCCAGTTCAGATGAGCTCACCTGTAACAAGGTAAGGAGCAATAACCAAATGGCATCATAACTCTATTAAGTTATGAAAAGAAAGTGATGACTTGATCATTTATAACGTTTATGTGGGCAATCAATTACATTACTGTGATAACTTCTTAAAGTTAATATCTAACTATCGAGGGGTAGAGACGGTACACGATTTGCAGTTTCATGCTATCGGTCTTCATAACTAGCCAGTCTTGATCAAGACTGATAAGTCGATGTAAATACATTATTTGAAGAGATCATTAAGATTTATGGAGCACAAACCATTTTAAAACACAAGATTGAATTTTAGTGCCAAGTTTGATTATGAATATAATTTAACATTTAATTACATGAATGAGAGGTGGTGGTGTGGAGGGAGAGAGGGGTGTTAAGTAGCTCATATCAAGGCAATAAACTGAAACAATAACAGTTTATAAAAGCAGGTGTTTTACCAAGACAAGCTTGCATTTATTGTCTTCCTACCCCTGCCCCCCACACTCCCCTCCTCCCCAATCCCCTCACCTGGTGATCTCAGACTCAGGAAGCAGCTTATACTCATACCATATACATGGCAAGGACATAAAGAGACATCAGTGTACCTTTACATAAACCACAAAGACAGTAGATAATGGACGGATCTACTGCTACTACCATGTCATCGGAGTCATGGTCTTCTTCTTTAATGACCCCAATTATTCCCACCTTGTGGAGTCTGATGGAAAAATTATTTGGCTCAAGTCTTCTGATTACTAGTTGGCTAGGTTTGACTTTTGACTGAAGGTGGCAGATATTTGGAATCGATGTGTTCAGGAGGCCAACGATAACTCACTAACTCTTTAAAAAAAAAACACCGACAAACCTTGAATATCCACAAACACCCAGTGTCAGTTGACGAGTCCTCCAGTTTAACGTCCATCCAATGGATGACGCACATGTTAGTGAATCATCCAGTAAATGAGACACTTTATAGCAGGATTGAGATTCGAACAAAGGGGAAATAGCTCAAGAGGCAAGTGCACATATTTCTTGGCTATCATGCCATCCCGAAATAATGGACAAGTCAGAGTAAATTTAGGATTTGATCCTGGGAGAGAGATCCAGGCATCAAGAGCCATGTGCTCAGATGAAAATACCATCTGAGCATCTGATGAAAGGTTGCTACATCGGGTAAAAAAATAGAAATTATGAACTTTATCGTGCAAGGATTACAAGTGTAGGGACAGGTTTCTTTAGCATCATGTGGTTTTGTTATTTGTTTTTTCATACAAAGTCGACGCTCTTGGAGGAACTAGAACATAGAACAGGTCAGGATGTAACAGCACAAAAGAAATGGTGGAGAGTGGATGGAAACACAGCAACAGCAGGAATGAGGGACAAAATAGAGAGACTTGGAGAAATAAGGGACGTTGGGAAGAATGAAGGCAAAGGGAGAACACATGGGCTGGACAAGATGGATACAGAAGTAATCTGTCAGGAAGGAGAAAAACAAAAAAATTGGAAAGAGGTGAGCTTGGGGAGGGTTAACGGGGGTAAAAAAACATCATGGTTTTGGATGAGGGATCACCTGAGATGGTTGTGAACAGCTGTCTTGAAGACCTGGAGGGAAGAATGAAAGTGAAGAGAATGTGGAAGTTGATGTTACAGGCAGGAAAAAAAATAGAGAAACGAATGAGTGGAGGTGAGCAGTGATTCTAGATTTTGGGAGTTTCACGGGAAGGGGGTTGCTGGTGGATCGTGTGCACCGTGCAGAGACCTGGGAGGGACAGAGCATGCCAAGAGCAGAGGGTGCAACCCTAGAAAGGAGGCGGTGGCGAACAGAGACCCCTAACCTGTCTGCGATGTAAAAATGATAGGCCCATGGACTCAGCTTCATCGTGGGAGATTGCAATAATCTTTAAGGCATTGGTTTCCATGGTGTCAAAATGAGCAAGATGTGAGGCAGGGGAGCCAGCTCAGAGGGGGGAACACTACTCCATCATGCTGCGGATGAAAGCCATTGAAGTGGATCGGACTTCAGGTATGTCAAGGAAGGACTTTGTACGACCGAGGATGCCCAGTTGGCGACTGGATTTGGAAACCAACTACGTACTTAGAAGTGTGGTTTGCCCAAGAAAGTTCAGGCTGATAGTGAGGCCCAAAGTTTGTGTGACTGAACTTTTAGTCACACTTTTGTGTCTTTTAGAACTTTTTAGTCACACTTTAGAACTTTTTGTGAC
This sequence comes from Eptatretus burgeri, assembly GCF_056783735.1. NCBI lineage: Eukaryota > Metazoa > Chordata > Myxini > Myxiniformes > Myxinidae > Eptatretus > Eptatretus burgeri. Next base: position 18,635,023 of record NC_140973.1, read on the forward strand.
TTTTAAAAAAAGTAGATGGAAGGGTTTTCCAGATGGTCCCTTTGGATAGACAAAGTGAAAGTGTGAGATTTATCAGGATTATAAGATATACCTATACACAAATGTGTGTTGACCAACTCATCATTCGATCAAGCCCTGATCTCATGTCTGACATTGCAGAGAGAGAGCCCTGATCTCAAGTCTGACATTGAGGGCCTCCATTCATTGTTGGGAGAGCAGAAGCAGCATGTCTAAGGTAGAGTGATCTGGTCTGAATCTGAACTGATTCATGAGGCCCTTGAGATCAGGCTGTTGGTGAAAAGGAATGATTTGATGTCAATTGCAATGATAGATTCCATGATTTGAAGCTGATAGGTCTGCAGTTAAAGGGGTTGATTTTTTCACCTCTTTTTTTTTTTTGTAATGTATTACAGTGATGTTTGCTGATTTTCAAGCAGATGGAAGATGACTTCAGGCAAATTTTAGGGCGATGGAGTGAAAAAAGGATGTGCAAGAACAGCAGAGCAGGTTCTTTTTTTTAGGACACGTGAGCTGATGCCATCCGGTCCAGTTGCAGAATCAGCCGAGGGTTGCCAGAAACTCCACCTTCACAGGGTCAAAAGACAAATTCTAGGAGCAGTTGGGTATGAGAGGGTAGGGTAAGCAGTGGGAATGAGGGGTTGGGGGACACAAGATTCGGAAGCAAACACAGAATTGAAGCATTCAGCCTTCTCACGAGCAGTCAGCTGTGGTGGTGCCATTTAAAGTTGGGAGGGATGGAAAGGGATTAAGGGAGCATATACTCCAGAGACAGACTTAACAAGGTGCCAACAGGTTTTAGAGGAAGGAAACAAGTTTGAAAGTTAAATCTTGAGCATCAGTCCTCAAAAGGCAGACCGGGGTCCATATCCAATCCGCAGGAATCATCAGTCAGGACCACATAATTTTCCTATTTCCCCTCCCTTCCCCCTTACTCTCATTGATGGTATGGTGCCAATTTATCTGCTAAATTATTTCTGAGTTAATCCCTCAAGTGTTCTATTATATCTGCCCCCTAATTATGTGTTAATTGCCTTTGTTCTTTATCTTTTCAGACCAACTGATAAATGATAAACACAGGAACAGATTAACTCAGAAAAAAAGCAGGAGGTGATAATGTGGCTGTCTTCATGGTATAAATATGGAGGAAAATATTTTCTCCAGTCATGTCTTGTTTCCATTTCATTGCGAACGGGAACTTTGCTGGATTGATTTGATTTTATTACCCTCGCCAAAGGAGAGGGTATTGCATTTGGGTCCATTTGTTTGTTTGTCTGTTTGTCTGCACAGAACTTTCGTGTTTTTCTCTGCAAGCGCTAGTCAGATTGAGAGAAATTTTTCACCATTGGTGCGACTGCTCATGTAGAATGTTCTAATGATAATTATGACATCATAGGTCACGTGGTGCGGCAGTCATATTGGAAAAATGGAAAAACTTTGGACCTCTGTGTCTGAAACCGCACCAAGGAAAAACTTGAAACGGCACATACCAAGTACTACTCATGGGGAATGTGTGATTTTTATGACGTCATAGAGGCCCTTGTCATGACGTCATAATTGCATATGTAGAACGCTACATCCGATCAGTGTGAAATTTTTTGAGGGTCATCTAAGGATAAAATGATCTTCAGAAAAAAAAAATTTAATTATGTCATCGGTCACATGATTTGGCAGCCATATTTGATTTACCCTAAAACCTACAAAAAAATACACCACTCAAAAGAAGTCCTGGTGAGAGTCTGCAATCTCTGATTGATCTTTTTCTTGTTGTCATTGATATTTGATGGTGATAAATTGTGGAGTTCACAGTGATCGGAACAGGGATTTCTCATTGGCTGATATTACCGAGATGTCACTGTTTTCGCAGAACACATCTTTTAAAACAGTCTGCGAGAAACAAAACAGGGTGGCTTTCACACGGAGAATAATAAAAAAACTGATGATTTCGGAGCGGAGAACTTTGAGTTGTATGTGTATGGTAGCATAATAGAGTATCTAATATTATGAATAAGTCGTTCTTCGAGTTTTAGTACAAAAGTGAACAATAAACCTGCTGGTTCTCTGGCCTAACGTGGAGTCATTAGCTCCAGGTCAGAGCCTCATACCAAACTTCTGAACTGTAGTCTTTATCTGATATATAAAGCTTTTTCTAACTACTGACTGACTCACTGACATAAATGTTTAGTAACTAAATGGTAGGGTAGAAAGCTGAAATTTTTCATACTCATGCAACGCAAAGTCAATCCCAGAAAGAAAAAAAATCACAAAATCATCGGAAAACTTCCATAAACAAAAATATTGCGAATAAGAGTTGGCCGGTGCATACTCTGTCTGCCCACCGTAGGTCACGTGATCCAGGACAATTGAGCTTCCACTGGAACCATTTGCTAAGTAATCACAACAAGTGCCAGTTCTGCCACTTGTTTTATGATAATTATTTTATAACTTAATTTTTTATGAATTTTTTAAAATTAATATTTATTTATTTAAACATATTCAAACAGAAGGATACATAAGGAAGTTTGATGCAGGGGGAGGCCATTTTGTCCATCAAGCCGATGCTACACCGACATTACATTAATTTAATCTTCAACACTGGACTGAGCACTCGGTCAACAACGGTGGCGGGAATTACATAAACAAGCCCACTGTTTAAAACTTACCCCGAAGAAGATCCTGGATGACCATGGTAGTAAATGGGGGAAAAAGAGGGGAGTTATGGAGAGTAAGAAGAGCTCAAGATGAGCTGATCTATACTTGGTGATGCTCATGCGCAAATGAAGGATGCATTGTGGGTTCAAAGAATAGCAATGAGAACGAGAAGGGCACTCGGTAGAGTGCATACCTCCACCACGTAATACCTGATCCACGAGAATATATCGGGCCCAATACAATTTTGAAATATCATGCTATACAGTACTATATCGTTTTTGGCCCTTTCTCTCAATGGTGAAGAATCACTTTAAAAATTAAATAATTCTCATATGTAGATCCAGATTTGGATCTTCACCAAAATCGAATAAATTCTTCCTTGTCAAATGTCCAAGCTCTCCACCAAATTTCATCTGGATCTGTTCACAACGTTTTGAGATATCCTGCACACAGACAGACAAAGATACAGACAGAAAGGGTTGAAAACATTTCCTCCTTCACCGTTGGTGGCAATGATAACGAGAACAGCACTCGGTCGAGCACATACCTCCACAAACCCGAACAGTTTCTGCTTTGAACCCACTGATAGGTCAGATCTGCATCTGGATCTGAACCAAAATCAAATCGCCTTGTTCTTGCCACTTACCCGACTCATCCACCAAGTTTACCATTACTCATCCACAACTTTTTGAGATAATGTGCTATTATATCGTTTCTGGCCCTATATCTCTCAATGATGAAGAACCTTCTTCTTACTACAATATGCAATTTGGTGTCTGTCTGTCTGTCTGTCTGACTGTTTGACTGTGATACATTCGGTGGTTTCTTATCCAATCGCAACCAAACTTGACAGGAGGACTAAGGGTCACACAATGGAGGTTGTAGTGATTGAACTTTCTCTCATCCCCAAGGGGGAGTTGTGCCTTGCACAAACTCCATGTTGCATGAACGCAAATTTGCATTCGCAGATGATACGAATAGCTATGGACCCACATGTGATGCTGCAGACAAAGAAGCTCTCCAAGCAGACCTGGACAGAGTGGACGCTTGGGCTGACAGATGCCAACTTCCTTTCAATGAGTGAAAATGTAAAACCCTCCATATAGGCAGGAGTAGTTCTAGTGCCAGGTACACAATGCAAGGAACTGAAATTTGGGAGCTGAACTGAACTAAAAGGATTTGGGAGTGGTTGTTGATGACAAGCTGAATTTTCACCAACATGTCTCAACTGTTGTCGGCAGGGCAAACCAAAACCTCGGGATTGTTTAGAGGGCCTTCATCCACCTGAACATCAAGACCCTCCCTCTGCTGTTTAAGACTCTTGTTCGTCCCCACCTGGAGTATGGTAATAATACCTCTGGCATCAGAGGTTCAAACTAGATGCTGACAAAGTTGAAAGGGTGCAGAGAAGGGCCACGAAACTCATCCCGAATATTTGCCATTTCAGCTACCAACAGAGGCTATTTCACTGAACATAAATTTTTGTATGCATTGTCGAAGCTTGTTTAAGAGCTAGCTTTCGCTGCTCTACCGGAGAAGAAAGAGTGAACATGATCCTGGTGTACCAGATCTTACACAGAATAGTTAAACTGGACCCAGATGACTTATTTACCCAACGGCACAACACAAACAACAGAGGGCACTCCTTAAGGATTTTCAAAAGAAAAGAGCCGCCTCGAACTCAGGAATAATTTATTCTCACACTGGATAGTGGATCATTGGAATAATCTCCCGCAAAGCACCGGAGAAGACTTCTCCATCCAGACATTCAAATCCAGTCTTGACAAGTATTGGTGAGGGGAAATATTCAAACTACCCTGAACCCTCACACATGCATGCATATTTATAGTGAGGTTTACAGTATGTAGTGACTGGGAGCTACAGTTATACTTTATCCCGATGATGATGATAATGTGCATAATCGGTTATCATGGCTTTCATGGGGCCTTCCAGACCTTCTAGACGTAAAAATTATCATAACGTTTCAGTCAATTCTATCCAACGTACAATTACATTTTTAAACAGTTGCCATGACACGGGAAGAAGTTTTGAGGAAACTCGACGCGATTAAGGCATTCTATACTTATTGCTCAAATATACCCTAACCCTCAAATGAACAGATCAGAGCCGCCTCAACTTGCTAGGCCTCGAGGTAAGCGGCAACGATCTTTAGTTAACAAAGCTGCTTATATGAGTCTTTACACGTGAACGATGGGGGTTGAACAATGGAAGTTGGAGTGTTTTAACTTGCCCCCCCCCCCCCTCAACAAGAGATGCAAGCTGAGAAATGTTTGAGGACGTGTTCAACACCGGGATTTTTTTAAACAACTAAAATAGCTGCCATTCTTCCAATTGGGTCATCTTTGATCAGATTGCAAAATAAAGTAAGATGCACGCGTTTGCCATCGTTTACCGTGGTTGTGCAAAGTTTGAAGAAAATCGGACCATGCATGTCCGATAAATGGTTGGGGACACGTTTTAGGAACAAAATGGCCACCAATCGGACATCTTGGATCTGACCTCAAAACATATTGGTGCGCTTATGTAAGGCATCATTTGTTATCTGTGTACCTAGTTTGAACAAGATCGGTAAATTCATGTCCCAGAAATGGTTGAGGACGTGTTCAACATCAGGTTTTTTTCAACTAAAATAGCCGCCAGTCGGCCATCTTTGATCGCATCACGAAACAAAATGATGTGCATTTGGAGACCGTCATGCGTTGTCTTTGTGCCATGTACGAATAAAATCGGTCCATACATGTCTGAGATATGGTTGCGGACGCACGCACGCACGGACATGAAAATCCAGACCAAATCCAACAGGGGCGAGTGAACGGGGAGTCAAAAGGTGAAGCCCCCAGCCAAGGTTCTCTATGCACGTTCCGCTGTGCGTGTTGGCCGTTGGGGAGGAGTTTTGTATGTTTGCACGTACGGTACATGGTTTATGTCATCATTGACCAAACCGCGCATGCCCTCCGCCATTATGTTGTTCTGTCCTCTGTGTCTGTGTGGGCACGGGGTTACCGTGCAGGGGCCATTCCAGGCGAGCATGGTTTTGGCCCACTCGGGCACGTTGTGTGATGAGTGATATTAAAGTTGATTTCAACCTCATCAACATTGGTGTTTTGGCCGTGGTGCTCCGCTGGGGAATCCCGTTAACCTTTGTGGCGTGGTGGCAGCGTCGGGATACGATTCCACGCACTCTTCATCCTGGAGACGGTGATCGGCAGGACGTCGCTGTTACGAGAGCCATCTTTGAACCCCAATCACACCTCACAAGAAGGTGAGCGACCAACCATCTCGTTCTGTAGCTGTGTCATAAACATCGTCTGTGCAACGTGCCCGTCACCAAAATGGCTACCACACACCGTGCACCAAAGCAGTGGTCACTCAGCAAGAGTGAAACGGTGAACTCATTTGAATGTTGGAGACACAATCTCCTTTATATTTTATCGCTTGATCCCAACTTTGCTCCCTTCCTCACCGAGGGCGTCACCTGGGAGAAGAAGAGCAGAGCGTTCCCTCTTCGTGGACTTTTGGATGATGATGAGGATGTCTCCGTTGTGCAGCATCACACTGCCCAACAGAAAGTCACCGTACTGGAACTTATGCTGGGTCAGATTGCAAACTACTGGCCTGTGATATCCCACAACACCAGAGTCGGAAACTCCACTTCCGTAGCCAACATATGGCAGTCGATTCGACAACATTTTGGATTCCAGTCGACAGGTGCACACTTCATTGACTTTGCAGCGATACGCCATAACCCCGAGGAGCGCCATGAAGACTTGTACCAATGCCTGATGACGTTTGTGGAAGATACCTTGCTTCGACGAGATGGCGGCATCTCCCACCATAACCAGGTGATCACTGAAGATGAGCAGTTATCCCCCTCGCTGGAGAACTTTATTGTGCTCACATGGCTTCGCCTTGTCCACAGTGGACTCCCCGGACTCGTCAAACAACGCTATGGAACCGAGCTCAGGTCCCGCACCTTCACCTCCATAAAGCCAGAGATATTCCAGGCGCTTGACTCACTATTAGATGAGCTCCACACTGCTGAAGATGCAATGTCATTGCGTACTACAACGTCTCGATTACAAGCCTCCCGCCCGGCATCATTCCCATCGTCAAAACTCCATCAAGACCTTTTGGGGACTCATTCCAACAACCTTACAAAGTCCTGTCCCCTCTGCAAACAAGTACATCGTACTGATTAGAGTCATTTCCTCAGTGAATGTCCTTTCCTCCCCGAACGAGATCGTCGCTACATTGCAAGAGCACGTCAAGTGGCTGACATACCTGAAGAGTAAGACGACGAGCCTGGAGGTATAACGTGTGCCCATGGGGACAAGGTAGTTAGTAACACAGATTTTACAGAACCGGCCACTACCCTACGTGTCCAGATTCACCAGTCTCCATATCTCGACACCTTCCATGGCCACCACACAACCCGAGTCACCATTGACAGCGGTGCCACGGGAAACCTGATTCGTGAGACAACTGTAAGAAATTTAGGAGCCAAGATTCAGAAGAGTGCGCAGTCCGCTCGTCAGGCTGATGGGTCATCCCCTCTTCATATTCTTGGTGAGACCAGACTGACACTGACACGTAACGGAAGAGAATTTCAGTTCGAGGGCCTGGTCGTCAAAAATCTTGACGTGGAGATACTAGCGGGAACACCTTTCATGGAGTCGAATGACATCTCAATCTAATCCCTGCAAAGCACCAAGTTATCCTGGGTGACGGCACTACGTACGTGCATGGGTCTCAGGGAAGGAGCCTTGATCGCCATGCAGTACGCCGAGCTAATGTACTACGTGCCCCACCCCACACAACTACTCTGTGGCCCGGAGAGTTTATCGAAATGGTCCTTCCATGTGACATGTCGAGTAGTGACGCAGTGTTCGCACTCGAACCTCGCACGGATGCCCCAAGTGCAAGGTCACTGCGACCAAGTGAGTTCTGCCCCCCCCCCCTCCCAGTATCATCCGCAGCATCAGCAGGAAGGTTCGGATTCCCAATTTAACCAACGAACCACGAGTTCTCAAACGTCAGGAGCAGTTTTGCCAAATCCACCCTGTGTACATACCCGAGTACACCCAATAACACCCAGGTGGTTATACTGAGACCAGCTCCCCCAAAGCAAAACGCACACTCACATCACCCTCAGGACACGCTACGACTGTGACCCTCGACCCTGACAACATCTTCGCTCCTGACACACGATCAAAATTTTGTGCCCTGCTTGAAGAGTATGATGAAGTGTTTGACCCAGTGTTCCAAGGCTACAATGGTGCTGCAGGCCCTTTTGAGGCTGTTGTTAACATGGGCCCTGTTCAGCCTCCACAACGTAAAGGTCGTCGACCACAATATGCGCAAGAAAAACTGTGTGAACTACAACACAAATGTGATGACCCGGAAAAAGCTTGGAGTCTTTGCTCACCCTGAGGACATGGGGATTACTGTAGAATATCTGAATCCCTCATTCTTGATCAAGAAGCCCAGTGGCGGTTTTCACTTAATCACGACCTTTGCTGATGTGGGCCGGTGCAGTAAGCCCCAACCCTCTCTTATGCCAAACATAGATTCCATCCTGCACAAAATTTCTCAGTGGAAGTATCTAATTACTACTGACCTTACGAGTGCCTTTTACCAAATCCCATTATCCCACCAGTCCATGAAGTACTGTGGTGTAGCCACGCCCTTCCGTGGAATGCGTGTGTATACCAGATCTACTATGGGACTGCCTGGATCCGAAACAGCACTCGAAAAACTCATGTGCCGCGTCCTTGGTGGTCTCTTGGAGAAGGGGACCGTCGCTAAACTCGCTGACGACCTCTATTGCGGTGGGGACACAGTGGACGAGCTCCTCCAAAACTGCAGAATGGTTTTACATGCTCTGTGTAAATGCCGACTCCACCTCTCTGCTACGAAAACAGTTATATGTCCGAAGAGCACCACCATCTTAGGATGGATCTGGTCTCCTGATACTATCCAGGCCAGCCCACACCGTGTGGCTACGCTCTCCACTTGTTCAGCTCCTGAGAAGGTCAGGGGAATGAGATCCTCTATCGGCGCATGTAAGGTTCTCGCTCGTGTTATCCCCAACTGCTCCGCTCTCTTATCCCCCTTGGATGATGCTGTGGCTGGATGCCAATCACTGGACAGAGTTGTGTGGACTGATGAGTTACATGCTGCCATCCAGAGAGCCCAAGGCGCTCTTACTTCGACCCATACAGTTACTCTTCCTCGTCCTAGTGATCAGCTATGCACTGTGACAAATGGTTCCGTAAAAAGACACAGTATCCGATCGACTCTGTACATCACGCGCAATGGTAGACTTCACCTTGCGGGTTTCCTTAGCACGAAGTTACGCGGATGCCAACCTACCTGGTTGCCATGTGAGGTGGAGGCCCTTTCCATCACTGCATCGGTAAAACACTTCAGTCCTTTCATTATCCAGTCGAAACATCATGCATCCATCCTCACCGATAGCAAGCCGTGCGTACAAGCGTATGAGAAGCTCTGTCGTGGTTTTCAGAAAGCCCTCGTATATCCACATTCTTGTCAACTGTTAGCCATTATCAGGCAACCGTACGGCACCTCGCAGGATCCGCCAACGTCCCATCTGATTTTGCCAGCCACAATGCACCAGACTGTACCGACACCTCCTGTCAAATTTGAACCTTCATAAGACGCGAGGAGGAGGCCGTAGTCCTGCAGGTGTCAGCCCAAGGCATCATTTCCGGCCGTATCGAACTGCCCTTTACCAACAGAACTGCTTGGAAGGCAGTCCAGGCAGAGTGCGCAGACCTAAGGAGGACTCATGCCCACTTGGTTCAGGGCACCCGTCCATCAAAGAAAGCAACTAACATCGAGGACGTCAAGCGATACCTCCAGGTCGCTTCAGTTTCCAATGATGGTCTAGTTGTAGTCGTCGGGGCAAGACCCTGTCCTTGGCATGTGAGTGCATCATTGTCTCACATCAGGTGGTCAGTGGCTTACTTACAGCGTCACACATTCAACTGGATCATCTGAATCACCTTCAACCCAGTTCCGTGATTCACCGCTATTTTTACGCTCTTGACTTGGACAGAGCAATCGACCAAGTAACCTCGAGGTGCCATCAGTGTGCTGCATTGCCCAGCGCACCCCACACCATTATCAAGCAGTCCACTGGAGACCCCCCCCCCCCCCGGTGCTGTTGGTGTATCTTTCGCAGCAGTCATCAGCTAATTCTTATGTTGCGAGAATGTACCACTTCCTACACTACATCGTGTATTGTGGAGAACGAACACCACATCACTTTCCGCGATAACTTGATCTGCTTATGCATAGAGCTCCGGCCATTAGATCGACCTCCTGCTGTCATCCGCACCGATCTGGCCCCCGGCTTCACATGTCTGGTCCACGATGAGCTTCTTCAGCACCATCGGATGTGCATTGAAATTGGTCGTATTAAAAATCCCATCGCCGAGAAGGCAGTTCATGAATTTGATGACGACCTGCTATGACAGGAGCCTATGGGAGAACCAGTAACCCCACTAACCCTCGCACTGGCCGCCGCCAGTATGAATTCACAAATTTGTGCACGGGGCCTCTCAGCCCGAGAGATGTGGTGCCAACGGGATCAGTTCACCAATCTGCAAATCCCTTTCTCGGACCGACAAATGATACAAGCTCAACACCACCTTCGCTCCATAAACCACCCCCATAGTGAGAAGTCTAAGGCACCCATGGGGTCTTCCAAGGCCAATGTGTCAATGGAAGTCGGCGATTTGGTCTATTTGTACTTCGACCGCAACAAGTCATGTGCAAGAAACCGCTACCTCATCTCTGCCACAGATGGACCCTGGTGCAATATACGTAAGTTTGTGGGGTCCCAATTGAGGAGTGCAGCTTATCGGGTCAAAAAGTCTGAATGCTACAAAGTGCCGGACGACCGGAAGGATACGCTTCCACTCCCTCACAATTGGGTGCACGGTGGTTCACTGCATACCGAGGACGTTTTCCTTCAACCAGCAACAAAATCACCAGACCCCCATTCATCCCCTATGAGTTGTCTTCACCAGCCAACAGTGCTGGATCCTTGCCAATCCCTATCAGCCAAGTACGAGATCCTGGTTCTGGTAAATCGCCGAAACTTAACACCCATGGACCTGACTGCTCCCAATCTATTGAGACCATCCGTGACACCTGTGAGGATCATCCAACGGTGTCCCCAACTGGATGTACACCGAGACGCTCCAACCGTCTGCGCTACCAGCCCAAGCACTTCAAGGATTATATTTTGGATGCTCGAACCATATTGTGATCACAATGCAAAATGGAACAAAATAATCCCCGAGACCAGAGGGCAGTCTACCTGGTGATGGTCTCAGCATACCTGACGATGAGTGCATGATTTCTGTGACCTCCCACATGTTAAGTGACCATTTAAGTATTTTTGTTTAACCTTACGTCCTCTTCCCCAGTATTTGTTGCCAGTTACTGTCACCTCCTTTCGTTACACATAACACCGAGAATGATAGTAGATGGATAAGCGTGAAAACGAAAGAAAAAGATGGGGGAAAAAAAACAGGTTACGCCATTATGTTGTTCTGTCCTCCGTGTCTGTGTGGGCACGGGGTTTCCGTGCAGGGGCCATTCCAGGCGAGCTTGGTTTTGGCCCAGTCCCTGGTGCTCAAACACTCAAACTCAAACATTATGGACTTGGGTATTTCTTGCATTACATTTTAGTGAATTCAACAATGACCACATACCAATGTACAGGACTTGAGGACTTATTTTCGGATTTTTTTGGTATCAAATGATGCTCCGGCCATTATAGATTATAGTACTGGTGCCAGCTCATTTTTTTTCAAAAATGTGACAAGTACTTCTTGCACCACCCAGGTCTTCTATTTCATTGGGATTCGCTAGATATCCGTTATTGTCGGGTTTTCCGTGTGTGTGTGTGTGTGTGTGTGTGTGTGTGTGTGTGTGTGTGTGTGTGTGTGTGTGTGTGTGTGTGTGTGTGTGTGTGTGTATGTTTGCGTGTTTGTTTGTAGGCACGATAACTCGAGAACGGAAGACGCTACCAATGTCAAATTACACCACGTGATTCAGGAGGGTGGTGGCTTGCGCTGATTAGATTTTGGTCAAAATCGGTCAAAGGTCAAGGTCACAGTGAGGTCAAACATCCAAAACATGATAACTCGAGAAAAGTTGCCACAGGTATTGTTGACGGACCGTGAGTTTGGAAGATCGAGGTAAGTTCGGCGGAATTTGTGTCAATTCGTCGAGTTACGGCTGTTTTAAAAATTTTCAGTGTTATAAAATAATATTAAATAATTCTGTAAATTCCTGTGGAGAAATGGAATATTTTTGCTTCGGTCGACGTTACGGGTTCGTTTTTAATTTTGATTTTAATTTTGTCTTCGGTTTTTGCGATCGCTTAGGACGCTTAACACTCGGTTGCCGAAATTCTGGTAAAAATTGGATGTTTTGGAGACGTTTTAAGATTGTATAAAAATATTTCACCTGCCGCGTCACGGCTCGTCACGTGGTGCAGCACGCTCGAGCAGACGCGTCGTTGAGTCACGTAAAGGTTTTGCATGTGCACGCTGACGTCATCGCACTCGCCCCTGTGCCATTTCGACTTGGGGGGGGGGCGTCGAGTGTGACCTTTACGTTACGTTAATCCGTGGTAACTCGAGAACGGAAGAAGCTACCAATGTTAAGTTACACCACGTGATTCAGGAGGGTGATGGCTAGCGCTGATTAGATTTTGGTCAAAATCGGTCAAAGGTCAAGGTCACAGTGAGGTCAAACATTCCATTTTTGATGGTTTAGTACAGAATCATCGTAGAAACTTCTGGTTTGTGTCGCTACCTTCTCGAGAGACAGCTTTTATTCGACAAGGTCAGAGGTCAAGTTGACCATTTTGTAAGTACCAGCCTATGACTGCTTGTTTGCTTGTTCGTGTGCAGGATATCTCAAAAAGTTGTGTACGGATCCGGATGGAATTTTTTGGCAAGGTTGGGTGTGTGACAAGGACGAAGTGATTCGATTTTGGTGAAGATCCGAATCCGGATCTGGATACGAGAATTATTTGATTCCCAAAGTGATTCTTCACCATTGAGAGACATCACGATATTTCATTCAAAACTGTCTTTGTCCCGATCTGTTCTCGTGGATCAGGCATTACGTGGCGGAGGTATGCGCTCCACCGAGTGCCCTTCTGGTGTTATGTAAATCGGGTATCCTTTATAAAAGTTATATCGTTTCTCTTTGTGAGTTTCAAAGCAAAATATAATATCCGATCGTGCTCTGCACGAGGGGGGGGGGGGCTGGACAGCCGGTTCGTGAAGGACTTGGGGGGGGGGAAATGACGAATCTGTGAGTGTCACGAGTGGATTTCTTCACATCATTTTCTCATTCTGCTTTAAACTCAATATCTCTATATTTTCATTACAAACAGCATCATTCCATTCACAAATTAATACTGCACCGTTTATTTAACAACATACACGATTACAAACACTCATGAGGTAAACGAAGTATTCCAATAATGTCATGACGAATCCGCAGAAGCCGAATCCGCGAATGTCGCGGGTGGAACTCCTCACATTTAATTTACTGATCCTCCTTTCATCTCAATGTGTGTATATTTTAATTCCAATCACAAATTAATACTGTACCGTTAATATAACAAAATATAAGAGAACAAACGAAGATAAACCTTGAGGTTGAGGAAGATAAACGTTTTTCTGACGTTACATCCGAATGGGAAGCAGCTTCGTAAGGATCGAAAATCACAATTATAATTGTTTTGAGGTATTTATGAAAACTCCCTCCCATCGACCTGAGGAGACTGGCTCGGACCCTGACACGTTCCACACGACGTTTGTGGGCTCGTCCCAAAACTCAACGAGTTCAGGGTCAGACATTCCTGCTTTATAATATCGATAACTAACACCCGACGAACGAGCTGTTCGCCATCTTAATGTGTTTTATAAATGAGAGCGAAATTTTTCCACCCGTCACATGGCTATTGTGTGTGTGTGTGTGTGTGTGTGTGTGTGTGTGTGTTCCATGAAGCATAATACAGTCTCTCTGCGAACTTCCCTACCGCCACCCCTCTCTCTCTCTCTTTGTCCGATCCTCACTTGACCCCCTCCTGACACAGTGCAGAACCCTCCACCCACACCTCTCACCCCCCCCCCTCAATCTATCTCTATCTGTGTCTGTGTTTGTCTGTCTCTGTCTCTCTGTCTCCGGACGGTGGTTATGTCACATAATTTAATAATCATATGTATGCTGATGACGTAGTTTATTCAGCCAATGGAAAGTGCCGCTCTGGGGATGGCTGTGCCGGGGAGAACTTGACGAACTGGAATCTCCGTTTATTACCTTCTCATTCTGCGAAAGGTTATGTTTTGGTCGGCGTGTATTTATTTATTTATTTATTTATTTATTTGTAATCTTGTGATTCGTAAAACTCAAAAAGTATTAAACCGAATTGCATGAAATTTGGTGGGATGATTGGTTATTAGCCAGGAAGCATTCGATTAGATTTTGGGATCGTTCGGGTCAAAGGTCAAGGTCAAGGTCACGAAAAGGTCAAAATCGTCTTTTTACGATAACACGGTCAATTTTTATTCAATTTGCATGCAACTAACGCCAAAATGTTCAGAATTCAATGCCTCATCTTGTGATATGCAATATGACACAATGACGCCCATACTCTTGTTACCGGTTAGGGGTCAAAGGTCAGGGGGGTCACGACCTTGAAAAATATGTGGTTTTTGTCATAACGCGGTCAATTCTTGTCCGCTTTACATGAACCCAGCACCAAAATGTTCAGAATTTAATGCTCAATCTTGTGACACAATGACATCATAACACATGTCACTGGTTGGGGTAAAATGTCGGGGGGGGGGGTGGTCACGCCCTTGAAAAATGTGGTTTTCGGCATAACTCAGTCAATTTTTATTCGATTTGCATGAAACCAGCATCAAACGAGATTACCTTCTCTTGTTGAAACGTTGTATTCACCGAGCTTGCGAGTGAAGACTCGCCAAAACGACGTGAGTTGATTGTTGTTTAGTCCGTAGCCCCCGAAAGTCGGGGGGGGGTCATGACATTATAGATATGTGGTTTGTGTCATAAGACCATTCATATGAAACCAGTTCCCCACACTCATACCAAGAACAAAAAAAGTAGTGGCGGCGAAGGTATGCGCTCTATGAGTGCCCGTTCTAGTTTATTATTGTGAACATGACAGGTTATGTCCGGATGGTGTTTATGTCCGGACGGACCCTCCCCTCACACTGCCTTACTTTGCCCTCCTCTCATACTGCCCTCCGTTGCCCTCCCCTCACGTTGCCTTCCCTTCCTCTTACACTTCCTTCCCTTCCCCTCCCCTCACCCTGTCTTCCCTTTCCCCCACCCCTCTTTGCACCCCCTCCTTCCTATCTCCCACCCTTCCTTGGTCTCCCAAACTCTGTGCTCCTCTCTCTCTCTCTCTCTCTCTCTCTCTCTCTCTCTCTCTCTCTCTCTCTCTCTCTCTCTCTCTCTCTCTCTCTCTCTCTCTCTCTCTCTCTCTCTCTCTCTCTCTCTCTCTCCCCCTTCTGGACGGACCATCCCCTCACACTGCCTTCCCTTGCCCTCCCTTGACACTCCCTTCCCTTGCCCTCCCCTACTCACGCGGCCTCCCCTTGTCTCATCACACTGCTTTCCCCACTCCTTGCACTGCCTCTCCCCTCACGCTTCCTCTCTAACCTTGCACTGCCTTCCCTTCCCGTCCCTTCCCCTCACGCTGCCTTCCCTTCCCCTCCCGCTGCCTTCCTCTCCCTCCCATCACACTTCTATCCTTTCCCTTCACAATGCCTTCCCTTCTCCACTCCTCATTCACCACCCCCTCTTCACTCCCCTTCTTCCTTACTCAGCACCCCTCCTCGCTCCCGCCTCCTTCCTCGCTTTCCTACCTCTTCTCGGTCTCCCTCCCTCCTGTCCTTCTTACCCCCCGACTGTCCTTCTTACCCCCCCCCCCCGACTGTCCTTCTTACCCCCCCCGACTGTCCTTCTTACCCCCCCCCCGACTGTCCTTCTTACCCCCCCCCCCGACTGTCCTTCTTACCCCCCCCCCGACTGTCCTTCTTACCCCCTCCTTACTGTCCTTCTTACCCCCCACAACTCCCCCCGAGACTGAATATTCCCGTCAGTAAAGTGACGGGTTATATTTGCTAATCCTTTCGCTAATTGACTTATCGGTGTTTGTTTGTTGCGCTACTCCTCCTGTAGTTCTGGGCCGATTACATCCATACTTGCTCCATACAATCAGCATGACCCCAATTAGTGTGTGGGACAGTTTTATCTTTGCTGTTGATTTTAGAGGAGGGAAGGGGAGGAACACAAATTTTCTCTGTAAATGTGTATTGTGTGGCACCAGTCCAGGTGTGAGGATATTAAAAATCTCCACCATTTACAGTGCAGTATTCCGTTCCCCATGTTTTTCATTGCTGTGAGGTGTTTTGCATTATGACGATGCGTGCACACGTGGGTGTGCCGGGGCGTGGTTAAGAGAGTCATGTGACCCGCCCATGTTCCGCTGCTGCGCTGCGCTGTGTTGTGTTTGCGTCCGGATTAAATCTGTTGTTCCCACTTCTGAGCCTTCGTCCCCGTCTATCGAGTACATTACAAATTATAAGCAGAGGGAATGTTTTTATTTCATGCACGTAACCCGAGTTATTTTTTTTATTTTGTTTATACATAGTTGTCAGTTACCTATACACCGCCCAGATAAACGTATGAACGTGTTGCATGCTTGGAACAAGATCACCCGTCTACTTTCCTTTTGCTAGTTTCAAAACGTTGTGGACGAGTTATGATAAAAAATTTATCTGAATAAGTTGGGTCGGTGAGAAGAACAAGCGGTGAATGAGATTTTGTTTAGGTCCACGTGCAGATCTGGCCCATCAGTAGGAATAGGATATAAACCTTTCATCCTTGTGGAGGAGCGCACTCCACTGAGAGATGTTCTCTCGTTCTCTCGTTCTCTCGTTCTCTCGTTCTCTCGTTCTCTCGTTCTCTCGTTCTCTCTCTCTCTCTCTCTCTCTTTGTTATAATGTTGCGACTCGAGATTCCCCCTTTTTTTTTATCACTTCAGACGGGAGGGACATTAAAACAACAACAACAACATCGCCAACGGCGGCGACATTGAATGAGTTGAGTAATGAAACGCGAATGAATAACCACGCCCCTCATCGTTCTCCTTGGACGTGGAATTTGTTTCCTCGTTCTGTTGCATCAACGTCGACGGTTCCAGTGAATTCTGAAACGATTTTTGACGATTTTTCGATGCCGCCTCCGCGCATCGGCCTCCACATCTCTTTGGCGGTTTTAATCGCGAACGTGTTGCGTTTAAAAAGTTAATCAAAAAAACCCTTTTCCAGCAAACGGGCCTTTCTGGCGCAAAGGCCTTCCTTCGGCCTTTTGGGCCGATCCTGAGGTAAAGATGCGAATCGGTTTCGTCACTCTCTCGTTTGTTGTTTTGTTTTGTTTTTATTTAATTTTATTTTAATAAATAGGATATTATCTCCACCTAAACTTAGACATTGTTTAATTAGTTCACTTGCGCGATATACCTGCGTTTGAGTTGCGTGTGACGATATGACGTCACGATATGTACGACGACGGTTTTGACGTCTCCCAATGTCCTCGTCCTCCCGTGTGTGAATATTTTACTTACCTCGGGGTTTTCCTTGTAAAACAGACCCAGTATGCTCGTCTCGTATCGAATGTGTTCCCAACTTGGTACAAGGGTCGATTGACCCGCTGTAGATCATTTACCGGCCACGACATGGTGATGGGAGTAATGTTAGCTCGGATCACCATAACCCTGAAACGCTGAGCTTCTTCTCGAGCTCACCGTGGGTTTTCTTCCATTACTTCGTTTTCCGCCCTACAGATTAATTAATTTATTTATTGTTTGTCACCATGGTGTCCAGTTGCCATGGTAACAGATCTCCCCCCCCTCCCCCTAAACCACCCACTGCGAGTTCTTGGTGGTGGTCGTATGGCAGCTTAGCTGCCGGGATAGCTACCACTTCTTGAAGCGCGACTGTGTCGCTGATGCAGTGCCCCTCTACCAAAACACACACTGGAACTGGTACTCATTTCGCCGACCTCGGAAGGATGACGGGCTGAGTCAACCTCCTGGTGTATATTAATTCAGCAGCCGACAGGGCTTGAACTCAGGACCATAGGATCCCAAGCCACCACCCTAACCACTGAGCCAGCACCAGGCTTGGTGAGTTCTTGTTGCTGGCCATCGAAAGCGCAGCATCTCCAGTGGTCGGATTCTCCTTCATGTGCAGAACTTGGAAGCCGAGCTCGTCCTTACACGAACCTTACACGAACCGTACACACGTGTCACTGAAAGTGACATATGGAGATCGTTCTCTCGAGATGGCTTGTTGGGGATTCCCACTCGCTAATCACCCGTTGATGTGTAAATGCATCTCTCCTTCCTCCTTTGCACGCTCGATCTGGTTCGCTGACCACGTTTCTATACCCAACATCATCTTATCCCTTGTATAATATCTGAGGATGATATTTCTGTTTGTTTATGGTAAATGGACGTGTAAGTTAACCCTTTCAATGTTTGCTTATTTCTGCTCCACCCCACCCTCCACCCTTTTCTCTGTCTCAGGTTCTCAGCACAGGACATATTCGAGAGCAGGTGCTCTTCCACGACCGCTTTCGTTTCCCTCGTCATCGAGCTGTTCTCTCTTCAGAACGACGTTGTTCATTTTGTTGTATAGTTACATTTTTCACATTCTTGTGGTCGCTTGTTAAACAAGTTTTCCGTCTCTTGACGAAGTATTCTTTCTTTTTAGTTTGTCGTCAGTTCGTGTGTGTGTGTCCTTGTTTTTTTTTTTTTGTGTGTGCCCATATTGGTACCTAAAATGCCTGGATCCCACACCAAATCGGCCTCACGGTCCCCATCCCGCTCCCAATCCCGGTCATCTTCGAGCTCTGGCCAGTGGTCTTATTCAAAGAAACGCCGCTACAGGTGAGTTGTATTTCAATTTAGCTTTTCTTCCCCTTCCCTGTAATCGTTCCACCACCACCCCCTTCTTTCTATGCTTATCCCCTGCCTTCACTGACTCTCCCCGCCACCTTCCTTTATGATCCTCATTGCTACTTCCCCTTTCCCTTCTTTTCTGTTCCATCGTCCAACAAGATGTCGTATTGGTAGCACACTTGACTGAGCTCTCGAGTCTGGGTTTTATTCTTGACCCGACAAGTAGACTCAGATTGGAGCTTCGCAGGTAACACCTTGCGTCACAAAGTGCGCCGTCCGGCGGATGGACGTTCAACTGGGAAATCCTGATTTTCGTTGGCCAAAATACATTCGCTAGCTTTGACTCTTGTTTCTCCAAATAACGTTTGCCTACATAACTCTCAAATCTTACGAGATCTTGTATTCTTGTGGAACTGAATGCATGGTCCACAGATGAGGAAGTCATCATGATAGAGTAGCTGCACTGGCCCCAGAAAATACAACACAAATGTTCTTTGTTTAACTCCTTGAGAATTTTCTTTTGTATGCAGAGTCAAGGCTCATGGAAGAGCTAGAAGGAACAGTAGAGCGAGGGGGGGGGGACACTGAAGGACAACATGGAGGGAGACTTGGACAAATAAGGGGAGTGGGACTCAGAAAAATGTTTTTGCTGTTTTTGCTTTCCTTCCCTTTGTTCTCACAATGCCATCCTTATTTGTTTGCTTCTTCCCAGCTCGCATTCACGATCACGCTCGTACTCCCACTCACGCTCTCGATCTCCATCTCATGATCGCTATGGCGGTGGTGGAGGGGGTGGCGGTGGAGGAGGATCTGGAGGATACTATTACCACCATTACCATGGAGGCCGAGGCAATGCGGATGGAGGTTCTGGTGGTTACCTCAATCGTGGAATGCGAAGGCCTTATTATCGCGGTCGCCCTCGAGGAAACTTTCGTTACTTTCGTCCTGGTTCGCGGGGTTACTTTCGGAATCGTGGTAGTCGTGGGTACGGGCCTCCACAACCCTCTGATGGCCCTGGTAGGGGCTATTTTCATCACCATGGCAACAGTGGAGGATACTATCCTCATAATCATCCGCACCATCACCCTCGTGGTGGTGGTGGAAGTTACAATGATGGATATCGTCCTAGATCACCCCGCTACACCCGCTCACATTCCCACTCCCCACGGCACCGCTCTTACTCTCCTCGCTCTCCTCGTCGTCGTTCTTACACACGATCTCGCTCGCGTAGCACAACGTCCACGTCCAGCCGAACCTCTCGCTCACCACGACAGGCTGCCCAGTCTGGTGCACAGCCTTCTGGTGCATCACACCACCACAGCCGACGGTCAAATACTCCTCGTGGAGGCAAGACCCCATCGCCAGCAGGTGCTCCAGTGTCGACTGGTTCAAATTCTCGCATCCGAGCATCACCCTCTCCACGCACTGCAGTTACTGGAACCTCAGCTGATGCGATTTCACCCACAAATGCTACTACTTCTCCAAACAAGGATGGTGATGATGAAAAGGCAACGAAAGAGGAGGGGACACCTGACACAGGTGAGTTTAATGAAGGAAGTTGATCAGATGGGTTTGTTGAGTAATTGCATTTGACTTGTTTTAGATTGCCTATGTTTTAATTTGTCATACAATATGCTGTGCTTTATCTTTTGCTTGCCTGTACATGTTGTGATCACCTTCCCCTGATAGGCAACACATTGTTTCCAGCATACAAGCGTCCTTCACCATCCTTGCAGTCAACCAAAGCAGGTTGGAAGAGTCTGACGGCCTACGATGCCAGCCCTCAAAGAAAGACCCCAACACCACCCCCTCTTGGGACCGAGTCTCATCCAGCAACTCAATCTACCACGGCAGTGACTTCGTCGTTGGTCCCTACCATTCGCCGTCCTTTGGCGTTGTCTGCTCAGACGAGCAAGAAGAATCTTAACCAACATTTGGGTCAATCTAGTCGGCCCATCCTGCCACAAAAGATCACTTTGAAGAGAACGGCATTGCAACCATCGTCTGCATTGGAGACCATCCCCAAGCAAGTGTCAAAGCCCACTGTTGTGTCTTCCACATCTTCGTTTGTGCCAATTTCCTCGGATATCACTGCATCATCTTCCACAACACAGCACGGCACTCCCACCATTGGTGTGCCTCCAAAGGGGGATCCTGAGAGGGACAGAGAGGAGAGCAACAGCACAGCTCAAGTTCCAATGGAAAAGGGAGAACGGTAAGGGGAGGGTAGAGGAAGAGGAGGAAAGTGGGGTTGGGGGAAGAGGGAGGGAAAACACGTAGCCAGAAATCGAGCAAGTCGAAATCAAGGGACTTTTTTTGTGTGTGTGCGTGCGTGCGTGCGTGCGTGCGCGTGTCCGTGTCCCATCCATTTGCTAACTTCATAGCCATTGCCAGTGCTAGCAGATAGGATGGATGCTACTGTCAGCTACGGCTATAATTAGGCTTTCTATGTCACAGTCATTTATTTAACTGACAAGTGTAGCTGTTTCTTCAACCAAGAGCAAAGCTCATGTAACAGCTATATTCAAACTGCTGAAAGGTGTAGTTTCAGAGCTCTTGGTAAACAATCCAGGCATCCTGCTTGATTTTTAAAAAAAGAGGAAGAAAACAAAAGAGTTATTTGTGATAATTTGAGCTTTTTATTTTTATTTTTATTTTTTTCATCTCAGATCTGCACTTTGTCTTTGTACCTCTCACTTTGTGTATTTTGCAGCTACGCCGAGCCACCTCCATCTGGGAGGATCCTACGCCGTCGCCGTCATGGCAATTCGTACGATGATTGCGAAGGAGGTGACAGGGACCGAGGGGGTGATCAGCCAGGGCCCCCCAGGGTCTTGGCATCACGTCGTGAGGGGAAGCTGTACTCATTTCAGCGCATACACTCTGATGATATTGACTCTGGGGGCTTTGGCGAGGAGATAGCCAAAGTTCGACGTGAAAACGAGCCAGCTGCAGAGAAAATAAATCGGAAGCGTGGTAGGTTAAAGAGGACTGCATGAGTTTTATCTTCAAGCTTTGAATTTTTTTTTTTAATGTACAGTTGTCTAATGCTTCGTCATTCTCTGGATAGAAGGGTCTTGGTCTTCAAAGCAAAAACTTCACTTACTCTCTCAAAATGGTGATTTTTTATCAAACTCGCACCTGTGAGAGGTAATTCATGTGTAAAGTGGAACTTGGAACTGCATTCAGTAGAGTGCATATCTCCGCCAGGCTGAACAGTTCACGTTTAGTATTCTACTGATAGGCTGGATCTGCATCCGGACCTGAACCAAAATCTGATCAACTTATTCCTATCACCTACCCAACTCATCCACTAAGTGTTGTCATAATCGTCCGCAACTTTTTAAAATGTAGTGCTATATCCCATTTTTGGCCCAATCTCTCGGTGAAGAATCATTAAAAAAATTATAGTATTCAGATCTTCACCAAAATCTAATCTATTTGTCCTTGTCACACTCCCAACCTGTCCAGCAAGTTCCGAGCAGTTGGCAGATGTAATCTAACCTGAGCAAGTGTAAGGTGTTGGGGATGGGGAAGAACAATGAAAATAGAGATTACAGGATGCAAGGGGTAATTTTGCAGCGTGTCACACAGGAGAAGGATCTGGTGGTGGTAATAGATACGGGAGGTAAACAGGCAGCACAGTGCCAGGCAGCTATAGGTAAATCAAATAGTGTTTTCGGTTGTATAAGGAGGGGGATCATTTATAAATCATGAGGTGGCTTTATTTATTTTTTTTGTACACAATATCAAGGTTCGTATGAGAGCTAACACACAGAATGTACAACAAGGGGATCAGGAGATAAGAGGGGTGGGAGAGGGAAGGAAAAAACAGTGGAGAACAGAGACATGAGGAGATCTGTGGAAGGGAGTGGGATGGGGCGGGGTACACAGGCTAAATAAGACGGACATTACAGGGACTTTCAGGATTTAACATTGTACAGGAATTTAGTGAGGGCCACATCTAGAATATTGTGTGCAGTTAAACAATTAATTTTTTAAAACAAAAACATTTTTCATTTTCTTATTTTGATCTGGTGTTGACAAATTGATGTGGTGCATGCATGATGGGCTAAATGGCCTCCACCTCCACATAATTTCCCTGTAATTCCTTGTGAAGTTTTGTCCAAATCCATCCACAACATTTTGAGATATCCTGCTCACAGACAAACAGGGGTGTAAACATAACCTCTATCCACCCTCATACATAATATGTATATGGCTTCATCAACATTAACTTTCCTTGATTCCTGCTGGCACGGCTTTATTTTCAGGATTGCCGTTTGGAGAGGTTGTGGGCTTAAAGGATCGAAACCTCGATGAAAAACGGTGCCGAGCTGATGATCCAGGCAGTTGGGAAATCAGTCAATTGCTTCTAATTTATGGATATAATTTTACATCAAATAGCTTTTGTAAGTACTTACCGTGTGTGTGTGTGTGTGTGTGTGTGTGTGTGTGTGTGTGTGTGTGTGTGTGTGTGTGTGTGTGTGTGTGTGTGTGTGTGTGTGTGTGTGTGTGTGTGTGTGTGTGTGTGTGTGTGTGTGTGTGTGTGTGCCTTCCTTCTTGGGACTACAGTGCAGTAATTGGTCTTTATTTTGATTATATAGCAACGGTGGGTATTATGGGAATCTATCTGACATTTTTTTCCCATTTGCTGGTAAAGAACATAAAAATCTCAGATATTCACGAGTGAATGCAGATGTCTCCCCGAACAAAATAAATGTCTCCCCCAACGAAATAAATAAAAATAAGCGGGGTGCACAATCTGAGTTTTAGCAGCCTTAAATTATGTAGCCATTCTCTTCCCAATCAATGTCAAGGCAGATTTTTTTTTAAAATCGGAACTGAAGACTCGTGACATCAGAATTAAAGAAAAA
This sequence comes from Eptatretus burgeri, assembly GCF_056783735.1. Classification (NCBI taxonomy): domain Eukaryota; kingdom Metazoa; phylum Chordata; class Myxini; order Myxiniformes; family Myxinidae; genus Eptatretus; species Eptatretus burgeri. The sequence goes on from NC_140973.1 coordinate 18,658,645, forward strand.
TGCATGAAAATAAGTATTTTACAGTATTACAAAATGCTGGTCAAGGTAAACGGTATTACTGAATGGTCACATGAAACAGATGGCCACATAATCAAGGTTATTGAACATCGCACAATATTGCTCCATCCAAACCTGAATGCAGAATATTGTGGCCATGCATGAAAGGTGGTCACACAAGACGGGTAACCACACAACAGGTTTCCCATTTAGCAAAATAGACAAAGGTCAGATCAGGCCATAAAATAGGCCAGTGTGACCGAGTTTTCAAAAAACGTCTTCTCCATCACCCTAAGGTGCATCGTCACCGTTATGTGAACATATAACCTTTTTCCGAAATAAGAAAACAAGACCTCAGAACAATGTCTACCTGCATTAGTCTGTCTCAGCTGTGGCAAGGTATTGGTTGTGCCAGGTCTTGTCTGGATTGATTCAAAAATATATACTTGGTAGGCCAGAAACCTGATGTTCTGGTTGGATTTTGACCTTTGACTCCATGTGGAATCTAATTTCCATCTATTTCATTCTGGAGGGGCCATGGTAAATCATACGTTTGCCGTTCTGTTTCTGGATGGGTTGAAATACAGAGGCATGACAAGCCAGACAAACAAAATTTGTGACCATTGACCCAGTTTTTTAAAATCCTGAAAACAACACCAATCTGAAACGCTTCTCCACATCCCTACTGGGCTGATTAAAACACCTTCGTGTCAAATTTAATCTCTATCGACTCAAACACAAAGGGAATGTCTAAATGTGTGATGCTTTGGATATTTTTTTTTTAATGCATCACTTTGGATCCCTTAAAATCGGAATGGGGCCCCAAATTGAAAAAAAAACGAGACACGGTGGGTGTATCGGACTATAGTACATCCGTGCTAAGCTTGTGGAGGATTCATGTTATAACGATAATAATACTGTGTTGTTATCAAATATAAACTACTGTTCAATTGTAATCCTTCATATATTTTATAATGCTGTAATGACATAACCTAAAAGTCCTACACACAGTCTCGGTACAAATCTGGTCATCCTTATCTTTCCAAAGGGTTGAGAAAGTCGGACATTTTGTGCACACTTGTGTTCCCTGGATCCTATTGGTCCTAAGTTGTGCAAATAATCTCTTTTAGCTGAGCTCGCTCACCTCTGCCCTAAACGGCCCCAATATAAATTGGTTTGTTGTAAATTAGCAAGGGTACCCGGCATTGCCCGGTTTATCTTTTGGGGGCCAAAAACACTTCCCCACACCCACTAAGGAATGGGGTCAGGGATCATTTAGTATCACCTTTCACGTAGCTACAAAGGCTTAGGCGCTTTTGAGAGTTTTAAAAATGGCCCCTCATGGTCACCTGTTCAACTCTTAATCCTGTGAGATTTGCGGAAACCCCGTGGAATTGCAACTGTCATGTGTCCATGGCCATGAGAACTGAAACCAAGGGAGCAAAATCAACTTCGTACATGGAGAAATGTACTGTATCCTTCAGGGTGGTCACAAAGTCCCATTACCTCCCTCACCCCCCCCCCCCCCAAATCATCATCTACCCGAGTATATGTTCATTTTGGTTTTTATGACAAAAGTTTTGTGTGTTCATTATATTAATTTGTCAGGTTCTGCGGAGGGGGTAACGGGACTTTGTAAACACTCTGTAGATTATTGGCTAAGAGGCATTGTAAAAGTGTTACTTTAGAAGTGGAATTAGATTATGTTCATCGAATGGATGCTCGTGAATGTGCCATTGATGTTTCTGGGTTAAGTTTGCCCTCGATCTATAAATGTGGTGCAGTTCAGGAAGAAGATGATGATGTACCACTAACTTTGATTCTGGAAGAGGTTTATTTGTATTTAAATGTCTGGGAATTGTTTTGTATTTATTTATACATATGTGTACTTGAATATAACTGCCGTTAATCAAAAAGGCTTCAGCACTATGCAGCGTTAATAAATAAATGAAAAATCAGAAAAAAACTAACCTTTTCTTATTTTTGCCTAAAACACTCGCCGGCACCCACTGACAAACCTCTGAAAATTTGACGAAGATCCATTCAGTCATCTCTGAGAAAAATGGCGATACAGACAGACAAACAGCTCTTATGATATAGATTGTGTCGGTTTATTCAGGATGTGAAATTAAATACTGTTCTCATATTCTCACGGTTTACCTTGATGAGTGTCTTTCCACAGAGGGCAAGATATTGGTCAATGAGGGGGGTGACATGGAAAGAGGGGGTGAGGGGTGTGGTCGCATTCGCGACAAGTCGAGCAGTTCCCCCTCGCCACCGCCAGTTGTCGCCAGGAAGCATCGCCACTCTGACACTTTGACCCCTCCATTGCAGGTCCAGTACGGTTTAATTAATTTTTTTTTTTGACGTAGCAGTAGTCTTGCAGTTCCAAAGGATTTTTCATTCATCTGTCCTCTCCATCCACAGATGTCGATTTCAAGTGTCCCTCGGGACTCAAAAGGAGTACAGGACATACGCATGGACAGCTCTTGCCTGTTTGCTCGGTATTATAGGCACCCCATGAGAATGTTTGGTGCTTTGCCACTCTATTCTTAATTTTTTTGACTTGTTCAAATCCCTTGCATTTGATGGTGGATGATTTATGACCTCTCGGTGGACAAAAATGGCCCTTTTGTTATCGGTCTGTTCTTGTCTTTCAGATCATCCACGGTTACGTTTGAGGCACGGCAACTCTCCCATGATTTGGTGTCGACCTCACGCCAGTCTGAGCACTCATTCAAGTCAATCTTTGATCACATTCCTAAGGCTCCCGCTGCCCGTCCACAAAGTCCAACCCAAAATTTTGTCTCTCACATCGTTTCCCTTGTACATTATGTACGGGGTAGGTGCTTGTCCCTCCCTCATCGTTGCTTGACCAATTCCACAGACATTTGATCGGGATTGTTGAATCTTAACTTTCACGGTGCACTATCAGACACACAAACTATATTTTCAACTAAAAGTTGATAATGGTATATTTACCGCCGTGGGAAATGAGTTGCGGCCAATATTGAGTGTTCGACCTTCGTCGGAGAAATAAAAGGGTTAATGTTCGCAACATTAGCTGCACCTCGTTTCCAATGGTGATGAGCATACTCGTATCAACCAAGATGATCATGGTATTTTATCAACCTTTGCTTGAAAAAATTGATTGACATCTTGTCCGCTGAGAGTCTGACACGTGCCTTCACAGGCACGTGTCACTGTTATATACGAGCAGAGGTTTATACCACACCTTGTACGGAAGGAATTTAGAGTTTAGAAAAAGAGAGCCAGGTACTATGTATAATTTCATTTGATTAATCACTTAATTTAGTAGACAATCTACATGAATGTTCCAATGCATCGAGGGGGTTGATATGCCTGGTCTTGGCTTAATGGTTAGGGTGGTGGGCTTGGGATCTGAGGATTCTGAGTTCAAATCCCACTCAGCTGTTGAATTAATATCAGATGGGGTTGACTCTGCCTGTCATCCTTCCGAGGTTGGCAAAATGAGTGCCAGATTGCTGGTATACTGTGTCGGAGTGGTGACCTGTTCACAATTGTGCCCAGTCGCCAAGGAGACTGCTTAAGCAGCATCAATGCTCTGTTCAGAGTGTGGTCCCACTGGATGGATGGAAGGGATCGATCCTTGTGGAGCTAAATGCTTTTTCCTTGACGGCTCCTGGCCCTCGCCGACCCACAGTCGGACGCGCGATGTCATCACATGGTGCAAACTACTCTTCAATTTCCCAAATTAACTTTGCTTCTCCATTGGGAGGGTGTCTGCTCTTATTTTCTTTATATAATCTTCTTCTTTTTCCTTTTTTTTCAATTCGATATAATATTCTTTCTCATCTATATTTTTCCACTTTTTCTTTCTTTCTATTATCGTTGTCTAAGTTATCTATGTCAATTGTGAGCTTGGCGATTGTAGATATGATTTGTAATACTGCTTACCACTGGGTGGCACTATACGATACAGATTTATATCGAGAATTGGGATCTTCCCCTCACCTGAACCCCCTACCCTGGAGGTTTGAAAAATGTTTTTGTGTGTCTCCATTTACCAAGAGGATGCCATTGGTATGCAATATGATGGCATTACCATCAGTGGGGCTGATTCTATTGATAGACAGAAAATACAACTATATATATATCAAAACCTGTGGAGTGTGATGAGCACTCCCCCGTTCTCCATATAGTCCTACACCAAAGTGTCACCTCCAACTCGGAGGCGTCACCCTGGCGACTCTGTCAAACAGACGAAGATTACATGGTCAACATCAGTTGGACATCAAACAGATCCGGATTTCGGGTTTATTTTCCCGATGGTATACCGATAAATATCGAACCAATGATGACCACATTCGTCGTGTGGTCATTATTTTTGTCATGACCTTTGTGAACAAGCAATTTGAGTTTTCTTTTGGACTTCAAAAAAAGAAAAACAACTTCAAAATATATTATTCTGCAATAAGCATTGAGTGATGTTGCATCTGCCTGTTTTGAATATTGTGATTATTTCATGGATTGATAAAATATCTTTTAATTAAACCATAATGGGAAAACTTGTCTTTGCGAAGGCGATTGTCAGTCTGCATGGGTGAACAGATAGAACGATGGATATAATCAATAGAATGTTGATAGAAGTTTGCGAACTGCCTGGGAAGTACCGTAAGTAGAATCTGACGTTTTGGACTTTAAAGCAAAAGAGGAAACGCTCCGATGAATGGTTAACACCCGAAATGTCAGCTTCTCCTTGCTTACCACGGCAGTTGGCATACCTCAATCAGCGTTCTGTTTATTCTATTCCCTTAGAACAGTTTGAGTACTTTTTAATCGCACTTCACATCCTGGAACATTTATTTGGTTGGTATCTTTGGGTCTACAGTTTAAAAATGAATAATACTGGGGTTATTTTACATTCATAATAATAATGGATTGCCCTGTTTTAAGACAGTTGTTTGTCGACTCGAGACGTCTCCTAATGGACCATGGCCGGCTGTTCGCACATGATGTGAATAATGTGTAAATTTGTTTGAACAATAGGAATGCAGGCTGCACAGCAACCGCACTCTTAAGATGGCAAGTAATTTAACCTGGTATCAAGGAATACCTGCGAAGACCAGAACGCTTGGTACCCATAGTTTAGGCAGAAATTTGTAATTTGTTCAGGGTGCTGGTGATAACTCACTTGCTCTTTGTGAAAGACACCATGGGATCTTTAACATCCACCAGCGACCAGTTCTGGCACACGCGTTCTCCAGATTAACGTACCTCCGAGGGATGCCGCACACACCAATGTATCACCCTGCCTTTAAAACATCACGAGGGTGACAGTTTGTAGCTGCACTGAGATTTGAACCCCATGTTCTACTCGTAATTATTAACTAGCGGAAAAGCCCGTCAAAATGACGGGTGATCCTGTATTTTCACAGTATTCAGCCTTGAAGACTCGGGCTAAAACCAAAATTACGTACAGAAATGTTCCATTTATCTCACTGGTTTATAGCTATTTGGTTGGTCTGTGCCATAAAATGATGGTTTGGAAAAGTTGTTGTTTTTTTATTAAAGACTTTTATTATAAAATATTTTTAATATAAATTCTGAAGAATCAACATGCATTACCTCCAGGACAATTCAGTTTACCGTAGCACTAGAATGGTGGACGTATACTTTTCCTGTTTACAGTTATTGGTGGAGTCAGGCCATCTCGTCTTCAGTTGTCCTACCCTTCCTCCCACCCATGGTACACTGAAGCTTGTGGTGAAGCAGTCGTCCTGAAACAACTTGCCTTTGCCTTATGGAAGGCAAATGTAACTGAGGGTAATCTCAGTTCCCTCCACAAAGCTCGGAGCATGTGTGTGTCTCTACCCTCAGGGGAGCCAGGAAAGAACATCTTTCCAATGTTATGTCTGAACTCTCAAACCCCACTCGAAATCCTGGTGGTGTCTGGTTAAATCTGTTTCTGTTGTATGTTCCCCCTCCATCCCTTCCCTTTCCTCAAATGGCTGCACAGTTGACCCTACATGTAAAAAGGCTGAATGTCTAAACTCGGTGTTTGCTTCTAAATTTTGTGTCCCAAACCCATCGCTTTCTGTACCCACCTTACCCAGTCGCACCCAGCTGTTCCTGGACTCTGTGTCCTTTTTTCCTGACTAGGTGGAGAGCTTGCTGTGAAACCTCAACTCAGATTTTGCAACCAGTCCATACGGCATCAGCCTACGTGTCCTAAAACATGCTCCTCTGCTCTTGCTCACCCTCTCTCTCTCTGTTATATTCACCCTCTCATTTGCTCAAGGTTATTTGCCATCTGCTTGGAAATCAGCAAATATTACCGCTCTGCATAAAAAAGATGCAAAAACAGATCCCTGCAACTACACACCAATCAGCCTTCTCCCAATCATCAGCAAGGTTATGGAATCTGTCATCGCTTCAGACATTATATCCTTACTCTTCTCCAATGGCTTGATTTCTGATCATCAATTTGGATTCAGACCAGGTCACTCCACCCTGGATATGTAGCTTTTGCTTTCCCAACAATGGATGGAGGTCCTCGATGTCAGACATGAGATCAAAGCCATATCCCTAGACATCGTGAGCTTTCGACACAGTTTGGCATCCTGCACTGCTCACCAAACTTTGATAATCGAAGCGTGGAGTCTGATGAGCGATCCCCCGATTGATGTGATGAGCTCGTCCCACTCAACATGTTTTGATTTACCCGCCGATCACATCACGTGCCTTCTGGTTGAATGGTTTAAATTAGCGGGAACAATCGTCTGGCTCGCAGATGGACGGTGGTTGTTTGCAGATTATGCGTTTTTTACCATGTGAGACACAATCCGCAGCGATGCTCACCATAACAGTCAGGAGGTGCGTCTGATGTATAAACGACAAATGTGGTCTTTATTGGAAGACTGTCCTGATGAGGGCAAATTCGTCTGAAATCCGGATAGGTGGCTCCGTTTGATGTTTAACTGATGTTGACCATTTAATCTTTGCCTGTTTGACAGTCGTCGGGTGAAGGCCTCTGGGTTGGATGTGACGCTTTGGTGTTGGACTATATCCAATGGAGATCGGGGGAGTGCTCGTCACACTCCACATGTTTCGATATTTATAAATATTTGTCATGGCTGTTATTTCTTTTGAAATACCTTTTTGGTATGTACTTTTAAATGCTGGCTGAAAATCCAAGTGAAGCTATGAACTTATGTCTTTATAAATCAGAATTATATTTTGTAAAATAGTTTGTGGCTGAAAAATAACGACGTATATTTTCTTTAAATGCTACATTGTTGTTATAAACTTCCTTTTGCCACCAGAGCATCGTTTCCCACCTTCACCTCTAACACTCAATGAAAGATTTGGAAATCTTCCAAAGAAAGCCCAACGGAGTCCCGAGATCCACAGGTACGCTGAGGGGTTGGTGAAGATGGATTGTCTTCAGTGATAGGGATAGAGGCAGCTTGAATGTGCTTCGAGATTCTGACAATTTGAGAATGATAGTGTGATTTCCAGACAGCTGTTTGAACAAAGCCACTTGTTGCTATGCGGTTAAAAACACAAAGTAGTGTAATTGTATATGATGATGTTATATTTCATTGTTCATGGTGACTTTCCATTAGTTGTCAGACTGTACTTTGCTCTCGCTTTTACAATTTGGAAGAAGGGGAATGCATGCATGCATGATTGTAATTTTTACATTGTACAGCAAGTAATCATACTGCATGTTGTTGGGTGTTGCTTTGACTTTGAGCATCGTTACATGTTGGGTTGTTCTGGAGCAGCTAAAATATACAAGGGCGGGTCAAATGCCTTTGTATCCATGTTTACTTACCTACCACCCCACCTCCCCATGCCTAACTTGGCTTCTAGGTCACTCCCCTGTCTCTCTCTCTCTCTCTCAAATATTCATGGAAGAGGCATCAGGAAATGAGGGGAACAAAGAGAGAGGGAGTGCAAGGGAAGGGGGGATGGAAATGCTTTGCTTGAAACTGAAGCACAAAACGACAACGAATGGCGGATTAAATGAACCCGGGCAATGAAACGGCTAAAGAGAATAAAACGAGGAAAGCGAAGCATTTCTTGGATTGGAAACGAATGGTGGAGCCTTTTTTTATTTTCATTTTCTACCGGTCTTTGGAGCAATGGAGAGCGAAGGATCGGGAACGAGGGAATTTGAAATAAGCCGACGCTGGAAATGTTGCTGGCTGGATGGAGGAAAGGGGCAAAAAGATGAGGAAAAATCTGTTCTCACATGTGCCCATGTCTTGAAGCTCTGGGATTTGAACTTGAAAGCAATGCTCTGTATTGAGACATGTTACTTTGCTTTCTCATGGAGGTTTCTTGTCCTGCTGGTGGGTGCGTTTCTGTTTTGATATGCGACGCGTGAACAAGCTTTCTTGTTTCCTCGGTAACGGTGCTTTGTGTTTTCAAACACAGGCGCATCGATGTAAACCCAGAGTTTTTGAAGCAAAAAGGAAGGGCAGACTGTGCAGAGCGGTTCACTGATGGGGCAAAGGTCAGTCTGTGTTGGTTAAATGTCTGCACGTCACATGTGGCGTATTTTGCCTCATTTGCCATGATAACAATGATTGCGATATTTTGTCATGTGTAAGTTGTGGTCAATGTCATTTTTCTTTAGGTGGGATTGAAGGATGACGAGCATTTTGTGAGTTCGGACATTGGAAGGGAGAGACGGAGAGGGACTGGAATTGAAGGGGGAGGCAAAGGCGACTACCCAGAGGGAAGGTAGGATGTCAAATGTCTGTGACACGTCGCCTCTTGCCTAGCCACTGTTTCCTTGTCACATGATTGAGTTTTGACACTGAATGCCTGTTTGCTGTTTGTTTTGTGTTACGTTTCCTTATGAGGAACCAGAGGCTTGCATTGTTTTTCAGTTTCTCTACTTTCAATGAAAAATAATTTCGTTATCCTGTTTTGGTAATTTTAAAGAACGATCTGATTTTATTTTTTTTGATCTACCATTGTGCTTAAACTCTGTAAAAACCATTTCCCTGTGCTCTCACACCAGCCTCCTTTCCTCGAGGTGGTCCCGCGAAGCATCAAGCCCCAATTCGGATGATTACGGGAATTCCGATAGAAGCCGAAACGTAGGGACTAAAGTGAACCGAAGCTGGACCAAGAACCGCATGCTGGTTGTAAGTTATCCTCCATTGTCTTGCCCAAAATCTCATTTGTTCCTCTTGGTAAAGTCCCCCTAGGGCCTCACACTCTGCATCTTTTCACCCCAGGCACAGCAACAGGGCATTGGCACTCGGTACCAGGGTTTGAACCGAGAGGGCTGGGGATCCGAGGGTAGGGTGGAGAGGCAGCAAGTAAGCCCCCAGGCCACACGGCGTAAGGATGAAACCTGGGACCCTGAGTACACTCCTCGCAATAAGAAGTATTTCCTGGTACGCCCACCGCCAAAGCCATTATTCTAGAGAAATGTTTATTTTTGCTTTAAATGTTTCATTTCTCACCATATGAAACTTTTTCTGTTTTTTTTTTGGTAGTTCCATACACTGCTCAAAACAACTGAGGGGAAAAGTTTATTTATCCTTTTTTTTTTTTTTTTTAGCTTGTATTTTCTCCAGGCTTGTAAAGCCAGGGGTGGACTTTACTGATAAATTCACAAGTGACCGATAAATTATAACATCCCATTCGATTGATGCAAAATTGGACGGGTTGTTTTGGAGAGTTATTGTGGCCTGTAACACAGATATGGTCGTGATCAAAAAAGTGCAGTTTGGTCATGTGAACATGCGGTCCTTTTACTACGAGACGCCACGGACAGGGAAGCCAGCCTTGTTTTGAAACTGAAACTGGCGCCTGTCATTGACGCCATTCCTCTCGCATTTTCATGAAGGAAAACAACACTGTTAAGTTAATTGTTGAAGACATTGCGTGAAATATATGCGATCGTTTTAAAGTTTTGGTTCTTGAATGCAATGAAATTGCAACAGGTTTGACTCATTAATAAGGTCAAGTGAAGCCAAGAAAACACGAGTCACGTCCTCGTTCCATGCTTGAATTAACACTTTTTGCACTGTGGTCAGTCATCGATCCCAGAAACTCAAGACCTGGAATCTGATCCTTATTTGTGTTCTGGGATGCTAAAACGCGCTATTAAGAAGAATATTGCATTGTCCCAAACACGCTGTCCTCAAATTGGTATAATTGGGATACATTGCATTCCCTCTCCCACTCCCTCCTCTCACTATTCACCTGCATACCAAACAAAATGGGATGTGTTGTGCATTTGTTTTTTTGTTGTTTCTATTTCAAAAAAAATTACAAATTTTTAAACATACCACAGGGGTCCATTTTGTTGTGGAAATTAAAAAAAATAAAGTTTTATTTTGGCATTTCAATGCAATGGATGATGCACATTCTTTCGTTGAAAATTAGAGGGTCAAGCATTTCGATATCCAGATATGTTTATGGAACTGAGAGCGTTTTGGCTGATGTCATATGATAACGCCAACCATGCTTCCCTGGCAGTTTCACACTCTTCTGCAACCCTCTCAAATTTCATAAAGAACTTTAATGTAATTGCTGCATTTGCAGATCTTTGCGGGTCTGGAACGTATGTTTAACAAGGTAACGCGTAACAAGTTTCCTTTTTTAATAAGTGTCAAAATGGCAGTGTAATACCACCAAGGCACAGGTCAACTTGCACGTTCAAAGATTACTTAAATCCATAACAAAATGTGTGACGTAGTGATGCATTTAACATCACTCGACCCCATTCAGAAGTCCCATTGCTGCCCTTCCCACCCCACCCTCCCCGCCAAACAAATCCATCATACTAAGCAAGACTATGTGTGTGTTTTGTGTAGTGTCTATCGAAATAGCTACCCCTGAACTTCTATGGAACCATGAACCCATATGCTACACCAGCCGTTACTGCAATGGTCTTAGCCAAAAAGGGGGTGTCTGCCCAGCATCCACCCTGTTTAGACATGTCATAACTGACACCCAGTGAGCTACAAATACATCCCTGGATTGATTCCTTCACGTTCTCGATGTGATAGATGACAAACCAATGGAGATGTTGTGAATGACTTATTTTAAAAGTATGGGCGCTAACATGTCTTCGAGAGCAGTTCGATGCACACTTGGGCAAAGTGGTCTGAATGGATGTGTACCTGCCAAAAATCCTTTGTAAGGAAGAGGCCAAGTCGACCAAGCCATTTCAAATGACTGTGGAATAATGGTTAGAGCATCCGCTTTGAGTCTGAGAGGTTGGCTGTTCGAGCCTGATGTCGCCCGAGTCATACCAAAGACTTAAAATGGTACGTGCTACTTCCTTGTTTGACCCTCAGCATTTAAAGAGGACAGAGCATGGACAAAGGACCATGTGTTGGCAACCATTGCACAGGCTGGAAGAACCTAAGTGCCTCCTCCTGCATTTAAGCTCCTTGCCAGGGAACTATAACTTCCAGATTTGGTCATCCCACTGTTTCATAAATGCTGCTCATTCAGCCTTTTCATTTGGTTGGCTCTCCAAGCCGAGATATAATTTCTATACACTTGTCATTGTTAAAAAAAAAAAATTTTCAAGAGAGAGCTCTACCCATTTTACTACAATTATATCACCGCTTACACTTTTATTGTCCTTTTGCAGGTGAAGCACTTTCTGATTGCTTGCATGACGTGCCTTCTTTTGACTACGGTCGAACACCTAAATTACCATACTTTTTATTTTTTTATTTTTGAAGTCCATTAGTGGGTTTATGTGACGTCAATAAAAATTGGTGTTACGAGCAACTATCAACACTTCTAATCAACACTAACATATAGTTGAAAAAAGAAACCACTGAACATCTTCAAATTTAACTTTTGAAAGAGGAAAAAAAACTCAAAAGCTGCTTTTCTTTCTCCTCAAAATAGGAATCACTGTCTCAGTTGCAAAGATACCATCTTGGTTGCAAAGGAATATGGTCATGCATTCAAATCAGTCATAACCTATATACACCATTTACTTCCTGGTGTTGGAAAAAAAAAAGTTAATTTTGATTAGCTTGGGCTGGCCATTAATAAAACAAACAAAAAAAAATAATGTTTTATTTTTGAAATGCTTCTTCGCAAATTTAAATCGCCATGGTCCATCAATTATGTATCTGAAGTTTCTGATTGATGTGTTTGGCGGTTCTGAAAAAGATCTTAGATATTCTTATTGGGATTATCACTTTCTGAGAAAAACCGGTCGCAAAGTATGGCAGAATAATAACAAACGATCCCGACAAGAGCAATCACCCTCCAACCATTCTGGCTGTGGAAGCCAAAATCCATCTGTGATTGACTTGTAAAAAAAAAAAAAAACTAGACCGTTTGCCTTTCGATTTGTTCTCACTTTCTTCAATCCTCAAGCATGTCTTATCTTACTGCATTTGTGTGGTGGGGTTATTGACGGGAGATTCACCCTGACCTCAGCCCCCTGGCTACTTTACCTGTGGTTATGAATAACAACCCGATGATGGACCAAAACTGCAAGTCGCTTCTTATCCATAAAAATGAGCGATAATGGGTGCCTCCCCCACAACTCCCCCTTCCCCAATGAATGGCAGTGTCTTGCAGCTACAACCTCTTCTTTTGTATGTCGCACAAGGCTGCATGCAGCATAATTTGCTGGGGGCACGGCAGTGCCACTGACCCAGTGCTTTCTGTCGGTTTTGTAATTTGTTCAGGGTGCCGGCGATAGCTCACCAACTCTTCACAAAGGACACCATGCGATCTTTAATATCCACCAACTAATGCTGACAGAAGGGACGCCCAGTTAAACGTCTATCCGAGGAACAGCACATGCATTGATCCATTTCCCTGCCTCCGAACCACTAGGATGACAGTATACCACTGAGGCTAGACAAGCTACAACCTCTTCACTTGGGAGTTTTGATTATCCATTCATTGTTTTGAGCAGTGAATGTCTTGTACCCTTCACGTTGGTTTTAAGCGTCCTGATTTAATTTAGGCGCCAGATACATTTGTCGTTCCTTGCAAGAAAGGGGAATTTTTTTTGTCTTGGTTTGACATTGCTGCCTGGTACAAAGAATATTGATAACTTTGAGTGACCATTGCATTCGTGATTGTTTATGCTCGAGGGAGCTCCACCTTCACCTTTTGTTCGGCGAATCTGATAGACGTGACACTCGAGTGTTCGTTCGACTTTAATGCTTTTTTCCCCCCTCCCCGTTTACTTATTTTTATTTTGGTTTATATTTCTTACCCTAATTGCTCCAATGTCTGTTCTTGCAGTTCCCCCCAACCCCTTCCTACCAGCCACCCATCTCCACAGCAAGTGTTGTGTTATAGCAACCTTGAAACAGGCCTTAAGCACTGGCCTCAACCCTAATATATTATGCCAAAAAGGATGTGTTGTACAGTCAGGCCTTTGAGCCGAAAAAGCCTTTGAAATTGCTCTTGCTAGCTCTGTCTCTATTTCCTGCCACGGTCTTTCCCGTAAGTATATTTTGCAGAATCCCGGCGGTTGAGTGCTTCAGTTTGCCTGTTTATTTTTTTTTTATTGTAATGGAAGGCAATATTTATTTGTTTGTTGTTTTTTTGTGATTTTTGTCGGCATATGGGCCATGGGGACACTACTCCAGATTGTCTAGCTACATCAGATCGGTGGGTTAACAATTTTTTTTTTTTTAACCCAAAACAATTTTGTGAAAATGTGTCGAATAAGATGAAATCGTACACTCCATATTTGTGATCTGTTTTATGAGAAGACATGGAAATTGGTATTGTCCTCAATGTCATTGTTAATACCCTGTATCTGCCAAATCCGTTTGCATTTGGCAGAGTCTGTACCAGAGATGGGAGCCAGGACAGGAATTTTAACACATGAACCAGGACTTTGAAAGTACAAATTTTGTTTATTCGATGAGTTAACTTGTTTCTTGCGAGACCATTTGATTGATCTGCTCAGAACACCATGTCTCAATGGGCCTTTGGTTTGGAAGAGCAAAATGGTGTAGTCCAAGCTCGATCTCATGTTTCAAAAAGATCCATCGAGCAGGACATAATTGTACAGATTTGTTGCTTTTATGCTTTAGTATTTTTTTTTTTTTTGTAACTTTTGCTATTGCAAAGTTGTCCTCAAAGAATGCTGCTCTTGAACCTGATGCCTTCACTTTAACAACAATATTCCATTGTCATTATTTTGTCATTTGTTTAATTTTTATTTTTTTAGAGATGCATATGTTGTTTGGATTCTTGTCAAGGTTGGTTCATGTGGTTCTGAGATCTGGAAAGGTTGTTAGTAAGTTTGAGCTTTTTGTTTATCGGGTTCCAGCAGTTAGCGAGAGTCATTTTAAAGAAGTAGCTAAAAGTTCCATCACCTCCTGAAAATTTTATCAACACTTGCAGTACTTAGAGGTTATGGATGTTATTGGAGAAAGACATGTTTTTGCATAAAAGGACTGAACTAAACCTTTTGTTATTGTGATTATGCTGAAAGTAAACTTTTATTACAAATTTTTATGCCTTCGCACCAAGGGTGCCGGAGGCATTATGTTTTCAGGTTGTCCGTCCGGATTTTGGTTTATACGATAACTCAAGAAGCAAATTGTAGAATTTCATCAAACTTGGAAAAAGCTAAAGTAAGACAGGGCAATTAAGTGATTAGATTTTGGGCCAGATGTGATTAAGGTCAAGGTCAAACTCTGAAATTTTACTGTTTACACCCTAACTCAAATATTGGACAGAATTTCATCAAACTTGGTACAAAGGTAAAGTTAGACAGGGCAATTAACTGATTAGATTTTGGGTCAGATATGATAAAGCTCAAGGGTAAAATATGTCAATACTCAAGTGTTTGTGCGGGAGAGTGGAGGCATACCCGTCGACTGCGCGCAGTCGAATTACTCTAGTTTTTTAATGCAAGATCGCTTCATTTTTATTTTTTACTTGACGACCCATGAACCCATTGAGTTCCCATTGTGACAGTGGTTGATTAAAAAATCATTTCCAAAAAAAAAGATAGCTCCAGCGAAATATACTGCTGAGGTTGTTTGCATTGATCAAATAATCCCGAAGAGTACTTCACTGAAAATGGAATTGATTTTTAAAAAAAATTTTTCGTTGCCAGATTTGAACGAAACTTGATATTGCGCGTCAATGTGAAAAAAATAAAAAACGAGAAAAGAAAGTGGAAGAAATTATTGTGTGTAATCTTCTCAACACAATTTTATTTATTAATGAATATGGAAGTATTAGATAAAAATGGATGTTTATTTTATGCTTAAAAATAAATCGTTCTTTGTTTATACTGAATCTTTGAGATTTTAAAAATAAATCATTTCAAGAAAAAAAAAAAAGATAGCTCCAGCGAACTATACCACTGAGGTTGTTTGCATTGATCAAATACTCCCGAAGAGTACTTGAATGAATCTGGAATTGATTTTTTTAAATAATTTTTTCGTTGCCCGATTTGAACGAAACTTGATACTGCACACTACAGCAGAATGGTGAGTAAGGTTGGACTGAAAGTTTTGCGCTATCGTGTATCGTTTTGGCTGCATTTCGGGAACAAACGTACATACATAAATATAAGAGGAGAGTTTTAGTAATAGATAGATAGATAGATGGTTGGTTGTTTGTTTGTTTGTCAATCAAATGCTCATAAAAGGGTGAAATTACTAACAGGACTGGGCATCTAACAATGCAGGCCCTCACCGGGTGGATAGACTATGTTCCAGCTCAGAGTAAATGATCCATATTGAAGTAGATTTGTGTGCAGATTTGCACATACTCTCCCTTTCAGGCAAAGCTACTATGACAGACTTGCACTTAAACAGCAAAAGGTGCTGAAAGGCATGAGTACAATTGCATGGCTTCCTGGACTGTGATCAACCTGGAAAATTATGAGGAAAATCATGGAGGTGTATAGACAGAGGAATATAAACCTTTCAATCATACAATAGTAAATCCTACTATGAATTTGCAATTGGTCACTGGCTTTGACACCAATATATTTTTTATTATGGACCCTAGGCATCAAAAAGCTACATATATTGAGCAAACAGTTTCAAATGGAGCACCTCGCTGCTATTACAACATTTAAATTGCATCAGATGTGGCAATAAATGGGAATTGTTCCTCCCAGCTTGCTGGCTCTGACAGAAGATGCCATTTGCATTTTTTGCTGCATCCATCCCTACCCCATTTCGAATCGCACGTGTGCACGGGCAACTGGCTGGTGTGGTAAATACAGCAGTAAAGGAGGCCAAAATAACAGAAGAAAACCGTGAACTCATCATATCAGTGGCAAGATTCAAGGTGTAAACAATACTGACAATGTTCCATTGTGGCTCATGATGTCGAAGAATTTGCAATTTGGCTGCTCGTTGTTTTGATGATAATTTGTTCAGGGACTTAAGACAGAGCAGAAAATATATATATATATATATATATATATATATATATATATATACACACACACACACACACACACACACACACACACACACACACACACACACACAAGAACAAGTATTTGATACACTGCCGATTTTGCAGGTTTTCCCACTTACAAAGCACGTAGAGGTCTGTAATTTTTATCATAGGTACACTTCAGCTGTGAAAGACAGAATCTAAAACAAAAATCGTGAAAATCACATTGTATGATTTTTAAATAATTAATTTGCATTTTATTGCATGAAATAAGTATTTGATACATCAGTAAAACAGAACTTAATATTTGGTACAGAAACCTTTGTTTGCAATTACAGAGATCAGACGTTTCCTGTAGTTCTTAACCAGGTTTGCACAGACTGCAGCAGGGATTTTGGCCCACTCCTCCATCCAGATCTTCTCCAGATCCTTCAGGTTTCGGGGCTGTCGCTGGGCAACACAGAATTTCAGCCCCCTCCAAAGATTTTCTATTGGGTTCAGGTCTGGAAACTAGCTAGGCCACTCCAGGACCTTGAGATGCTTCTTACGGAGCCACTCCTTAGTTGCCACCAAGTTTTTGTCAGGTCAGGTTCGATCTGTGACCTGCTACAGGTACCATGTAAACCTGTACTAACCTGTTCCATGGTCGGGTTGTCGGCGACTAAACCGTCTCCCCCACCAGGTTTTCTGGTGAGGAGGGTGTTTGGATATGGACACCCAGCAGGATTAAAAACAAAACCTGTCAAAGGGCGGAGGAGCTCCTTGTGAG
The DNA here is from genome assembly GCF_056783735.1 of Eptatretus burgeri. Classification (NCBI taxonomy): domain Eukaryota; kingdom Metazoa; phylum Chordata; class Myxini; order Myxiniformes; family Myxinidae; genus Eptatretus; species Eptatretus burgeri. The sequence goes on from NC_140973.1 coordinate 18,675,800, forward strand.
CCAACGGCCATCCATATCTAGTGCCCAACTGTGTCTGCGGACGTCCTCCTGCAGTTGGGTTACTTCTTATTTGGAGGTTGGTGGCAGGATTTGCACTCCAGCCACCGTAAAACGCTTCATTCCGCAAAACGCAAAAACGCAAAAAAATCTGAAAACCCACTCCGTGGGAGTACCTCCTGTGCAGCTTCCCTTCGCAGGGCAGCTCACCGGATGATGGGATTAGGGCAAAGCCTTCGGGACCCCCAATCTTTGATAGGAGGGAAACCACGGGGTAACATCCCTGGGTCAGATTGCGGGAGAGTGTGTCGGAGTGGTGCTGAGGTGTCGTCCACCAGACGGCGGTCTCCTTGGGTTAACCTGAGGCGGTCCCTTCGGGTGGGTGCCTGGAATGTCCTATCCCTAAGAGAGGATGATCACCTGTCTCTGTTATCATCTGAGCTCAAGCGTTTGGACATCGGGATTGCAGCTCTCTCTGAGGTTCGGAGACCGGATTGCGGCGAGATAATGGTGGGTGGTTACACCTACTATTGGTCTGGTCGCTCTGATGGTTACCATACCCAAGGAGTTGCTGTAGCTGTGTCCAATAAGCTGACCCCAATGATAATTGAGGTAACACCGGTCAACGAGCGTATTATGAGATTAAGGATTCGTCACTCCTTAGGTGTCATTTCCCTGGTCTCTATTTATGCTCCGACTGAGGCGAGTGATCTTACCGTGAAGGATGCATTCTACGCCACACTCGAGTCTGTGGTTGATCAGTGCCCCAGACGAGATACACTTCTAGTCTTGGGGGATTTCAATGCATCGACTGGAACTGATAGGGATGGTTATGAGGTGTGTGTTGGTCCCCATGGGTCAGGAACTATGAACCAGAATAGCACTAAGTTCCTTGACTTTGCAAGAAGTCATGGACTTAGGGTGGCTGGTTCATGGTTTCAGCGCCCGCAAGCTCATCGCTGGACTTGGTATTCCAACGCTGGCGGTGTGGCAAAGGAGATTGACCATGTCCTCATTGACGGTCGTTGGAGGATGATCCAGAACTGCAGGGTCTACCGGAGTGCTCAGTTCCTCAATACTGACCACAGGCTTGTTGTAGCAACTCTAAAGCTGCACCTTAAATCCTGGAGAATGGTACCATCCCAGCCTAGGCTGGATGTTGCCAAGCTCAGGGATGAGAGAGTAGCTGAGGAGTTTGCGAACAGGCTGAGTGGACACTTGGGGGGTCTGGGTGCTTTGCGGGGTCCTGAAGAGTTGTGGAGCACCTTCAAGACCACCGTCCTTGATGTTGCCGGTGGATGCCTTGGAGTTCACCACAGGGCAAAGAAGAATTTTGTCTCTCAAGGGACACTGGATACCATTGACCAGAGTCGCAGGGCCAGGCTGAATGGCAGAGCTGAGCTGTTCAGGGAGCTGAGGCGTAAAACTGTACGTGCACTGAGGGTGGACAAGGAGGCCTATGTGCGAGGAATCTGTGAGGGGTAGAGCATCACCTGTGGACAGGTGATTCTCGTCCCGCTTACAGGGGAATTCGCGCATTACGTTCATCCAAGCCCATCCCTCGGAGCACTGCAGTTCGAGCAGAGAGTGGTAGGCTCTTGACAGAGGAGTCTGAAGTGAAGGCTCGCTGGGCCGGTTACTTTGAGCGGTTGTACCAGGCTGATCCCCCAGCTGTCGAGTTGGACGTCAAGGGTGTTACAATCCCTGTTGCTGACCCTCGAATCAACTGTGGTCCACCATCGCTTGTGGAAACACGGGCTGCGGTGAACCAGTTGAAACGGGGCAAAGCTCCAGGGATCTGTGGCATCCATGCTGAACTTCTCAAGGCTGGTGGAAATGCTGCACTCGCGTCGTTGCATGCAGTTTTGTGCTCTGCCTGGAACACAGGCATCATCCCAACTGACTGGAAGAGGGGCCTTGTTGTCCCTCTCTGGAAAGGGAAGGGTGATCGCCAAGACTGCAACAACTACCGAGGGGTGACGCTGCTCTCAGTGCCGGGCAAGGTCTTTGCTCGGATAATTCTTGATAGGGTTCGCCACCATCTGCTTGAGCACCAGCGTCCAGAGCAGTCAGGCTTTACACCAAAGAGGTCAACGATTGACCGTATCCTTGCTCTTCGTGTCCTCACTGAACGCAGACGAGAGTTTCGGCAGGGGCTGCTTGCAGCCTATGTTGATCTCTGTAAAGCGTTCGATTCAGTGAATCGGGATGTCCTCTGGAGGATTCTTGGTCTTCGTGGGGTGCCACCGAAACTGATCGATCTGATGTCTGAACTCTACTCTGGTACTGAGAGTGCTGTGAAGTGTGGTGGTACCGCCTCTGACTTATTTCCAGTTGTTACTGGAGTTCGTCAGGGATGTGTACTTGCCCCCACACTTTTCAGCACTTGTATGGACTGGATTTTTGGGAGGATGTCGGAGAGATCAAGTTGCGGTGCATCGTTTGGCAATGTCAAGATCTCGGACCTTGATTTTGCAGATGATGCAGTCATCTTTGCGGAGACTTTAGACATCCTCTTGGGGGCCCTCGAGGTGCTGAATGAGGAGTCGGAGCCGTTGGGATTACGGATTTCTTGGGTCAAAACAAAGATCCAGGCTTTCGGTGACATCTTGGATGCTGCTGTCCTGTCTGTGTCTGTTTGTGGTGAGGATGTTGAGGTCGTGGATAGATTCACTTACCTTGGCAGTGATATTCATGTCTCCGCAGGTTGTGAGCCGGAGGTCAATAGACGTCTGGGTCGGGCCTGGGGAGTCATGGATTCACTGGATCATGGGGTGTGGCGCTGCCGGTACCTGTGCGGGAGGACGAAAGTCCGAGTCTTCAGGTCCTTGGTACTTCCAGTCTTGCTCTATGGGTGCGAGACTTGGACTTTGACCAAGGATCTGAGACGGAGACTTAATACCTTTGGTACCAGGTCTCTTTGGAGAATCCTTGGCTATCGCTGGTCGGATTTTGTGTCCAACGAGCGGTTGCTGAGAGAGACTCGGATGGGATTTGTTACCTGCATAGTCCGTGAGCGTCAGCTGCGGCTGTATGGACATGTGGCTCGTTTTCCTGACGCTGATCCTGCTCACCAGATTCTCTCAGCGAGGGAGTCTCATGAGTGGAGGAGGCCAGTGGGCCGACCACGTGCCTCATGGTTGCAGCAGGTTGACCATCATCTCAAGGAGATGGGGATGGGCCTGGCATCTGCCTGGGGGATGGCCAGACGGAGGCCCCTGGAGTACCGGCGGAAAGTGGACGCAGCGACGCGCTGTTCTGGCACATGCTCCCATACCTGACCTGACCTTAGTTGCCCTGGCTGTGTGTTTCGAGTCGTTGTCATGCTGGAAGACCCAGCCATGCCCCATCTTCAATGCTCTTGTTGAGGGAAGGAGGTTGTTGGCCAAGATCTCACGATACATGGCCCCATCCATCCTCCCCTCAATACGGTGCAGTCGTCCTGTCCCCTTTGCAGAAAAACATCCCCAAAGAATGATGTTTCCACCTCCATGCTTCACGGTTGGGATGGTGTTCTTGGAGTTGTACTCATCCTTCTTCTTCCTCCAAACACGGCAAGTGGAGTTCAAACCAAAAAGCTCTATTTTGGTCTCGTCAGACCACATGACCTTCTCCCTCCCATTCCTCCTATGGATCATCCAGATGGTCATTGGCAAACTTCAGACGGGCCTGGACATGCGCTGGCTTGAGCAGAGGGACCTTGCGTGCGCTGCAGGATTTTAATCCATGACGGCGTAGTGTGTTACTTATGGTTTTCTTTGATACTGTGGTCCCAGCTCTCTTCAGGTCATTGACCAGGTCCTGCCGTGTAGTTCTGGGCTGATCCCTCACCTTTCTCATGATCATTGAGGCTCCACGAGGTGAGATCTTGCATGGAGCCCCAGACCGAGGGAGATTGACTGTTATCTTGAACTTCTTCCATTTTCTAATAATTGCGCCAACAGTTGTTGCCTTCTCATGAAGCTGCTTGCCAATTGTCCTGTAGCCCATCCCAGCCTTGTGCAAGTCTACAATTTTGTCCCTGATGTCCTTAGACAGCTCTCTGTTCTTGCCCATTGTGGAGAGGTTGGAGTCTGATTGATTGAGTGTGGACAGCTGTCTTTTATGCAGATAACAAGTGCAAACAGGTGCAGTTAATGCAGGTAATGAGTGGAGAATGGGAGGGCTTCTTAAAGACAAAACTAACAGGTCTGTGAGAGCCGGAATTCTTACTGGTTGGTAGGTGATCAAATACTTATTTCATGCAATAAAATGCAAATTAATTATTTAAAAATCATACAATGTGATTTTCACGATTTTTGTTTTAGATTCTGTCTTTCACAGTTGAAGTGTACCTATGAGAAAAATTACAGACCCCTACGTGCTTTGTAAGTGGGAAAACCTGCAAAATCGGCAGTGTATCAAATACTTGTTCTCCCCACTGTATATATATATGTATGTATATATATATATATGTATGTATATATATATATATATATATATATATATATATATATATATATATATATATATATATATATATATATATATATATATATATATATATATATATAGTTACGGCTGTGGAAATTCGCAATACACCATAAAGGGTCCTCAGGTGAGATATATCGATAAGTTCATGTGTAGTTAGCCCACACCTGTTGTTTAGAGGGAATATGTGTGATTCATCCGGGCTGCGACGCTTTGAGTTAGCCATTTTTCTTTTTCTGTCGTTATTTTGGACCATTAAGCCGCCAACAACTCAAACGCCACCACCTTCACCTCTTTACCTCCACAACTCCATCCCGCAAACATCGCTTCACCGCCATTCCCAAACGACGCCCGCCAACCACCAAACCACCACAGCAAACCCCCCACCACCTTCGCCTTTCTCCTTCCACAACCATCGACCCCACCACCAGTCAACACCCAACGTCGTACTGTCCGAAGCCGTTCGGTGATTGCTGCCGAACGCAGCAAGCCGCGAGTGCAATGGATGCCTTTACGGGAGAGAAATTCGGATCGGGGGAGGTTCACGCCCCTTTTCCTCCGTCCAATGGGCGAGTGTCGGGTGGTGTGGCCACGCCTCCAAGCGCGATGAATGTGGATTCCTTATGGGAGAGAAATTCGGATTAGTCGAGGTTCACACCCCTTTTCCTCCATCCAATGGGTGAGCGTCAGGCGGTGTGGCCCCGCCTCCAAGCGCGATGGATGTGAATTCCTCTCAGGAAGGAATTCGGATCAACAGAGGCTCACGCCCCTTTTTGCCACACCAATGGCTGAACAGAGGGTGGCGTGGCCCTGCCTCCAATCGCGTTTTGATCCTAAAATCTGCATACAGGCTCCTCCCCTGGTCTATAAAAGACGTGAGTCTGTGTGGAACTCGTTGTTGTAGTGTGGGGGTCGCTTTTTCCCGTCGTTGGTGTCGTCTCGGCGCTGGGTTCGTCTCGTCGCTGGACTCGAGCCACCTTCGCTTTCACAAGCGACCAAAGCCAGCCAGCCATTCCCTCGCTCGACCCTGAGCATCAACAATTCCCCCCCCCCCCCATCCGTGCTGAGATAGTGCCGGTGACCCCGTTCATTCCCCACCCTAACCGTGGTGCCGACAAAACCGTGCTTGCGCAGAGCACGCCGGAGAGGGCTCACCGACCACGATAGGGGCACGAAATCGGGGCGCAGCTGCGCTGATATTGCGGCTTGCCCGCCATCGCGTCACGAGGATGCGGGTAAGACCTTTTCGGTCTCGTGGACCTGGCCGCTCCTCCAGGTTCCGTGCACATTTGGTCCATGGACCCCGTCTACCTCCCTGCCTATGGGGAGGTCTTTTCTGTTTATTTTGAATGAATGATGTGGCGCCGAGTCCCGACAAGTATAATTGTTTAAGTGTTGTAAATAATTATAGCCGGTAGTAGTGCTTTTGCTTTTGCTGCACATTGCATTACTGCCTTACGTGCGTGTGTTGTGTGTGTGAAATAAAAGTGCTTGCTTGTCACACCGTTTCCCGTTTCGTTGCGTCCTTTCCTTCGGTTGAAAGTTCCATCTTGCATCACGTAAGGGATTGGTAGTGGGTTGAAACACCCGATAAGTAATCTGAACCGTCGAGGTCGACTATAACTCCACTCGGTTATCCCTGCAGCACGGAACGAGCCGCTTAAGCGGTTCGTGTCCGAAGTTGACCTTCGGCGAGGTACGATCGCCCAGTCGACCACTCGCGCAGGTACTTAGGTAGGTCGAATTTGGCGAGCAACCCTATCCTGCGCGGGTGAGCAATTGGCACGATCGTGGTGAGGTTAAAAACCCATCCGTGACTGGCTCCTGGCGGTAGTTCCAGGAGGGTCACGACTGAATTGTCCGTTCCGGTGGGCGACGCGTCGCGATTCGAGTTACGTGGCCGATCGCATGCCGGACGGGCCGAAATTCGTAACAAAATATATATATATAATGTTCAAAATATATATATATATATATAATTCGTAACAAAATATATATAAAATATATATATATAAAATATAATATATAATATATATATATAGTAAATATATATATATATATATATAATGTTATATATATATATATATATATAATGTAGATATATAATGACGGATCATATATATATATACATACATGTATATCTGTTTTAAAAATTTGCGTTATTTTATTTTAAGTTGAATCGATATTTGTGACGTGAGAGTACACATGAGTGTTTGCTTCTCACAGAGATTACTAACATATACTGATGCTTCAGGATGGCTTGGCATGGTGGTACAGGACACATCATCATTTTTTTACTTTGAGAAAATTTTAGTTTTATGTAAAATAAAAAAACCCCACTTTCATAAACCAACCAGAGATTTTGCCATAAATTTTGGATTGGGTTGTTTTCGTTTAACTTAGTTTTGTGTGATAACCAAACCTTTTTATTTGCAACCAGGGATGCTAGATTTCACACTTCAAAGATTTTAGATGATGACAATGCAAGTGCCATCCAAATTTTATGGAAACAAAATGAGGTTGGAGCATTTAAGATAATGTGGGAGAATGGAAGGTAGGAACATGGAGCATGACACAGGTGGTTGGGAGGAGATGGGTATAAGGGGAAGGCAGGAGACTGGTGGATAAAAAAGGAGACTGGTGGATAAAACCTCCCATCATTTTGTTTACTTGATATTGAGCTGTGAAAGTTAAGTTGCATTTGAAGAATCTTAGGGTGAAAATATGATGAGAGTTGTTTTGCCTTTGAAGAATTAGACCATTAAAAAAGAAAAAAACTTTGTGATATACTAAAAAGGAGAATTTAAAAAAAACAAAACTGTGTATTGCTGAGAGCTACAAAAGGCCACACCAAAATAAATTTTTTTCAATAGAATCGGGTTCACCAAAATGATATCATAATTGCCTCCACCACCGAAGGTGAACGGAGGTTATATTTTCACCCCGACCTGTTTGTCTGTGAACAGGATATCTCAAAAAGTTGTGGATGGATTCAGACGGAATTTGGTGGAGAGGTTGGGTATGTGATGAGGACAAAATGAATAGATTTTGGTGAAGATCTGGATACTGAAATTTAACCGATTCTTCATCATTTAGAGATCAGGCCAAAAACGATATATGGCATGATGTCTCAGTTATGTGTAGATATGAACAAAACTTAGTGGGCAGGTTGGGTGTGTGACAAGGACGAATCGATTCCATTTTGGTGAAGCTCCTAATCTGGATCCAGAGAAGATCATTTTTCAAGTGATTCTTCATGCATTGCTTTCAGAAAGTATTCACACCCCTTGACTTTTTTTCATTCACATTTTGTTGTGTTACAGCCTGAATTTAACAAGGACAAATGTGTCCAAGAGCCACGTCCTAAAGGCAATAACAACAACAACTTCCGATATTTCGTCACGTGCCTTGATGGAGCCAATAGCGAGACCCGTCATGGAGGCTCCTCGTTCATGACGAGAAAATAGTGTATTTACGAAATTACAACACATTAAATGGAATAATCTTTAAATAGTAACATGAACTTTTCGAAACTTTAAAGCAAATGTCTGAATATATTTTAAAGTTCATGATAGACGCTCTCAAAAGGCACCCTCAATGCGAGGATGTGTACAGGTGTTTATTTCAGGAGATCCGGATCCTGAATATAAAAGTTGTCTCCTGAAGGTTTTGTCTTCACCAAAATAAGAAGAACAACAACAACGCGGAGCTCTCTTCGAGCCAGCGTTTGCGACGTGAGACGCGGCTAAAAAGGATTAAATTACATTTTTTGTCACTGATTTCCACAAAATACCCCAGAGTGTATGGATTATTTTTATTTGAATTTTTTACAAAATAATTTAAAATGAAAAGCTGAAATGAATGGTGTAAATGAGTATTCAACCCCTTTTGCTCTGACTCCAAATTGAGCTCAGGTGCATCCAATTTCCTTTGATCATCCTTGAGATATCTCTACAACTTGATTGGAGTCCACCTGTGACCAATTCAATTGATTGGACATGGTTTTGAATGAAACACACCTTTCTATACAAGGTCCCACAGTTGAAAGTTTATTTTACAGTAGAAACTCAACCATCAAGTCCAAGGAACTGTCCTTTGAGATAGAATTGTGAGGAGCCATAGATCTGTGGAAGGGTATAAAACAATTTCTGGAGTGTTGAAAGTTCCCAAGAGCACTGTGAGCTCCATCATTGTGAAATGGAAAGAATATGGAACTACCCAGACTCTTCCTCGAGCTGGCCGTCCAAGCAAACCGAGAAACCGGGCAAGAAGGGCCTTCGTCAGGGGGGAGGAGGAGGAGGAGGAGGAGGAGGAGGAGAGGAGATTGCGACCATACTCTGTGCAGAGCGTTGGTGCTGCTTAAGCAGTCTCCTTGGCAATTGGGCACAATCCTGGACGGGTCGCTACTCCGACAGTATACCAGCATGCTGGCACTCATTTTGCCAACCTCAGAAGGATGACAGACCGAGTTAACCTCACCTGGTATTAATTCAACAGCTGAGCGGGATTTGAACTCAGGATCCTAGGATCCAAAGCCCGCCACCCTAACCATTAAGCCAACACCAGGCATCAATCCAATGACCACTTTGACAGAATTAGAGCTCCTTGGCTGAGATGGGAGAACCTGCCAAAAGGACAACAATCTCTGCAGAACTTCACAAATCTTGGCTTTATGGGGGAGTGGCCAGACTGAAGCCACTCCTGAGAAAAAGGCACATGACAGCACACCTGAAATTTGCAAAAAGGGGAAAAGACACGTGAAAGAAAGAGAGCATGAGACAAAAGATTCTGGGGTCTGTTGAGACGAAAATTGAACCTTTTTTGCCTGAATGCAAAGTGCTACGTCTGTCAGAAACCGAGCACAGCTCATCACCCATTTAACACCATCCCTGCCGTGAAGCATGGTGGTGGCAGCATCATGCTATCGGGATGCTTTTTAGCGGCAGGGACTGGGATACTTGTAAGGATAGAGGGAACAATGAATGGAGCCAAATAAAGGCAAATCCTTGAGAACCTGCTTCAGAGTGCAAAAGACCTTCAATTGTGAAGAAGATTTATGTTCCAACAGGACAATGATCCCAAGCATACAGCAAACGCAACACTTGAATGGCTTCAGAACAAGAACGTGAAAGTCCTTGAATGGCCCAGTCAAAAGCCAGATTTGAATCCCATTGAGATTCTGTGGAAAGACTTGAAGATTTTGCTGTTCACCGACACTCCCCATCCAACTTGAACGAGCTTGAGCAAATCAGCAAGGAAGAATGGGAGAAAATCCCCAAATCCAGATTTACAAAGCTGATGCATACCCAAGAAGACTCAGCTGTAATCGCTGTCAAAGGTGCTTCTACGAAGTATTGACTCAGGGGGTTAAATACTTATGTAAATTAGATATTTTTGCATTTAATTTTCAATTAATTTGTGAAAAATTATTAAAACATGTTTTCACTTTGTCATTATGGGGTATTATGTGTAGATTGGTGACAGTTTTTGAAAATTTAATCCATTTTAAATTCAGGCTGCAACACAACAAAATGTGAAAAAGTCAAGGGGTGTGAATACTTTCTGAAGGAACTGTGTACCATGGTATTTCAAAAGGTTATGGACGAATTATGACACAATTAGGTGGATGAACTGGTTATGTGACAAGAACAAGCCGATTCGATTTTTGTTCAGGTCCAAATTCAGATCCGGCCTATCAGTGGAATACAAAACGTAAACTGTTCAGCCCGGCGGAGGTATACGCTATCCTGAGTGCCGTTCTGGTTCATCCTGTGTGACTTGGCTACGGCACTCAGAATGCAAGCTTGTCTCGGTGCACAGGTGGACAAGCTTGCATTATCCTGTCTGCTTTGTCCACTGTTGTCAGCAGATTGCTAAATTAACCGCTTCACTCGACTTTTTGAGTGAGTTGTACACAATTCTACTTCAGCACTTGTATTTTGAAAATGTAGTTGACTCGAAGCAACTATTCATCAGGGGTGGATGTTTCTCGTGCAAAATCACACTGCGACACTCCCTTGGACCCCACTGACGGATCAGAACATTACGAAGAGAGCATGCTCAAAAAATCTCTGCCTGAACCTTGACAGCATGTCTGAAATTCTGATGTAAAACCTGAAGATAGCAGATCAGGTCAAAGTGCCAGCATGAATGTGAAATTGATTGACCGTCGAAGCAAGAAGTCTCATTATACAAGACAAACTTAAATCAAGAGCAACATTAAGACCATCTCTCTGGGATTTGAATTGCAAGTACATGTCACGTGTGGCAAAATAGCTGATTGTAGTATTTGATGCAACAAAGTTTTGTGTCAACAGGTAAAATAAATTATTTTCATTCACTTGCTCTTATTTACTTTTCAGGCTGAAAGTCTTGTATTTTTTTATATTTATTATTTTTGTTTGGTGTGGCCTAACTTTTACAGATTGGTGTCTACTAACGTTCTGGATGTTCCGTAGTCATCATTCACTGTGAGCTATGTGGTATCTTCTGAAAAAGTTCAATCAAGATTCTAAATTTTGGTGCTGCACCCTCCTTTGGAGCAAAATAATTTGAGTTTCTTTGCTTTCATTCCTCATTCTCTGCTCCGTTTCCTTCACCCTTTTCTGGCCTAGCAGCATGATGATAGAGCTGATGAGTGGATAACGATGGGGAGCCGTGAGCGCCCAAGGTCGGGCGCTGGAACACCTGGGGGGTTTCCCTATGGAAAAGCGAGCACCCGCAGCTCTGCAAGTCCTCATTGGTCACATGACAAGTTTAGTACTGAAGGAGATGGAGGTGTCACGGGTGATAACGAGAAGGTTGCACAACAAACTACTCGTGCTAAGGATGACAAGGTAGGTGAATGCCAGTTTTTCCAACAAAAGAAAGTGAAATGCGTAATTGTAAACATGAGCTTGCATCTTTTTTCATAGAATTAAATTCTGTTGAATCGACACGTTAAACAGCAAAATAAAATAAGTCGCGTTTGCATTTAGTGTTTGTTATTAATTGGATTTGCACTCCCCATGTGTGCATCGTGCCCCAAATCGGGGTTCTTTGGGATATGAATCCTAGTTGTAAAATATGTGATTGTAACAATTGGATGAGGTTGGGGGTTGGGTTGTCAAAAATTATACTATTTTTGTAGATAATATGAACATCACCCCTGAGTATTTCCTTTTTCTGACCTCAGAAACTTTTTTTTTTAATTGTTGCTACAATTCCTAATAAGGCATATGAGTGTGATGTAACACTGTTCAACTCGGTACGGTAAGGGGTTTCTGTCCCTCGGTAAAGGGTTCTGTCCCCTTACCCCCTTTCCCTGTTCCCTTTTCTTCTTTTGCTCAAATTTGTTTTTCTTCCCTAAGCCTAACTCTCTTCACCTCCCCTCCCTCCCCCAAACATCCCCTTGTGTGTGTGTGTCGTATGTATATGGCCTCTAAGTGAATGCGTTCCTACCTGTGAGCTTGGCACGGCTGGTACATGATTAGTTAGGTGTGAGATTGAAATGAATGTCTGATTCTAGTGTTCTTAATGCTGTTTTTGTTTTCCTCTTCTCTTATCTCTTCCACAATTCACACTTGTCAGAGGAATAAATTCAAATTAAATAATCTGCACATTAACGACGAACGAGTGGGTTTGAAACTGTTAAAACACTTATTATGCGAGATGATACCCAGTACAACACCAGCTTTGTGAATTAATTTTTAAATGCCTCTGATACATCTGAGATTTGAAAGGAAAGGAAAATTTATTAAACCAGGCTGCTTTTAATACCTGATTTGTGTATTTGAAGCCAACATATTCCAACAGTCAACGCATTCGGACCACTCTATTGATCCCTATCCTGACAAACCAATGTAATGGTGGACCGTGGAGTGGATGCGAAATTAAATCTTCCATCTGAACAATCACCAATTTTGCGAGAATTGGCTTCGGAGATCGTCCGCCGGGAAAGTCGAACAGATTTTTACTTCGGTTTTCAGAGTACAGACAACTTACGAGAATCTGTCTCTGCAGGCAAGTTCGTTCATCTAATAGGATGGGGCCGAGCAATTGCACCCAAGATGAGTCGGCTGCAGTTTTTTTTATTTTTATTTTTATTTTTTTTAAATACAAAACCGATTGAGGTTTGGCACCAACTCCCAACGACCGTGGACTTGCTCACGTCAGAATTATAATTCCAATGAACGAACTGTGCACCAGGCCAATAGACAGATGGTAAAAAATAGGTTTAATAGACTGGAAGGGAAGAACAGGAGAATTGGGAAGACATGGATCACAATAATTGTTTTATGCTTCTGCTGACGAACTCGCCGGAGGCATATGCTTTCGGATTGTCTGTCCGTCCGTCTGTCCATGCATCCGTGATAGGTTTTCGTTACCACAATAACTTGAGAATGGCTGAAGGGATCCAAGTCAAACGTATTAGTATGTATGATGATGTATACATAAATTGATTATATTATGGGGGCAAGAGGTCAAAGGTCAGAGTTTGTCAGGTAAAATTGTGATATTTGAGAACATTTGAAGGGATTTAAATCAAACTTGGTACATAATGATGTATTAATGTGGGTGGAGGCATATCTGTCGAGGTTCGCGATGTCAGAGTGCCGTTCTAGTTATACAAGTGTTTGTTATTAAACTCTCATGCCCATGATGCTGTGATTGGCTTCTCACATTTATCTTATCTCATTCACATGTCATATACCGAAGACAAATGGGGAATGACAAGTAGCTTCTCATGTAGGCCCCGTAGCCTCCTCGTATACACTCACTTTTCCCAGTTAATGCAGGGCAGGCATTTCCTGTTGGCCAGGATGCATGCAGCAATTGCTGGTGTGGCACTTGCTTTCTGGTACCCACGACAGTAATGCGACGGTCTGATCTCCACTTCATGTCTTTTTGGGTTTGACCAGTTCACACCGGGGAGGAGCTTCTGTTCCATGCTGACGTGGGCTAACAAGCCCGAAATGTCTCCATGGATGTTTCCTCTCTGGGATGGACTCGTCTATAAAATTTGAGAATTAAATTATCTTCCCAGTATTGGTTGCAGTGCAATCCCACTGAGATATAGGGGATTGTAGCTCTGCTTGCTAAACTTATGCCGAATAGCTCGAAGAGCCTTCTTACAATTTACACTTACTGGTACACCTACTCCCTATGGGAGCGACAGGAAGGGTTATGTTATTATCCTCTCTGGTTTATATATAGATGACCGTAGATCTCGGCTCAGGTCTGTTAGTCAATGGTGCACACGATAAACATAGAATGTCTCAAGGATGTCGGGATTCCTTTCTTTCAGTTTAGACTTTCGTGTTTAAACAGCAGTTGCAACTGTTTAAAAAGGTAATCGTACGTATATGTTTGTGGTATATATTATTTTTACTTCTGGTCGGTTTGCCCCACGATACGCCTCATTTAAGTGATTTAAACACGTCAACACGGCGTTTGTCCAAGGAGGAAACACCCCTTTGTGAGAGGGGATATTATTGGTATTAATATTGTTTTGTAATAACAATATTATGCTATTATCATTCTTGTTATTACTTTTGTTATTTGGAGCGGCCATGGAAAACGCCATGATTGGTACTGGGTATAATCGCCTGGACACAATCTGTCTAACGGACGTGTACAACTAAAACTAGTGATCGGAGTAGGGTCCGGCGATATATCGGTTAAACCGGTATAATTTTTCATTTTGTTATACCAGTATTTCTGAATATACCGGTATTCCGATTAAAAATCGGAATTAAAAACTTTTTTTGGTATATCACCAACGAATTGAAGAAAGGTGCTTAGAATCCTTAAATATCGTACATGATTTAAAAAGCTTTGATGCACTCTGCTCCTCACCTACTCCTGGAACAGTGAAACGTATGACGTGAAGACGTACCAGGAAGTAAGTTCAGTAGATTTTAACTTTTAACCCTCAGCATCTGAGCTCCGTACAAATAATCTTGTTTTTCTTTGCCCTGATGGCTGTTTTTAAAGCAATTGCCAATTGGTTATTACCTCTGCCACCGAAGGTGGAGGAGGTTATGTTTTCACCCCTCTCTGTCTGTCTGTTACTTGCAAAAGCGAAGATTTTTCAAGAATAGTGGTCAGTCGATTTTGTTATTCTGTCTGTCTGTTTGTCACCTACAGGTCACAATTTTAAACTGATCTTCATGAAATTTCACCACATGGTAGAGTTTGTCATAAGGAAGGAGCCTATTGTTTTTGAGGTCAAATTTGTTTTATGGATTTTGCAAGTATCGTGCTCTGCACGACGACATCGTCTTCTTGCTTGTCTGTCTGTCTGTCTGTCTGTCTTTGTGCAGGATATCTCAAAAAAGTTGTGGACGGATCCAGATGAAATTTGGTGGATTTGGGTGTGTGACGAGGAAGAATTGATTCAATTTTGGTGAAAATCCGGATCTGGACAGGGAATTATTTAATTTTTAAAGTCATTCTTCACCATTGAGAGATCGTGCCAAAAATGTATTGGGCCTGATATGTTCTTGTGGATCAGGCATTACGTGGTGGAGGTATGCGCTCTTCTGAGTGCCCTTCTAGTTTTATATGAATCGGGTGTGCTTTAGAAAACGTGTGCCGATTACCGGTTCGGCGATCAACGATGGTCATTCCGACATGGCAATCCGCGATAGTGATTGATACCAGCCTGTGCCGATTACCAATACTGATATCGCTTGAAAACAAAATCATTTTTAATACAAGTTGAAGTTGGAAATAAAATAAGCAATTTCATGATTTGGGGGGGGGGGGTTGGGTGGAAAGCCCCATGTGGGAATATTTTGAAACTTACCATGTGCTAATGATGTGTATGTCATATATGAATACGTAATGGACCATTAGACCATTACGTATTTTTGGAACCTGCATTTAAATATTGAATTTATTTTATTTTTTATGCTGGCATATTACAGGTATGAGCCCACCAGTATATTGATATTGGAAAAAGTCGAAGAACCCCAATTACCTTGGGATGGATGGGGGGGGGGAGAGGGGTGGGTGTGGCCTGCTGTGGGAGCTTAGCTGGAGGCTGTGGTCAGGCAAATGCTCATTCGGTGGAGAAATCCCTGGAGTCCACATGCAGGCTTCATGGCAGGCTCTGCATGCCTCTGTTCCACTCTCCCACCCCGCTGTTTGCATCTCACTTACTTATAGCTCCAGTCCCCACCTCTCAGCCGCAATGCCGCTAACCCCTTCCCACTCAACAGCTATTGCCCCGTGACTCTGTCCGTGGGCGGGGCAACCCTTCTCTGACCTTTCACCTCGTTCCTTCCAGTGGCCGTCACTTCCGATAGCCCGTCAATACAATAGAACATAAAAGACAGGTTACAAAAGGAAGACCATTAAAAAGGGTTTTCAGGGGAAAGCAGTTTTGGACATGCACATGTGGGGAGGGATGATGGTAGCTTTCTGCACATATAACAATGCAAATACTATATCGCAACTAAATTACCTCAGGCTCATGCGAATACATGCAATATGGGAAACTAGTCGGAACCAGTGGAAAATCTACATAACTTCAAGTCCTAAAGTGTGACTTCAAGTCCAAAACTATCCCTCCTTCCCTCCCAAGACCCAGGTCCTCAACCTCCACCTCTCAACCCTACCCCCCCCTACCGATAATCCTTATACCCCACCTCCAAAAGCCTCAACCCCCCCCTGCCAACCCCAACTCTTTCCTCCCCTTCTCACCTTCCGCCCACTCATAAAAGTAAATGGGCATTCCCACATTCCAAATTTTTTCATTACCTCATTGAAGCAATGGAATATTTAATGCTTTCCTCTCCCCTATCATGCTATCACCAACTTCACAGAAGCTGCGATCAAAACGGCTCTTATATGTCATGGGCCATCACGGTCACCTGTCCAACTTATAATCCTGCGAGATATGCAGAAACTCCGTGGAATTGCAACATAAACGACCCAAAACCAATTATATTCTTCCTGATGCAGATGTACATACATCATGAAAAGGAAATGATGACATGCTTTCTTTCACAATGTCGCGAGATTCCTGAAAGTCCTCGGATAAACACATGGGTTTTATGGTCCCCGGTCGAGTCGGGGAAAAATATAGTAGTCGAACATAATTGCAAGGACCTGCGTAACCTCTGCATATGCATTTCAATAACATCGACATCAAAGCTTTTTGACTTGCATTCCTCAGGATAAAACAGCAAGCAGATGAAGAAGAAGCACCAAACTCTCATTTATAAAGTTACATTGTAATGTCCTCAACGTTGATTGGTTGAGAGAAAGAAAGGACGGGATTACCTGATTGGGGGAACCATAGAGCATCATGAATCATGATTAGGTGGAGATGAATCACCAAAGTACCAGCGGAAACGTAATGCTAATTAGTTGAGGGCTGGATTGGGGGGGGGGGGGAGCTGAGGGCTCGTTTGGAGAAACAAATGGCAAAAAAAAATTGCAACTCTGAAAATGAGGAGACCTCTCCAAGGAGGTTTACGACACAATTAGACCTGTCGGATCGTTGGGACCTAGGATGTATGGTCTGCCAAGGACTCATAAAAAGTGTTCCTCGATGGCCAATCCTTTCAATGACTGGCTCTGCACAGCATGAACTCGCCAGATGGTTATGTGAACTATTGCAGTTTGCACTGGACAGTGTCTCAGAACATGTAATCACGGATTCCTTCACCTTTGCTGATGCCATACGGACCGTCACACACCGAAATGAGAATTCCACAATGTGCTCGTATGATATAGCCAGTCTATTCACAAATGTCCCACAAACAGAAGTGATCGAAATCTGCACGCAACTTCTGTATTGAAGTGACTTGACACCTCCACTGATCTCTGAGTTTCTCTTCGTTGAATTAATGAATATGGCGACTCGTTCTGTTTAGTTCAGTTTGAATGATTCAATGTATACTCAGATCGATGGTATAGCGATGGGATCCCCTCTAAGCCCTGTCTTCGCAAACATCTTTGTAGGTTACTGTGAAAAATGTGTCTTTGCAGATCCACATCCTGGAGTTCAACCCCCTTCCATTTATTATCGGTATGTGGATGACATCTTTGCTGTCTTTGAGTTAACCTCAGCATGAAAAGTCTTCTTGGCATACCTGAACTCTCTCCATCCATCCCGAGAGTTAACCTTAGAGATGGAACGCTCCGGCATACTTCCATTCTTGGACGTCTTTGTTGAGAAATCTGCCGGCGCTTATAATACCAGTCTACTGTAAGTCTACTTTTAGCGGACAGTATACTATGTGGGACTCTTACATTTCATTGAGATACAAGATTGGATTGATTGGTGTCTTAGTCAATAGAGCAAGAAAGATCTGCTCCACAGATAAACTCCATGCTGAAATTGAGACCATCAGTTCTATTCTTCTTGATAACGGGTATCCTGAACAGATTTTATATTTATTTATATATATATATATATATATATATATATATATACAGCTCTGGAAAAAAAAAATAAGGGACCACGCCAAAAAAAAATTTAAATCACCATCTCTACATGTATGGCAGCCATTCCATTCCATTGTCTGTTGAAGTCCAACACAGGCACACCTCATTCTACTTTGTGAGGTACTGATTAGGTGATCACCTGAACCGAATCTTATTTAACAAGGAAAAGTATAAAAACCACTGCTGTGGTCATCACTATCCTCTTGCAATAGGACCAGCTGGATGGCAAAAACAGTGCCAGTAGTACCTCAAAAGTAATTGGAATCAAAAAAATAACTATTGACCATGCCAAAAGAGTTGAAAAGAAAAGTTTTGAGTGAGGAAAAGAAGGGTTCAATTCTGGCTTTAAGGCCCAGTCACACCTCGACGTTTTAGCCAGCTTATGCCGATTTTTGGAAAATTTGTCTAAAACGCTGGTACACGTTGAATACGTTATGGGTAAGTTTTGATAACATTGAGAGCACGCTGAAAAACACTGCCATACGTCCTTGTACGCTGGCTTTAAACGTTGTACTTTTCGGTTGTCCTCAAATGTTCCATGCTTGAAATTTTAAGACTTATGCCAGCGTATGACTCACACGTTCCGCATAACGCTGGCCATAAGTTGTAGCCACGTTACGCGATCGTTGACACACGTCGACACACATTACTTGTAAGTTACTCATAAGTCGAAACACGTAGAGGTAATGTTTGGCGTACCCAAAACTTATTTCTAACCTATGAGTAACGTGTTGTACTCACGTTACGCGATCTGTGACACACATCGACACACGTTACTTGTAAGGTGCTCATAAGCCGAAACGCATCAAGTAATGGTTAGCGTCAGTGTTCCAAATCCCTGGTTTTATTTTTTTTTTAATTTTTTTCTTCCTTCCTTCGGTATGATGGTGATTTTGACACTTCGATTTCTAGTGCGGTTATAATATAATTAATAGGCTGCCGCTCAACGATTTAAATCATAACCGCACTGTACACTGAACACCGTCGTACCGAAGAAAAAAAAAACCCGGGAATCTGGATCACTGACGCTAACCATTACCTTGACGTGTTTCGACTCATGAGCACCTTTCAAGTAACGTAACGTGTGTCTGTGTGTCAACGATCGCATATCGTGCGTACAACTTATTCCCATCGCATGCGGAGCATGTGTCATACGGCAAGTACGTCATAAAATTTTCAACATGTTTAAAATTACAAGACGTACTCCATTTAATACGACGTATGATAGCGTACTTTAGCGTTCTATTCACGCATACCAAACTTACCCATACCGTATTCGACGTGCGCCAGCGTTTTAGACGCATTTTTCAGAGGTCGGCATACGCTGACAAGATCGCCAAGGTGTGACTGCGATGTTGACACTTCCATTTCTGCGGCGGTTATGATTTGAATCGTTGTGCGGCAGCCTTTTCATAACCTATGCCACGTCATCGTCGGCGATGCGTGCAGCGTGCTATGCCTAAGTTAGACTATCGTTGTTCGTAGGTTGTGAAGGCCGACAACAGGTTCAGCATTCGTTGGTATAAGTTATCTATAACACAACGAAACGTTCTGTGTCCGTTACTAATATGTTATGCATAAGACCAAGTCGTTATGAATACATCCGAATCTTTAAAAAAAACATCAAAAGTTCAATGTAAGCCAGCGTTTTACATACATTTTAATACATTGCCATTGCTGGCTAAAACGTCAAGGTGTGACTGGGCCTTTACTGGCAGAGGGATACAGTGAGTGTCACGTTGCTTCCATCCTTAAAATTTCAAAGACTGCGGTTCATAAGAACAAGGTCAAGCAGCAGACATTGGGGACAACAATGCTACAGACTGGCAGAGGGCGAAAACGACTTTCCACTGACCGGGATGAACGCCAACTCATTCGAATGTCACTCAACAACCGTAGGATGACATCAAGTGACCGACAAAAGAATGGCAAACGGCAGCTGGGGTGAAGTGCACGGCGAGGACGGTTCGAAACAGGCTCCTCGGGGCAGGGCTGAAGTCGTGCAAAGCTCTGAAAAAGCCCTTCATCAATGAGAAGCAAAGAAGAGCCAGGCTGAGGTTTGCAAAAGACCATAAGGATTGGACCGTGGATGACTGGAGTATGGTCATCTTCTCTGATGAGTCCAATTTTCAGCTTTGCCCAACACCTGGTCGTCTAATGGTTAGATAAAGACCCAGAGAGGCCTACAAGCCACAGTGTCTCGCACCCACTGTGAAATTTGGTGGAGGAGCGGTGATGATCTGGGATGCTTCAGCAAGGCTGGAATCGGGCAGATTTGTCTTTGTGAAGGACTCATGAATCAAGCCATGTACAAGGTTGTCCTGGAAGAACACTTGCTTCCTTCTTCTCTGACAATGTTCCCCAACTCTGAGGATTGTTTTTTCCAGCAGGACAATGCTCCATGCCACACAGCCAGGTCAATCAAGGTGTGGATGGAGGACCATCAGATCAAAACCCTGTCATGGCCAGCCCAATCTCCAGACCTGAACCCCATTGAAAACCTCTGGAATGTGATCAAGAGGAAGATGGATGGTCACAAGCCATCAAACAAAGCCGAGCTGCTTGAATTTTTTGCGCCAGGAGTGGCATAAAGTCACCCAACAGCAATGTGAAAGACTGGTGGAGAGCATGCCAAGATGCATGAAAGCTGTGATTGAAAATCAGGGTTATTCCACAACATATTGATTTCTAAACTCTTCCTAAGTTAAAACATGAGTATTGTGTTATTTAAAAATGAATATGAACTTGTTTTGTTTGTATTATTTGAGGTCTGAAAACACTGAATCTTTGTTGTTATTTTGACCAGTTGTCATTTTCTATAAATAAATGCTCTAAATAATATTTTTATTCGGAATTTGGGAGAAATCTTGTCTAGTTTATAGAATAAAACAAAAATGTTCATTTTACTCAAACACATACCTATACATAGTAAAACCAGAAAAACTGATAATTTTGCAGTGCTCTCTTAATTTTTTCCAGAGCTATATATATATATATATATATATATATATATATATATATATATATATATATATATATATATATATATATATATATATATATATATATATATATATATATATATATATATATATATATACACATATACACATATACATACAAATTCCTGAACCCACCAAAGAATCCTATAATCAGACTTGGTAAATGTTCTGTATATCTCCGTCTTCCTTGGAAAGGCAATGTATCTGAACAGTTTGAAAACCAGATCAAATAGACAGTGTCCCATTCTTACTATGCTGTTCAACCACGAGTGATTTTCACCACCCGCCGGTTGCTTCCATCAGTCCAAAATGATGTTCTGCCTGCCTCTCATAGAAGGAAGATTATTTACGAATTTCAGTACCAGTGTGATGCTTGGTATGTGGGCCACACATCTTTGAAATTAAAGGATTGTATTGAACAACACGTCCCTTTGGGGATCAGACGGGGTCAATCAACCAAAGAGACAACCAACTCGGGCTTGTAAGAATGTGCATAGTACGACAACTCCCTGTGACTCTGCAATTAGTCACCATTTACTGAATAATCCTCAGTGTGCAGAGCGATATCGTATCGGCTGGTTTAAAATCTTGAATGGAGGACGCAGTTTAACTCACCTTCATGCAATGGAGGCCACATTCATCAGGTCAACCAACCCTATTCTTTGTCGACAGAAATAATTTGTCTGAACTTTTAGCTATTTTGACTGCGATGGCTTCACTGTGTGACAACTGTACCACAGTCAACGTTGAGTCATCATGAAAACCACCCTCCTCCTTCCTTCCCCCCAACTAGCCCACAGCTAATTAACATTACGTTTCCACTGGTACTTTGGTGATTCATCTCCACCTTAGCATCATTCATGATGGTTCAATATCCACCTTTTCATTATTCATGATGCTTTATGGTTCCACCAATCAGGTAATCCCACCCTTTCTTTCTCTCAACCAATCAACATTGAGGACATTACATTGTAACTTTATAAATGAGAGTTTGGTGCTTCTTCATCTGCTTGTGGTTTTATCCTGAGGAGTGCAAGTCAAAAAGCTTTGATAATGTCTATTTTATTGAAATGCATATTTAAATTTTGTTGTGCTTATCGAATGTTTGTAACCTCTGCAGTAAAAGCCTTGCTTGAGGGAATGCCAGTTATTTGGGTGGTGTGTAGACAACAGAATGCTGCCGTGATCGCTGAGGCCTATCTTCACAAGGCCCGGGAGGCCTTTCAGCTCAAAATCCTTTTAACCGTCGCTTTGGTCATTTCACACTGAAGGGAAAATTTATAGGGAGGGCATGGCAATTGTGAATGTGACAGCTCTGAAGATGTCTTTGCCTTCCCATAGCAGTAAGTACCAACATGGCGGCCGCATGATTTTTTTTTTCAGTTTCAAATTGTGGATGGAGTCGGAGGAACTGTCCAACCAATGGGTGATAGACACACGCACGCATGCATGCACGTATGGCACCTTTTTTGGTATGCATAACTATCACTATACTGTGCAAAGTTACCTCCCAGAAGACATTCCCACAACAACATGTAGATATCTGTGCACATAATATGCAGTTGTTCTCCACGAGCCTCGAGAGATGTATTAGGACCTTGGCCTTTTCTGCAATTATGGAAAAAAACGAATATAAAGATCAAAGGTCACATACATTTTGTTCAAATAGTTGTTTGACGATTCAGTGAGAATTGCCTGTTTCATGCGTCTTCTTCCTTCAGCACTTTTGAAGTATAGACTTAAAATGTTGTAGCAAGTGAAGATTTGTTTGCAATCTAAAGTACAAAGATATTGTCATGTTGCTTATGCATTGGCTGCAGTATTGATGGTCTGGCAGCTTGCTCATACTTTTCAGGTGGTCTGATTTCATCATCTATTGTTGGAAAAAAAAATCCATATTTTCCTATTTTCATTTTTTTTTTTTTTTATGAACAATAAATCCTAAAAATGCTGTCACATGATGCCACTTCGATTAAAAACTTCAGAAATACCTTCATTTTTTTTTTTAATCTCTGCACCTTTTCTTGCAGGAAGGAAATGGTGGTAAGAAGTGATATTTTCTGCCACAGACCCATCGCAGCAGTTTCTACAACTTGGTCCCTTGACTGTTCTATTTGTTTACCTTTTCACTTGCTCACTGTTTGTGCAAGCTGTGAAGACTTGAGGCAGGTTTTTTTTTTCTTTGTTCTTTCTACCTGTCTTTCTTTTCACCCTTTATCTCGTTCTTCAAATAGTCACTACCCTGTTTCGAGCATTTTAAAGTTGCATAAAACTGTGATTTGTTTTTATTCACTTGATTACAGCCACAGTTGAAAAGGAAATTATTGAAATGAAGCTTCTGAATATACTCTGTCACAATATTCACCTGGCTATAGATCGAGCGCTAATTTTTTTTTTATTGGTAGCAATTGATGTTTTTGGGGTTCTAATTAACTTTTAATTTCTAGTTTCTATGCTTTGAGATTATTAGATTATTCATTGCAGTGGCCAGACAATCCATCCACAAAATTTGCCTGTCTTGTCAATTGACAACCTTCCCCTCCCTGCCCCTGTCTTTCTTCCCCAGTATGCAAAGTTGCATATTATTTTAGCAGACATTGTCTCTCACCCAAATATTTTGCTGGGTGAAAAATGTGCCTGTGTCTGCAAATGGGAAAAGTGATGGTCAGAACCCACGGCTTGAAAGATTTTTGGTGTGGCCAGTTCTATCTCTTATGGTCTTAGACGATGATTCTCGGGCTTCTGACGATGATTATTCTCGAAAGGTCGGAAGCATCCGGAAGGGATTCTGTTGATAGACAAATGGCGGGACTGACTTGGCTAAATGATACCTGTATTCAGAGGTTTTGTTGTGTCTGGTTTCAATAAATTCTGTTTTCTCTCTGGTGCAGTGTTCATTTACTTTTCTCTTTGTAATATCATCTATACCATTGGCTCTTAACCTGGGGGGCATGAGTAATTTCCAGAGGGGGCGTGAGCCCGGAGAAAAAAGTATGAATTTCTCCAATTATTTTTGGAATTCTCTTAAGTGTTTGCATAATATCGTGATGAACATAAAAAAACAAAAGTATCGCCTTTAATAATTTTCATTTTCTATTCGCTATGAGGCCTACCATTTTCTGTATTAAAATTAACTTTAAAATTAAAATTTAATATTAAAATTTATATTTTATTTTAATTTTACTATTAATTTTTTTCACAGATTTGCAGTTCAAACTAAATCATTCCAATGAGTGCAAAAAAGCGGAAGTATCTTGACGAATATATTCAATTTGGATTTGTCTCCCTCCAAAAGGGTGACACAGGTACCCCAGTCCGTAATATGCTACAAGACTGAGCAATGATGGCATGCGGCCCACGTGCTTGGAACGCCACTTGAAGACAATGCATCCTGCTCTAGCTGCCAAACCCAAGGCATTCTTTGAAACAAAAAGGCAGTCCTTGAAGTAAGATAAGATGGACAGCAGTGGAGCATTTCGGCAACAGACTTCAAAGGTTGTTGAAGCTTCCTATGAGATCGCCATGTTGATTGCAAAGAGCCACAACATCGGAGAGGCTCTCATAAAACCAAGTGTATTACGTGCAGCAGAGCTCGTTATGGGGAAGGATAGTGCAAACAAGCTTTCCCAAATCTCTCTATCAAACTATAACGTCAAGGGAAGGATCGATGAAATGTCTCAAGATATCAAAGATCAAGTTATTTGACAAGAGCTTCGACCAAGTAAGAGCTTCTCCTGTATTTGTCATCCAGTTAGACGAAACGACTGATGTTGCTCAGTGTTCTCAGCGACTGATGTATGGTCGTTTCGTGTCAGGCAATAGTGTAAAAGAGGAAATGCTCTTCTGCCATCCCATGGAAAGTTATACAACAGCAACAGATATTTTTCAAGTGGTATAAAACTTCTTCCAGTAAAATCAACTTTTGTAGGACTCACTGGGAGGGGTGTGTACTGATGGAGCTCCGGCCATGCTTGGTTTGCAATCTGGATTCATAACAAGAGTGAAAAAAAGTCCATCTGCTATAGGTACACACCGCATCCTTCATCGTGAAGCCTTATTATCCAGAACTCTACCTGCTGAAATGAGGGATCACGAACCTGGCTATTAAGGTAGTCAACTTCATCAAAGCTGGAGCCTTAAACAGTCGTCTCTTTAAACAGCTGTGTGTGGATATGGATTCTGAACATCAAGCCTTGCTTTTCCACACAAACATACGATGGCTTTCGAAGGGAAACATGCTTGGACGGCTTTATGAACTACGACAAGAAGTGGCAACATTTCGAGATTCGCAGCAGAAAGCAGATCTCCATGACAAGTTCCAGTCTGAAGGATTTTTGCTATCTCTAGTTTACCTGGTGGACATCTTTGAAGTGCTGAATGCCATCAACCTCAAAGGGAAAAACATCAACATAATCATGCACAATGTTGTCATTCGAGCCTTCACGGCCAAACTCGACCTCTGGAAATGTTGAATTCAGGATGGAAATACAGCCAGTTTTGCTAACTTGGATTCTGCTCTCATTCACAGTTACCTTGATTCTGACTTAAAGAAACAAATAATTACTCATCTGACTGAATTGAAAGCAGAATTCATCAGATACTTTCGGGATATAGATGAGAAGCACGAAATCTGGAAATTAATTAGGAACCCATTTCAATGTGAAGTAGCTGATATTTCAGACGAAGTGCAAGAGGAGTTTCTTGAGTTAAAGTTCAACTCCTCGGCTGAAGAAGACTTCAAAAACTGAATCTCGAGACGTTCTGGGTCACGTACCTTCCTGTTTGCCTTTTGATCTCACATGAAGCTCTTTGGATTCTGACAATGTTTGGATCAACGTATCTTTGTGAAGCTGCATTTTCCACGCTCGTTGCTGTCAAGACCAAGTACAGAAACAAGCTGAACGTTCAAGGGGACTTGCGTTGTGCTCTCTCTGGCATTCGACCACGCATTCAGGATCTGGTTGCTAAGAAGCAATGTCAAGTATCTCATTAAATGTCATCTCATTAAATATGCTGTATATTTGAGTGTTGCTTCTACAGAATTCTTTGTTCAATAAAAAGACTAAAAACTCGCATTTTTTCAGTTTTTCCTTTTAATTCAGGAGGCATTTTAGCTCGCCTGTTCGAAGAACAGAGCTATAGCGATACCCCCAGCGTGAGCGTCAAAATGTTAACGTTTTGGTGCAAGTTATTTCCTTTCTAATGTTTTTATCTACCACACTTTTTTACTGATTACAATATACAAATACATATATTGCTTTAAAATTATTTGGATCAGACTTCACTGCAATGCTTTATAAAAAATATTATTAGACTTGTCTTTTAAAAACGATAAATGTATAAACAGGCGAGCATTGGGTGGCTTTGACACCAACTCTGGTTAATCATTTGGTTGAGGATGTGAGCGTGTGGGAGTTGGGGGGGGGGGGGACGTGGAGGCAAGGACCTACTACTAGAGGGGGCGTAGTGGTAAAAAGGTTATGAACCGCTGATCTATACTGAGGTGTGCTTGTGTGTGTGTGTGTGTGTGTGTGTGTGTGTGACCATTTTTTATCAGAGATGGCTGAACGCATTTTTGTTAAACTTTTAGAGATTCATGAGTGAGTGACGGATTGTTTCAAGCAAAAATTATTTTGAAAGTTTTGGAAAAAGTTGGATTAAAATAAATAAATAAATGCTCTATCGTGCCTTATGTGAAAGGTAACATTAAATAATCCCCGACCCCTTTCCTTAGTGTGTTGGGAAGTGTTTTTTTTGGGCTCCCACAAAAAATAGACCGGGCAATGTCGGGTACTCCTGCTGGTCTTGTATAAATAAAAGGATGGTGCCTGTTTCTTTGGCTGTCTGTATCTTGTTTTTGTGCCATCTCCTCCTCCGCTCTCTCAACACTTTGTGCATCGTCATCAAACTTTGTAGGCATAATTATGAATTAACAATGTCTTGCAATTCTGCTTACGGGATCTAAATTTTCTTGTACCTCCATTTATTCTGTTTAGCCCAGTCGAAAGTAGAACCTTCTTTAAGAATTTGCCATGCTGGATGACATGGTGCCACTCAGCCAATAGTCAAAGGATTGCTGTTTGTATTTCTTATCCCCACACTTAAAATAAAAACGGTGGGTGGGGCGGGATTGTAATTGGACTCGTCTGTTTCCGTCTGTCCATCCATCACGTTATCGCCTCCTAAAGAATTGTGCAGAAATTCACTAGACTTGGTAGTTACGATCACGACATGGCAAGAAGGTGCGAGAGCATTATTATTTCGGCCCTGTGGAGAGGGGGGGGGTCAAAAGATTTGTTAGGGTTTTGTTCGTCATTTTGGGATTTGACCCCCAGTTAATGCCCCCAAGAGATAGGGAATTAGGGTCACAGGGATCAAAACAGAAAAAATATTTTAACTCAAAATCTGATATTGGATCATTCCTGGTGGATCTTTTTGCCATCTTTCAACTTTGCTTTAGGTGGGAGCGTGGGGATTTGCAATGGCTAACCATTGACTTCGCTCTCGTTCCGTTTGTCACGTGCTCACCCATCCTTGACTGGAAAATCGTCTAATTACTAATATGAGATTTTTTTTACAGACTAATTAATGAATCTCATTGTAAATTTGTTTTGTTTGTTTTCGATCAACTTGCAGTCCCATAAAACAAAACGGTTAAACAAAGCAATTGGGAAATATGACATGACCATTTACTTTTAATGTTGTAATAGCAAAATAATGGTGTATCTTTCTAATTGAATGAGAGGCAGCCTTTCATGACACGTTGCGGTCTCTAATCGGATTAGAATTGTGTCTGACTCTTGTTTTTGCACAGCTTTATTGTTGTCAGTTTCTTCTTCTTGTACTGTCCAGTGAGCATGCAGACCGTTTGCTTTATCGCTGAAGTACAGTACAATGATTTGAAAAGCAAAGAAAATGGATGTATAATTGTTAAATAATAAAAATGGGAAGTTCAATCACAGTGATGCTGCATTTGCTCTATTTCACATCGCTGGTGTTTATAAGACCTTGGGCAGTGTTTATACATTTGCTGTGATTTTGTAAATTCATCAAACACATTTCTAACAGGCATGTGCTGAGTAATGTTTGCATTGCAATATGAAAACCGACTTTTATATTTGTTTTAAAGCACCACCCGACGCCATCCATCCATCCATTGGGACCATACTCTGTGCAGAGCGTCGGTGCTGCCTCAGCAGTCTCCTTGGCTATTGAGCACAATCCTGGACGGGTCGCCACTCCTACACAGGATACCAGCATTCTGGCACTCATTTTGCTGACCTCATAAGGATGACGGGCAGAGTCAACCCCACCTGGTATTAATTCAACAGCCGAGGCGGATTTTAATTCAGGATCCGAGGATCCCAAGCCCACACCCCTCACCATTAAGCCAACACCAGGCATACCACCTCACCCCAAAGACCAGTTACTGTCCAATTCGCACTGCACAATATTTTTTGAAGAGCATTCTTTATCCATTTTGTGAGCATGAGGAACACTTTGATATAACAGGTTAGAGATGTTGATTATTAAGTTCACCCAAGTGCTGGATTTTATAATAACGAGCTGTAAATCCCATGGTAAAAACACCACAATAGAAAAGTAAAAGGAAACCTTTTATTCTCACACTGGTTGAAAGTATTATAATTTGTACAATTGAAACAGTATTATTGAAACCTCTCACCTCCCACCTCGTTGAAATTATATAAATTGAAACCTCCAAAATTGAAACAGTATTATAATTTTACCATCAGTTTGGATTCATTTGAAGCAACCTTTACTTTCTTAATAATTATAAATTTCTCGTCGGTGTGGTTTAATTTGAAGCAACTTTTACGTAATTTATCGTCTCTGAGGGGCATTTACATGTTTCTGGGGTGGCGGAGGGTGGACAGACAGACGGCATTAGCCTATTAAATGTACTATATAGAGTATTGTGAAATTCCAAAATCGCATTTCTTAACAGCAAATATATCGTGGCATATTTCTTAACAGCAAATTTAAAGAAATTTGGGAGTGATCGAAGCAGTGGTCTGTTGCCTTGTACACCACCCAGGGTTCAATTTTTGGTTTGATTGGAAAGAATTATAATTTTCCCATAAGTTTTGATTAATTTAAAGGAACCTTTGCTGAATACTATCTTCTCTCTTAGGAGGGTTTCTGTATTTCAGGATGACACAGACACAGACAGATGGCATTAGTTTAGCGTATAGACCATTTTGTTAAGTTAAAGACTTCCTCAAAGCTGTCATATTTGTACTCGCCATGCCCTCCCTGTAGGTTTTCCATTCAGTGTAAAACAACCAAAGTGACTGTTAAAAGAATCATCAAATATCAAAAGGTTAGAGCCGATAGGCATCATGGGCCTTGTGAAGGCCACAGTACGTATCGGCCTCAGGCTTCAGGCCACTGGTGTCAGCCTATGGACCAGTACAATGGGAATCTATCTGAGATATATAACCACGATGTATTGTATGGGCAGTGGGCAAGTTTTTGCTTCAAACCTGGGTTATTTATTTTAATTTTCGAGAGCGATTGAGGTAGCGCTCTGTTCCTTATACACTGCCAAAATAACGACATAGCACTCTCTCGAGCAAGGGCTTTTACTGTGGATTATTTCTCTATTTTCTCTTAAAATTGTCTTGGACAGGGAACCGTGATGGGTTTCTGTAAAGTCGGTGATGATGGGGAGCGGGAAGCTTTAAATATTCCGCTGTTTCGAGGTGGGAATACCCATTTGCTATATGAGTGAGAAGAGGGTTGGGAGTTTGAGGGGGGAAGTCAAGGTAGGACACATTTTTGATTAGAAGAAGGGTTGAGGAATTGTGGTGGGTGGGGGAGGGGGTTGAGGAATTGTGGTGGGGAGGGGTTTGGAGGTTTTAAGTGCGGAGGGGATTGGGGCTGGGTTGGCAAAGATGGGATGGAGTTGGAGTGGGAGGGTTGTTTGAGGCTTAAGGGGTTTGATGAGTTGTCAGAATCAGAATTGCATATGTCCATTTACTTACAGTGAAAATATCATTGGGTGTGTGTGTGGTGTTGTTGGTTGTTATCTCCATATGCAGGTTTCAGAAGGTGGAATGGAGCCAGATATGCAACAAGGAGGCCTTTGGGCAGAACAGAAGGAATGTAAAAGAGGATGATATGGAACAATAGATCACAAACTACTAAACAAGGCCATACTCGAAGACTGTAAAACCAGAAGAACCAAATTGGCCACAGCCTGGATACATTACAAAAAAGCTTTTTATCATGTTCCACATTCATGGATAATACAATGCATACAATTGTACAAGATCAACCCCCAAGTAATCAAACTGTGTGAGAAAACAATGGAGCTGTGGAACACCACATTGATACTGCAACACTCGGAAGGAAAGATCGAAATACCAGGAGTGAAGATACGTCACGGGCTCTTCCAGGGTGAAAGCCTTTCGTCCCTGTTTTGCCTGGCCCTGGACCCACTGAGCAACCTCATTAATGAGTAAGGACATGGATACACTCCGACGTCCAATAACAACTTCCAAAGAGTGACGGAAACAAAACAGGAGAGGTGACGCATCTACTGTACATGGATGATCTAAAACTCTTTGCACCAAATGACGAAAAATTGGGAGAACAACTAAAATTAGTGAAAGAGTACTCCGACGACATTCAAATGGAATTTGGCTGAGATAAGTGTGTTTGTATTCCACTGATAAGCCGGACCTGGATTTGGACCTCCAAAATCTGATCGGCTTGTTCTTGTCACCGAACCAACTCATCCACCTGCTTGTCACAACTCGTCCACAACTTTTTGAAATCTGCTATACAGTATATCATTTTTGGCCCCACCTCTCAATGGTGAAGAATTGCTAAAACAATTCTTGGATTGGGATCTTTTCCAAAATCGAATCAATTCGTCCTTATCTCACACACCCAAACTGTCCACAAAATTTCGTACGGAACCATCCACAATTTTTTGAGATTCCCTATTCAGAGACAAGGGTGAAAACATGACCTCCATCCACCTTCGGTGGCAGAGTTAAATGGGTACGGGTAGAAGATGTCACACACCAAACTGTAACAACAACAAATACAGCCGCAATGATTGCAAAGAAAGCAAAAGAAAAATCTTCTTCTTTCGGCTGCTCCCGTTAGGGGTCGCCACAGCGGATCATCCGTTATGATCCGCATTATGATTTGGCACAGGTTTTACGCCGGATTCCCTTCCTGACGCAACCCTGGTCGCCTCTTACGACAGAGGGATATGGTACACTTATTCTAACCGGGGCATACACCGGGCCCAGTACACTGGTACTCACTTCGCCGACCTCGGAAGGATGACAGGCTGCGTCAACCTCCTGGTCTGTATTAATTCAAGCGGCGGCCAACCGAGCTTGAACTCAGGACCTTTTGGATCCCAAGCCGCGACCCTAACCACTACGCCAACACCAGGCTGGAAGGCAAAAAGAAAAATATAAAACGAAATATCAACAGCTCTACACCGACACCTGGGAGAAAGACAAAAGAGCAGGGAAGTATAGAAGAGAGTTGGACAGATTGGGGATAGACAAAGAAGGATCACTGGAATGGCTAAAAAGAGGTCAGCTCAATTGGGATGGAGAATGAATCATTTTAAATACCAAAGGCCAATGACACTACCCAAGGCTTTAAAAAGATGGTGGGACTGAGTCTAATGGACAGGTGTAGGTTCTGCAAGGTAGAAACAAAGTATGAGCCACCTCATATCAGGATGTAAAAAAGTCATGTCAGAGCAACTGTACACACAAAGGCAAAATAAGTTATGTAGAGTAATCTACTGGCACATCTGCAGAAATTTCAATATCCCAGTTCCACAAAAGTCATGAAAACACAAACCAAAAGCATGCACTGAAAACAAGGACATAATGCTCACGTACGACCTGATGATCCCATCGAGCGTGAAAGTAGAACACAAAGCACTGTGACTGGACATAGCACGCAGATACAAAAAGGAAAAGAAGGCATTCTACTTGAGGTTTCAGTACCCAGTGATTTTGGTCTAAATAACATGGAATTTGAGGAAATGACAAAATATCAAGATCTCAAGAATGAAGTGAAAATATTGTTGTGGTTACCAAATTCGCAAACCACCATTCAGGTCCCTTAGGTGAGGTATCTCGGTAAGTATATGTGTAGTTAGGCCCAAACCCGTTGTCTAGTGGGAATAAATGTTATTCATGCGTGCTGCGACTCTTCAGGATAGCCGTTTTTCTTTTACTATCTTTATTTTGGACCAACCGCCATTGTTACCACCACCAACCACAACATCAACCACCCACCGCGGCGCCGCTTCACGTCACACCTCGCAACCGTCGCATCGCCACCGTTCTTGCGCCGCTTGTGGGTACCGGTGTTGGACTCGTGCAGGGCGCGCGTCGAACAGCGTGTACAAAACCACGGATTTT
Organism: Eptatretus burgeri; assembly: GCF_056783735.1. Lineage (NCBI taxonomy): Eukaryota > Metazoa > Chordata > Myxini > Myxiniformes > Myxinidae > Eptatretus > Eptatretus burgeri. The sequence continues at coordinate 18,708,135 of NC_140973.1, forward strand.
CCACTCCAAAAACGGATCAAAAACGACACACGCCCACTTTTGTTCCGTCCAATCGGTGAGCGAGGGGCGATTTGGCCCCGCCTCCAGGGCGTTGGAGGGCGTTCGCTATATGCAAATTTATGGATCAAAAAGCATTCACGCCCACTTTTTCTCGGGCCAATGGGGAGCGAGGTGAAAGGTCGAAGGCAGGGGGTCAAAGATGAGAGAGCGAAGCCACGGGGCTTATATAAGCGACCGCGTTCGTCAGTCAAAAGAAAAGAATAGAGAGTTAAGACTTCGCAGTCGGTGGAGTTGGGAAGAAGAAGCAAGAAGGAGTTGGTCGTCGTCGTGTGCGTTGGAGTCGGAGCAAAGGGGATGGAGCTGTGGAGAGGCGGCGAGGGCAGACGAGGGGGTGCTCGCGTTGTGCAGGGAGCTGCACACCAGGGAGGCCGACAGCGCGACCTGGCCGAGGTGGAGACGCTCGTCGCGGGACTCGAGGCAGAGTAGAAATCCTCTATACCCCGAGCATCAGCAACCCCCTCCTGTTTCCCCCCGCGCTGAGATAGTGCGACCAAGGGGGCCCCTTTTCCCACCCCCTACCAGACACTGTCCGTGAGGCCCGCGGAGTTGAGGCACCATCGCCGCTCCGCGTCTCATCACCAGACGGGTAGGCCCGACCCGGTCTCGGCCTCAGGCCCGCCTCATCTTTGAGGGTGTTCTTTTCCTTGGTTTTGGGTATGTGTTGTCGGCGCCGTCTGTGAAGTAAAATTGTCTAAGTGTTGCCGTGTGCTCGCGTAATCGGTATTAGATCTGCATTGTCGCATTTGCTTTTGGTGGAATTGCATTGTGTTTCTTTTCCTTTTCTATGTGCTTTTGGTGGAATTGAATATGTGTGCTTTCTGTTCATCGCGAATAAATGTGCTTTGTGTTGAACTGTTTCCCGCTTCGCTTCGTTATTTCTTTCATTGAATCCTCATCTTGCTTCACGTAAAGGGTTGGTAGTGGGCTGAATACGCCCGATAATTAATCGAACCGTCGAGGCCGACGATAACACCGCTCGGTTATCCCGATAGTACGGAACGGGTCGCTTAAGTGGCCCGTGTCCGAAGTCGACCTGCGGCGAGGTGCGATCGCCCGGTCTACCCTCCGCGTGGGTACTTAGGTAGGTCGAATTTGGCGAGCAACCCTATCCCACGCGGGGGCTGATTGGCTCGATCGCGGTGAGACCGAAAGGTCCACCCGTGACTGGTTCCCGGCGTTAGTCCGAGAGGGTCACGACTGGATTGTCCGTCCGGTGGGCGACGTGCCGCGATTCGAGTTACGTGGCCGTCAGCACGCCGGCGGGCGAGAATCCGCAACAATATATTGGAAGCAGAAGAACGCACGCCAAAGTCATGCCACTGATGCCAGTGATAATTGGAGCTACAGAAAGGTTGAATAAGAACCTGATGGAGATCTTCAAACTCATCCTTGGGAATATTACCACAAACAAACTACAGTTGGAGGGTGTCTGGGGCTCAGTGACGATCCCGAATAGAACTCTTGGAACAAAACTCTGAGATCAACAAAACTTCACAACTTAGCCCATGAATCGAGATCCTTCATCGAAATGGAGGTGAATACTTCGAGACCTGGGAGGACTCCGATCCACCTTCTGAAATCCGAATTATGGAGATAAAACACACACACACACATACACACATACACACATACACACATACACACACACACACACACACACACACACATACACACACACACACACACACACACACACACACACACACACACACACACACACACACACACACACTAAAGAAGGCAATTCTCGATGTATGTATGTACATCAGAAAATCATAGAAAAACAATAAAAAGAGCAATCAGAGATTGCACGTCCTCGTTAGGATTTGTGTTGTGTGGCGTTTGTGCACTGGTGTGTTACGTAATTAATGAGACGTAATGAGAACTGCGCTACTTTATAACTGCTGGCAGTGATGGCTGGGCACCAAGACGTTCCACTTTGCTGCAACCTTGCTTTGATCGAACACCTGATGCTGACCCATGACGTTTTTTCTTATTATTTAAATGAATTCAGAATGGGATTAAAATCAATTCAAATCAAATGGAAGACCAAATAGGTACGGTCCTGCACTGGAGTAATCAGAAGGAACCCGAATAAGCAAAAAGCAAAGATGAAGTAATCAGGAGGAACCTGGATAGGATTCACATTTATGCTGCTACCCCTCTACCCACAAACCCATCCAGGCACAGCCAAGTGTGCCTTATTCAACCCCCCCCCCAAAAAAAATTAAATAATTCTGGCTGCCAAATCCTGTGTCTGATCAAGTTGAAATTTAAAACATGTATTCCCCATCACTAGATCACAGTTGTAAAGTTTCACTTCGATTGATTAAGTGGTTCCAGAGAAAACTTTTTAAAATATTTATTCTTCAATCCAATATGGCAGCCAAACCATGTGACATCAATTATTCCTCCGCAGCCTTGTACGCACATGCCATGGGGAACATTTATGTGAAGTTTCCCCTTGATCGTCCAGCTGTTCTGGAGAGGATTTTTATGCGTTTGAAGGTAAATCCAATATGGCTGCCGAATCACGTGACCGATGACGTCATCAAAAAAACTTGTGGCCCATTTTATCCCATGATCCTCAAAATTTTTCACACTGATCGGATGTAGCGTTTTACATGTGCAATTATGACGTCATACCGAAGGCACCTATGACGTCATAAAAATCGCACTCATTCCACATAAGGAGTACTTGGTATGTGCCAAGTTTCAATTTTGTCCTTGGTGCGCTTTCAGAGATCCAAATTTTTTTCCCGTTTTTCCAACATGGCTGCCACACCACGTGACCTATGACGTCACGGGCTGTGTTGATCCACACCAAATTTTGCATCCGTGTTGGTCGTACCCAGGGTAAACCCCACCCCCGCCCCCCTGCGAGCGGGAGGGAAGACGACTTGCCAATGCTCCTAGTATTAAATAAAATACGCTTAAAACGTCAATATGATAAATCGGCAACCTCGGTGTATTATTTATTTATGTTTAATTTTTTTTATCAAAATATTTATTTAAGAACAAAATATTTATAAATACACTGACCAGACTCGATGACGTAATGTTTGGATCATTCGCTCGAAATATGTTAAACATGTGAAGGCCGGTGGTTCAAACCCCATCCGAATTATACCAACCGAGGATTAAAAAAAAAACAACAGTACGTGCTGTTTTCGTGCTGCTCACAGCATTTAAATGGATAGAGCACGGAAAAACAACGCTGGTAAGGTAACACCAAACCATCCATTATAACTGTTGCATGTAAACCTCTGTGGCAGCACCAACGCTCCGTAAAGAGTTCGCCACAGGGTTTAGATTTATTTAAAACCCTTAATGAAGCACATTCGTTGTGACGTTGTTTGCACAATCACCTCAGAGTAAGCCACGTATGACGTCACTTCCGGAAACTGGAATTTGATGATGGTGGAAGTTGTTTTTTGTTTTGATTTGACCCACGGCCGTGTGCCACCTCAGAGTTGGACAGCAGGGCTTTTCGGACCACGCCGGAGCGCTCGAGCTGCTGTGGAGCGCCTGGCAACGGATGGAGACCGAAGAGAAAGGTGGGAGAGAGTGTGCGGACGCTGAGGGATCTGAGAGAGATAATTTCTGACTCCCAGGGTGTGTGACATGCTTGCGTGGATTCCGGCGCCGGATTGTTTGGGAGATGGTCGCAGGAGATCTTTGGGTGAAGTGAAGCGTTTTCTAAAAACGGTCTCTGAGGTAAACTTGTCTTTCGGGTTTTTTTTTTTTAATGGCATTTTGCAAATGCATTTGGATATACTGTATCATGTCCCCCAAGCGAACCTTTAAATTTAATACTAAATTTTAATAGAAAGAACATTAACACGATTTTATCTCTCCGTGCTGATGGGCGCGTGAAGTGAAGACGAAATGACGTCATTCTCCTCTTGTGGGTTAGTCTTTCTAAGTCTTCCATCACAAATGTCTCGGTTAATGGTTCTTTTGAAGATACGATCCTCGGGTCTGCCCTTCATCCATTTCCAAGCTTGGTTTCGTCATCAGACATTCTGAGTCGGCCAACATACCCCAGATTGGTCCTCCTGGGGTCCTCCTTCTCGTCCTCGTCGTCCTCCCCTCCCCCTCTCCTCGTCGTCCTCCCCTCCCCTCTCCTCGTCGTCCTCCCCTCCCCCTCTCCTCGTCGTCCTCCCCTCCCCCTCTCCTCGTCGTCGTCCCCCTCCCCCTCTCCTCGTCGTCGTCCCCCTCCCCTCTCCTCGTCGTCGTCCCCCTCCCCCTCTCCTCGTCGTCCTCCCCTCCCCCTCTCCTCGTCGTCCTCCCCTCCCCCTCTCCTCGTCGTCCTCCCTCTCCCCCTCTCCTCGTCGTCCTCCCCCTCCCCTCTCCTCCTCCTCTCCCCTCCCCCTCTCCCCTCCTCCCTCCCGCCTCCCCCTCCCCTCCTCCTCCTCCCTCCCCTCTCCTCCTCCCCCTCTCTCCTCCCCCCTCTCATCCTCTCATCCTCTCATCCTCTCTCGTCGTCGTTGTTCTCTTGATGCTCGGTTTTTCCAAGACTGTTATTATTGGAAGGGGTACACGGTGAAAAATTTACTTTCACCCTTTAAATATCGTGCGAATAAATGATTGAAATATCAGCTGGTGTGTTTTTTTGGGGGGGTTTTTTTTCTAATCCTTTTCTCATTTGTGTTTCAAGTAGAGCGAAAGGCGGTGTAGTCTCTGGACATCTCCGATGTAAGCTTAAACGTTTTTGTTGCTCTTCCAGGTCTCCGTCCCATACAGCACTTCCATCACAGTTGTGTCTTTCCCCGAGAACCTTGGATTTCCCCGAGTCTGTCTGCCGGTGCTCAACTCCTGTAAGGCACTGCTCGCTTTTCCAATTCTCATTTTAATGTCTGGAAAACGGTCTCTTTGTAAACTGCTGCCTTGGTATTTGAACGTTATCATGATTTTTCACTTCATCGTCTTTAAAAACCGCTACTGGGTCGTTGTCATTTCGCATGCAGCCTGCGGCTGCTGGTTGCATCATTGCTGGGAGCATGGCTCTGCCGCTGATGCAGATCCGCTTACTTACACTTTCTAGTAAGTAAGCTGCTACTCCTTTTTCCGACCTCAGAAGGACGGCAGGCTGAGTCAACCCACCTGACGTTATTTCACGACACTACAGGGGCTCGAACTCAAGACTCTAAGATGTTAATCCAGGCTGAGCTACTTGAGTATCCGTCAAACAACCTGGAACATTACAAGGAGAAAGTCCAAAGGGCTGGAAGCGGGGGATTATTGCAAATAAATCTCCCAAAATGGTGAACTTGTGGAATGTAATAATTTGAAAGGCATTGCAACTTTTGGTTGTACCTGGGGAAAAGAGTCTTTTATATGATGTGACGATCAATACCAAAGGATGCTGTGGACAAGGAGGTTCGAAAGAAGCAGATTGGGTTCAGAAAATCAAGAACATTGATGGACCAAATGTTTTTCCAAGGAAGGATCCTTGAAGGAATTCTAGCCTTCCAGGCAAATATTATCTCTCTCGTCAGTTTAATAGACTTTGAAAAGGCCTTTGATAGTGATAGCATAGACAGGAAATTGTGACAGAGTACTTTACATACGAGTACGTTATGGTATCCCAGATAAGTTTTGCATGGATATTTGAGAAGTGTGCAATGAATGGAATGGAAAGCTGTGTTAAGACGGTAAATGGAGCTACAGAATGGTTCAGTATCTTAACAGGCATAAGATAGTGCTGTCACCAATGCTATTCGATATAGCCATAAACTGGTAATCCACAGTGCTCTAAGAGAAACATCATCACCTCCACCACCGAAGGTGGACGGAGGTTATGTTTTCCACCCTGTCTGTCTGTCTGTGAGAAGGATATCTCAAAAAGTTATGGATGGATTCCGACAAAATTTCATGGACACGTTGGGTGTGTAACAAGGATTAATTGATTCTTGGATTGAATCGAAAGCATTCGATTTTGGTGAAGATCCGGATTCGAGTTTTTTTTTTTTTTAAAGTGATCCTTCACCATTGAGAGATGAGGCTAGAAACGATATGTTGTTGTTCGTCTTTCGGCTGCTCCCGTTAGGGGTCGCCACAGCGGATCATCCGTTATGATCCGCATACTGACTTGGCAAAGGTTTTACGCCGGATGCCCTTCCTGACGCAACCCTGGTCGCCTCTTACGACACAGGGATAAGGATTGGGTTTCACCATGATTCCGGGCTGCCCTACACCCTCTCATAGTGCGGCCCAGTGCAGGGCTCCCGTCCTCAAGCGATCCTCCAACCCAAGCCTCCGAGTAGCCAGATTACAGGCGCACGCCACTACGCCCGGTTGAGGCTAGAAACGATATATATAATGATATTTCAAAAAGGTGTGGACTAGTTATAACAAAACTTGGTGGATGAGTTGGATAGGTGACGAGAACAAGCCGATTAGATTTTGGTTCAGGGTCGGATGCAGATCCGGCCTATCGGTGGAATACAAAATGTAAACTGTTCAGCCGAGGAGAGGTAAGCGCGTGCCGTTCTAGTTCGACCTGAAATGGAATATACCTCCACACCGATTCCTTGATTGATTGTTTCTTGTTTAAGGAAATTGCCAAAACAGAAACAAAGCTGCATGTGAAGTTTTGAGAGAGAACGAAGACTGAGATGATTTGGAAATGGAGGTAACCAGACTTGCAAATCAACTGATTGACTGGAAACCAACAGGGAACAGAAAGTCGGGAAGAGCGAAGACTACTGTACTTGTAACGACTTGAAGTCAGTGGACATCGAATGGGATGAAACACACAAACTTGCAAAGGACAGAACTTTCTGCACTGTGGGACGTATGCCGCAACAGGACTCAGTAGTTGCAGTGTTTTTAACCGATGATCAGTATAGTTGAAGTGATGTTTTTATTCCTCAATATCTCGGTCTTCAACTTGTTGCGTCAGGAGTCCTATCAAATCGGCAGTTTGATCTTGCATCTCCCTGGCTTTATCATTTTGAGGCAAATGTCATCAGGAAAGTGAAGATCTAATGATTTTATGCTCATAAAAAAGTAGGGGGAGAGCGGTGTATAGTAGGAGAGATTATATATTATCCGAGCTGGACAAGTCACTAAGAATGCATGTCCTGAAGGGCGCAACAGATGCTCAATGACACAAAACTAGAAGCATTGTCCTGATTGCATGAGTGATGTACTGAAACTTGTTTCAAATTCCAAGCATTAGTGTCATCGTGTGCATGTGTGCGTTGCATGTCTCCTCCATAACTCCAAAACCATGAAACCTAGTGGCCTGAAACTTCACGTACATCCAAAGGGAAATCCAATGTAGCGCATGAGTGAAAACTGTGTGTTTGGGTTCATGTCAACACTCCTTTTGAAGATAATTAATGGACTTATTTAATTATCCTTTATCAGAGCTCATCCATGGTCACCTAGCTGTCCCTCGCTGAAGTCTTAATTCACCTTTTTTGGGGGGCCTGCTCAACAATGCCTTGACTTTGAACAGGCCGCAACAGCTTCTTAACGATGAAGTTTTTTTTTTTTTTTTTTCACTTTCCACACTGACATCATCTAATTCCTCGTCGTCATACCTACGAATTGCTGGATACATTGCAATGCTTATAAACGCCAGGAGATGCCAGCATTCATGGCTTTATTTCATTTCCACATGTGCCATAACTTCTAGAATCTCTTAATCTGAGCCAAATTACAAAATTTAAACTTCCTTATTGACGTCAGAAGTAATTCCGACTGCTAAAAAAAAAAAAAGTGTTGATTTATCCAATCTGGACATTGCCTGACATTCCAAGTGTTTCCGGGTACATGATGTTTGTATGACTGTTCGGCGATCACTAATCGCTTGTCAAGCCAGCCGTTTCTTAACTGTTTCATTGGAGAGCTTGCCTGAGTCCTGAAGCCACTTGGCGAGCACTCTGCAATATTCGCATTGTCACTGTATATATCGATCGACTTGAACAAAGTTCAGGTCCCACTTGCCTGCGTTTGGCCCTGCATTGTCATACGATGCGTAAGGAGGTGGCTGGCTCGCTGAAAATGTGCAATTTCATTTTACACCACATTTCCCCCTTTTTGTCATACGACCCGTCACTTCGGCAGAGATAGATGCATCTAAAAAAATTTAACGTTTAGTTTTCAAAATATTCTTCAACCGTTTTGTTGGAGTGCTTGCTTGAGTGGTTAAGGTAATTGATGAGCGCTATTCAAGCTTCGATGGCGATTACGGCGGCGCGGTTCTCCGTGGGGACATTTCTGGAGTTAGGAAGGTTAAATAAATTAGATGATTACAGTGAGTAAAAATGTTTTCAGTTGTTACAAAGCAATGAATCGCCACATCACAGCAGGATAGCCAAGAGGTACACACGCTCGCTCTAAGCTGTCTAGCCTGGGTTTGAATCCAGACCCAGCTATAAACTGTCATCCCGTTGTTTCAGCGTGATTCATCAATGTGTGTGCTGTCTCTTGGATGGACGTTAAACTGGATGTCACATCTGCTGCAATCCCCCCGTCCTTCCTCCTTCCCCTCCTTCCTCCTTCCCCTCCTTCCTCCCACCCTCCACATCACACGACCATCGGAAAGCATCCGTGAATTAATATATCTGAAAATAAGTGCAGCCTTGTTATGCTCACTGCAGATGAGTGACCCAAGACAATGGGGAAGCATGGTTCGTTATTGCTTACATTGTGTAAGCATACCCCACTAGTATGTAAATGGAATCAAACCCAAACAAAATATGTGCTTATGTGAGTTGTCACTCTTTGGCGATTCGCGTATGGGATCATCACCATGCTCATGGTACAGAGTACACCGACTGTCAGGGTTCAAAACCCAGGTTAAATTTTGTGAACTGTTTAATGGATATTTCTTAATTACCGAAGCAATATGTTTGTGCGAGTGCATGTTTGGCTTTTATGCTGCTTTTATCAATTCTGTATAAACAAAGGATATTTTTTAATTTGCGGAATCCAGAAAATTATTCGGAGTCTGATTGGTGAAACGTTTAATTGGACATGTCTTCCTGTTATTAGACGACCTGTAATCCTCCATTATTGGCGAAGCTTCTAATTGATGATCCTACCGGACAGGAGAGGGTGAAAACTGGAATAAAAAGAAGAAGAAAAAAAGTGTCGTGTCTTACACCGCCCCCACCCCACCTGCCCTGCCCCACCCTACCCCCTCCGCCCCACAATGTACCCTTCCATTCCCATCACGCACACCAACTACATGAGGGACAAACAGCAGGATTTGTTTTCTTTACATGCCTTTCTTTTGCAGACGTTTTACTGTAAATGGATAATGCTGTATTTCCTTTAAAAGTACACTAAAGGGGTATTGGGGTAGCAGCTGAAACCCAAATCCTTTCTACATTCTTCCTGATGACTCCATCTTTGCTCTTTATTTTTTCGGGTTCCTTCTGATGACTCCAATGCATTATTTGGTGTTCCGTTTCGTTAAAAATCAACCGGACATGTAATTTGGGTAACTTGGTGAAAAGCATCAATATATTTGTATTTGGGAAGTATTTCCTCTGATATTAGTGTTTTATCATGAAAGTTTGACGTTTGGAGGTCGAGTACAATTGGAGTGCTTAGGTTTCGGAACTTTTGTGTCAAATCGGTCCCTTCATTAAATGATGTCCTTGGATTATTACGCATTGTTTTTCTTCTGTCTATTTCATCTCTTCGCGCAATTCATGTGGAAGGCCATTTTCGAAGGTTACGAGACTATTTACGAGCTTTGCTGACCCAAGCATGAAATGACCTCTGTATTTATTTATTTTATGCATATGGGCAGTAAGAAAATGTAGAATGACACAGTCTGGCATTCCAGTAAGGTATAAAATTACTAGCAGGGATCCGTGGAACATTCTCACAATATATAATATGACTTCCTGTCCTGAACGCCCCCCCCCCGCTCCACCCATCACAAACTCCAAGTCCTCACCCTCCCCTTCTCTACCCTAAGATGTCAATGCCCTCCCCACTCAAAGCCTTTAAACTCCTTCCCCACCACCCACCTCCTGAAAGACCTCATTCATCCTTGAAAGCTTGAGCGAAAACCAAAAGTTTTATTTATTTATTAAATACTCCAAATATTAATCATGACTATTTCCTTTCGTCTGCATCATGAGAACGTCTTTCATTATAGACAGCACGTTTAAATGTACATAAAGTCAACAGTTCTCCTGATTGTACGGAAGTGTTCTTTGGGCGGTGTATATTAGACCGCTGCCTCCATTTCTCCCAAACAAAACATGCATTACCTCATTTCTTCTGCATGAGTTGTAATCAAAATGTGCCTTTATTTCATGATAGAAGATGTGTTATTCAGTCTTCAAATATAGTGTACACTTGAAACCTAAGGCCAATTCCACATCCCCCCCCCCTCTCACCCCAACCTCGATGGATTGATCACATGGTGAGAATTCAGCAGCTAAGTTGTTCCTGAGTTTATCTCCTCCAATGCTCTATTCTATCTGCCCCTAATTTGCTGTTTAATAAATATGCCATGATATGTTTGCTGTGAAGAGATATGATTTTGGAGTTTCACACCTCAGTACTCTGTACACTCTATGCAGGGTGTGTCAATAAAAGGTTAACCACTTCAAAATTTTATTAACCCAAGCATTGAGTAATCAAACAAAAAAATTAACTCGGAAAATGAAAACCAAATAATGGAGAAATGAAACTCGTGATGTGTTAATGTGCTTATAGTTGAGCTGTTCGATGTGAGCATCCCCACGCACACAACATGTATTCACACAAATTGTGAAGTTTTCAATGACGTTACTGTCTGCACATAAACCTCAACTGCTGCCTTCAGATCAAGTTCAGATCTGGGGTGTTTCTTGTCGACATTATCCTTACAAGCTCCCCACAAGAAGAAAAAATCCAGCGGATTGAGGTCAGGGCTGTGTGGAGACTATTCAATTTCCATACGCAAACTGAGAACGCATCCAAACCTTTGATGCAGAAAGGCAATTGTTCCATTGGCTGTATGTGGGGTAGCACCGTCTTGCTTGAACCACTGTTGCCGGAGGGCTGCAGTACTCATCGATTGCTTCAAATCTTCATAAAATGTGTTGACAATCGACTGGTATCGTTCTTGATTGATGGTAACCGTTCTTCTGTTTTTGTTTTCAAACCAGTACAGCCCAGCCTCTGTAGCTGACAGCCACAAAAGCAGTGACTTTCCGACCCTGAAGCGACTTCTCTTCAACCTCATCTGGGCGTTGACTTCCCCAGAGAATGTTGTTGTGTGAATTGACAGCACCATTGACATGAAAGTGTGCCTCGTCACTCAACCACACATCGCGAATCCAGTTTGGGTTTGCCTCCATCTTCTGCTGCAGCATCTCGCACATAGCGACTCGTGCTGCTTTATCCCTATCAGTCTATTTATGGGCTGTTGTGATGTGGTAAGGAAAGAGGTTTAAATCTTGTTTAATTATTCTTCAGATACTGCTGGGAGTGAGACCCAGTTCAACCGATCTTTGTCGATTCAATTTCTTCAGACTTTGCATGACTGACTCACGAATTTGTACCACGTTTCCTTCACACCATACACTTCTTGGGCGACCGGACCTTCCCTTGCTAATGTTGAGAATCGTCCCTTCACTTTTGAACTTTTTCACAAATTTCCAAATGGCTGGCTTGCTTGGCTTGTTTCTGGGATGCACTCCATATTTAGTACAGAACCTCGTCTGGATGGAAGCAGTTGATTTGGTCTCAAAATACCACTTTACAATGTTTACTCTTTGATCCGTACAAAACTTTATTTTTTTCCATAGAATACTTTAGTTATGCTTGAATGACTTCTCCAAATATCATTGATCACTCCTGCAAAACAAAAATAAATTAAGGTAATCACTAAAAGTACAAAGGTCATTTGAAGTGGTTAACCTTATATTGACACACCCTGTATAATAGGTTTATGCAGTACGTCGGATCCCAAAAGGAGAAGTCCGACACACATGCACACAGTTCGTGATTACATGTCCATTCATGTTTTTTCACAACTTGAAGCCGAACTAGACGCAGATAAACGGACTTGTCTTTGCCTGTTTTGTGAAGAATATGACAGGAGTGGTTTTTTAAATATAATTTGCTGAACCAAAGAACCGATTGTTGATGGACGAAGTGAAATATGGCATTGTGAGAATTGGAACCGCTACAGGCAGGTAATCGATTCCAGAGAATTTGGAATTTGATTCCAGGTTCCGATCGAGGGAATCAATCCTAAGTTGGTCATTGATTCCAGTGAATTTGGGATTTGATTCCCGGTTCCGATCGAGGGAATCAATCCTAACCAGGTAATCAATTATTACGCCCAAACCAAGTGTAGCCTGATTACATTTGTCTTATAAAAGTGACATTTGTCTTTATGAGGGTTCCTATTGGGACAGATATACCATAAAAATACTACAGAAGGCATCTCTCATTGTTTGCTTCGATCAAATATTTGATTCCTGCGCCGTGCAATGCATTGATAAGCAGACTGTGGCTGATCTCAATCGGCTTATGTCGAAATGACAAGTAATGCATCTTTTTCCTGGAATGTTATCAGATAAAACTCAAATTCCTACATTGCCATTCTCAAAACCCTGGCTGTGAACCCTTCTGCATTCATCACCCAGAAGAAGGGTCATGTTGAGAACTCCTTGGTCTCACAATCTGATTTTATCTTTCCTTTGCTGACCACATTTTCAAACCAGATTCCAACTGAGTGTACTTTTCTGGGCCAAGTTTTATTGGTACCTTTTCGTCAGCCATGCCTGTCATGTACTTGATCTTCTGGATCCAGTGGAGGCAAAGATACTGGGCATGGTTAGCATCTCATGGCTATAGATTGAAACACTGAACCATTACCTTTCCTTTTTAGTTGTAGTTGCATTGGCATCCTGCCTGTTCCACCCTGGCCATTTGTTTTTTTTTTGAAGCACAGTAATACCATTGGGTTCTTTTATTGTGTTCTCTACCAAATCCACAGTGGGAGGTTTGGAACATGTACCATCTTCCTCATCCATCCATGAGGACTCTGTCATGGAGCGGATCCTGCTTGATGCACAGCACGAGTCCGCCTGCTCAAGTTCCCACAATGGTGGGTCCGCCTGCACCAGGTGAATTGTCACTTTCGTCTTTGTAGTCCGTTTTGAAATCACTTGCACAATACTTTCTTCATCATGGAATATAATGGCATAATTGGTCGATCTAATGATTGTGTACCGCACATGGCTGGTTGTTTGCATCATTTATTTTCTCTTTCTATATCAGTTTGGTAATTCTCCTGATGAAATACCACCTATAGATCATGGCAGGAAAGGCATTTGGGACACAAATACCTTGTTGGGTTTTTTTTTCTTTTTTAATGAAAGACACTACGATTTTTAGCATCTGAAAGCATATGCTAGTAGACGATATAACCATCAGTGCAAAGCCCAGCATGTGAAATACCAGGACGGCAGTTTAGTGGGGTCAGCATGCAAATGCAGATAAGACTGCTCAAAGGTAAATACCATACTCCAATCCCACTATGCGAGATCTAAGATAACAATGGCAACACATGACATTTAAGTCGGTCTAAAAAGTAAATAATAAACTGGATATAAACATAGAAATCCTTTTTCAGTTTCTCATTTTGTACCAATTGTCAAATGTACAGAAGGAGAATACACATTGAAGGTCCAAAGTTTTTGTGTACTTATTAACCCCAAACCCTCTCTCTTTCCTACAATCACAACCACCATTCCTATGTGGAAACCACAGCACCCCCCAGAGTCCACTTTTCTTCAACTGTGAACCAGACTGGGGTGATGGTGGAAAAGCTGGACAGGTGAGGGCTATGGCACTCTTATTCCATTGATAAAAAGGTCAATTCTGATCTTTTCATTCTCGTGTGTATCCCATCTGTGAACTTCATGTTGAATTGTAGTGTACATACATGATCTAAAGAAGGTTGCATGCTTTCCTTATGAAATGCCTGTGGTCAAGTTTCCTACGTTGCATCTGATGACAGATGTTGCAGATGAAAGAAAGTGGGCCCGGGCGAGGTTCGGATTTCGATACCGGCATCGGTTGCAATTCTGACTGGTCCAGTCGCCTGGAACTCTCACCTCCCAAGTAGGCATTGCATTTGTGCATTGGAATGGTATGGTGGGGATGTGGGTGTAATTTTGTAGGATGAGAGTGGAAGTATATTTGGTGAAAGACATCAACCGCTGATGTGATCCTGATGGAAATATCCAATGATTAATGCTCTGAGCTTGAAAGCAAGTGTCTATGGTAATTAAATTGGTTTCTCAATGTTCTGGACCCATGTTCTCACACTTGTGTTAATTACTCTTGAATGACTAATCTGACTGGATTGAAATATTGACAGAATTTTGCCAGGATGATTCATTTTTTTTTAAATAAAATAAAACATTTGGGTAACCAATTCTAAATTGATTGCAACAAAATAATCGTCGGTTTGTGTAATTTTGCACTTTGTATTGTCTGTTAATCAATTTGATGAACATTTAAGCCTCAAACTTATCAGAAACGCCATTTTGTAAGATGGTAAAACCCGTACTCTGTGGTGAGCAGGACTCTTGAATTTGATTTTGTTGTTTTTCATTCAAATGAAAACTTTGTCTATGTCAGCCAGACAAAATCTAGCCTCGGGGAAGAGCGAGATGATGGAATGCGAAAAGACAAGTGGACCAAGCAAGCAAGGGAGTGAACAAACAGAAGAAAGAACAGACAGGAGGGAAGGAAACACAGTAACCAATATGTAAGAGGGTTAGCTTAGCCGGGCTTAATTAATATGCAGCCTGTGGCTGCTGGTTTGCGTCATTGCTGGGGGGTGGGGGGCAAGCTGTGCCACCAATTGCAATGCCCTCTGTAGGTTAGGGCAGGAATTTGGAATTTCTTAATTGTGCTGGAGATGGCTCGCCTACTCTTCGCAAAGGACACGGTAGGATCTTTAACGCCCACCAACTAATGCCGGCAGACGGGAATTCCATTTAATGTCCATCCGAGGGATGACTCGACACACAATGGTGAAACATATCCAGGTTAGGCAGCTCAGAGGCATGTGTGCGTACCTCTCAGGCCTAGGCCATCCTGCCAAGCCTGTATATTTAGTGACACATTTTAAAACTTTCACTGAAGAAAATTAAAAGAAATTATCAGAAGTGTAATGTTTTGTTTTTTTGTTTGTTTGTTTGTTTTTTGTCATCATCTGCAGCAACATGATGCCATTTCGTCCTGTTCAGTTGAGTCTGGGCTGTGAGGTCCGAATTATCAAAGACTTTGAGTATGTCCACGTGTCTAATGGTTGGAGAAACAATAACCTATCTTTATGATTTATTCGTACAATTTCACCCTTTTAAGGATTCCAAACAGTCCACCTTTTTAAACTATCACCTTTTTCAAAAAAAAAGCGACGTTTTTCTGGTTCCACATAATGTATTGTACATACTTTTTTTTTAACATACTCTCAATGGTTCCAATTCCTCAGCTTTTTGGTGAAAGTTTTATTGCTGTTTTGGAAAATGAAGCATTGGCTTCAATAACTATAAGAAATTGTTACTCCCCACAAACAACCAATGTAAATAAGCTATCCAGGTTGAGATAAATGTGTCGAAGCAATCAATGTTCACGTCCTCTGTAATACATTTACTCAAGTACCAATTTGGCCAGTGAAGATTGATGGGGGGCGGGGGGCGGGGGGCAGGGGAGAACAAACAAGAAATTATTTGATGTGCTACATGACTGCCTTTTGAGAGAGGGGTGAGGACCCTCATCTCCTTTGTCCCTCCATCCCTTCCCCCCTTCCCTTCTTGATGGATCTGTGCAATCACCTCCCTGAGTCTTAATTATGTTGTGCTTTCCTCCAGTTGTTTAATATCTTTTTATTTGCCATAACCACCCATGGCCTTTAATTATTGCTGAGCCTATTTCTACATTTATTTCTCCACATTTTTTGGATCTGTACATCCTGTCTCATAAAATACAGGTTTTGATTTACAACCAACTGAGGTGAAACTATTGGTCTTCCAAAATGTAGTTTATAAAAGGCTTCGTTTTACTTGGCTCATTGACTTTCCCTTTAAAATTCCCCTGGTAAAAAAGCCGTTATGACTGTTTGCTTGTGTGGGTGTTTCTTCAGTAATGGTGTTGCTTCTTGAGTTGCTGTGTAAATGTATATTTTGACTTTTCCATACACAGGGAGCTGTGTAAGCGACCAGGTGTACTGGATGTGAGGAAGGACAATGCCATACGCCACGGAGTGTTTTCCTCAGATATGTTGGCGTTGCTTGTTCCCACGCTCTTCCTCTCGCACCTCCTGACACTTGGATTGGGGTACATTTATGGTTTCTCTTGTGATGGCGAAAGGTGTATTTGTATCGCATTTTGTTTGAATGCTTGATGTCATTTCTCAAACTACCTGCAGTTTTCATATCGGCTTTCCACCTGATGGCTGAATCTTGAAATTACTTTTGATGGTGGCAACCAAGAATGTCTCCATTCGAAGCTTGCTTACTTAAACTCTAGCAAGAAATAATGGACCCAGGTTTCATTCCTTGTCAGTCTTCTTCAAGATATCATCTCCGTCCATCTGGTGGCATCCCAGGAGCTCTGTTTCCATGACCACAATAGTTCCCTTTTGATCAAATGTGGTCTTTTGGTACCCACCATGCCCCACCATTATTAGATTTCAAGTGGGAATGCATGATTGTTTATTTCCACACTTCCAATATTGACATATCCAATTCTTGTAATTTCATGTGGAGTCATCCAGAGATTCTCCAAAATTATCTGTTCAACACATTTAGTATGCTCGACTGAACACAGATGTTTACATGTGAGAACGTTCAAGATCGCTCACCAATTCATGGCCATTTATGAACCTGCTGCACCAATAATAAAACACGACGTGAAAGACATGTGCCACCAAATAGTGCTGACAGTCTCCTGATGATTCCAGCCGGTTTTGTTTTTCTCTTTCACAAGGAACTCGATACTACATCTCTGCTCCACAAAACATGCAAATGTGTTAGCCGCCATCTTGGTCTTACCCAGACCGCTTTTACCCATGATGCCACTTCCTGTTTAACTTGCACAGGGTAAACAACAACATTGCACCCAATATCAGCAATGAACTATTATTTTTACATGATGTAACATTGAAAGGTGAATGTCAACATTAAACGACCCTCTGTTTGGGGAGGTTGCGATATTATCCGTCAACACTCTCAGAAAGTTGAGCAAACATCACTTCTCTGGAACACAATTTGTTCTTGAATTGGAATCAAAAAATTAATGGAGAACTCTCAACCTTCAAGCAGTTGTCATCTATTCAAGTGTTCAAAAGAGATCGCTCACACCTGCTGGCTTTGTGTAAATAGTTAGCTCTTCTGCCACTAATCAATGGTCAACTGTCAAGATGGTTCAATGTTTTATTTATTCAGTTAATTGTGACATTCAACTAGGGCTCGTAGTGGAGCTTGTACATCGTGCGAGAACACAAACATCACATTGGTACATATCAGCGTAGTATTGCAAATGGGCAATCATTTCTGGTATGGCAGGATTTCAACCTGGGTTGCTCCCATCGTGAGGAAGTTTTAATCTTTTTCTTTTAACAGGCTCTAAAGCTCGTGGAGGAGTTGACACAAATCGAGTATTCATGCAGACAGATACATGAGGCAACACTAGACTTGACTGTCACATAACACAGCCGTTGAGATTGGGGGAAGTGATGTCACTTCCCAGAGCACTCTGTGTACCAGCGGAGCAATCGAGGAGAAATTTCTTTTATTCCTGTGGATGCCAAACTATGGTTGTTTGTCCGTACTCTATCCTTTAATGTATAAATGCTGAGCGTCAAGCAAGGCAGCAGAACGTACCATTTTTGAAGTCTTTGGTAAGACTCTGCTAAAATTCCAACCACCGACCTCCCAAACTTGGGGTGGATGCTCTAACCATTATGCCACAGAGTCTGGTCAAATGGGAACGCCAACGAGCTAACACAATTATGTTGATGGTGTGCTCTCCACCATGTTATCTCATCCTGGGTTTTTGACAAGGTTGGGTGAAAGGAGTGAGCACACCCAATGAAGGTTCATGTCAAGCTTGGCTCTACAGTTGCATTTTCATCCTGTATATCCTGAAACACAATCTGAGGGTCACTAGTTTGGCCGTAGCTTGAAATTTTATGGCACACAAATCTGAGATTTTGACATTGTGTCCACACACCCTCTTTTGCTTTATTTTTATTTTTTCTCTGCCTTTTGCAGGTTAATATTTACAGATCTTCTCTCCTTCATCCAGGTTGATGCCATGCTCAGCACTTTTTTTATCATCACTTTGGCCAGGTTGTTCAAATCTCTTAACCCGATTAGCTTTTTTTGAAAGGAAATGTGCAGCTGCTAATTGCAAACCTATCTAATCTATGAGGACACTGATAAATTCACACTTCCTCATACACTGTGTGCCATATTTAAAACAAAAAAAGAAAGATTCATTCTGATAGTGAGAGAAATCAAGACCCCATCTTAGGCATTTTGAAATTTTCATAATATGGTTTAACAGCTTCATGGTGGATTGGGTAAGGCCTCGTTCCATTGCCCTCAATAGTGTGCGTTCGATACCTGCAGCTGTTTGTGAAGTAGCTACCTGGCCACAGACACGTTCACGAATCGTTGTGAATGCCCCGATGCTCTTTCAAGAGTCTCGGCCACCACCACCATAACATGGAGGAAAATGTAGTCTGAGCTTGAGTATGGAAAGAAAATCTTTATGATGTGCAATTATTTTTTAAACATACCTGTTTTCCAAACACTGCCGACCTGTGTTACAGCATTTATTTGGGGAAACGACTGGGAACCCCATCTGCGAGTTCATTGTGATGACCACAGTTCTGAAACACCACACAGTACTCCCACCAGCAAATGGCACCAGACTGTTTCAGAATAGCACACGACGTCGTGTGTTTCCACCCACTGTGACTGTCTCTAGTTTGAGCACTGCTTTTGCACAGTGACAGTTGATCCTTTCATGCAAGCAGCATAACGCAAACTGAGTTTGAGTTATTAACACGGGATGAATGCCATGCTCATCGATGCCTCTCCAATGGAGGAAGCATGGTGCTCCTCTGATTCACTGTTGAAGCCACCGAGGGAAACATCTTTGGTTAACTGTGAGGACCTGCAGAGCATTCTGGTTTGTGGCCACTGACGACAGATTCATGACAAACACTCGCTTTCTTTTCGCCAAACCCTTGCCAAATTATCGACATCTCTATCTGCATCGTTTGACATGTCGTTGAAACAAAGGTGGATTGGGGAAAGAGATCACGTACCGATACCATTTGTTTTTGTCAATGTCCAAGTGCCTGTATCGACATGAGCATGCTCTGACCGTTATGTGTGCAAATGCATTTTCGAGAAAGCGAGTGCGTACTATGTGAAATGTGACCGATTCCACAAACTCGCTGAACCATATACAATTCTGTCATTGTCTTGTCAGTATTTTCCCTTCTTTGGTACTTTCAAAGATGTAGCAAAGGAAACGTGGAGGAATCTAAGATGGTGGGATTTTTTTTTGAGTGCATTGGCAATCTTTTTACAGGAATGTATGCCTAAATGATGTCATCGAACGAGTACGATGTAATTTGGGAAAAGCATTTTGTACTCTTTGTCATCGCTGCTGTCACTTGTCAACATGAGCTCTTTGATTCGAAAAGATCACTCCACCAAATCACAATTTGGGAATTGCTTGGAGGTGATTGACTACAGTTTGGTTGGTCATTGTTGTTCAGCCATTGTTGCATTTGGTGCTTCCCGTTGTCCACTCATTCAGGTGCGTCATTGCGTCAAAAAGGTTGCTTGGTTACCCAAGATCTCGCCTTCATTCCCTTGCATCCTCACTCCATTTGGCTCGCCAATCGATGTTTGAAATTCTTCTAAGCACTTTTTTTTTTCTTTCAAAGAAAATTTTAACTGCCACTTTTTAAAGGTCCAGCCGACTCCAGCTTAATTCGGCTTTCACTGAAGAGTCGAACGAATCTTTCATTGAAAGGTTTTGGTATTTAATCATTCCGCCCTGCCTCGGAAGCAGGCCAATTGTCTAATGACGATCCTGTTTATGTTTGTTACTTTACGGGGTTTTGTGACGGCACCTTGGAATGTCCACGGATTACACTGAACAACAAAAATTTTTTACTGGAGATGTGTAAAGTGATTTAGACTAATTTGCGTACGCTGATTTCAAAAATCATAGCCGTTTTGCTGTATCACGTCAGGATTTTCAGTAACAGAAATATTCCCATTGCCTAGAAGTCAGGATTTCAATGAAATTTACAAAAATTCATTTATTCATTTATTTCATCATGAATGCTTCAAAATTATAGAAATTACAGAAAAACTCCACTAGAATGTAATTAAAAATGCTTTAGGCATT
The DNA here is from genome assembly GCF_056783735.1 of Eptatretus burgeri. Classification (NCBI taxonomy): domain Eukaryota; kingdom Metazoa; phylum Chordata; class Myxini; order Myxiniformes; family Myxinidae; genus Eptatretus; species Eptatretus burgeri. The sequence goes on from NC_140973.1 coordinate 18,728,622, forward strand.
TGGCTTTGCGTTTGTGCTGCTCTGTGTCAGTTTCACGATGCAGGAACCAGCAGAAATCGCCCATCATGTTCGGGTTGTGCCGCCTTGGTAACGCGTCTCCATGAGTGAAATCTCTTGGTGGAATCGCCGCCGTGCTCGTCCGAGACTGCTCCCAAGTCGTCAGGGAAGAAGTTCAAGTGCTGGTGTAGGAAATGGATTTTCAGGGACATCCTGAGCCAAGTTTCCTGAAGGACTCCAGCAGCTGCTGCACTATTTCTTCATAGTTGTCCGCGCGGCTCGTTCCCCAAGAAGTTGTCCGTCACAGCTTTGAAGCTCCTCCACGCTGCCAGCTCTTTGGGGTTTAGAGTTGTCGGAAAAGTTTCGTCCTTCATAATCTGTCGGATTTGCGGTCCAACAAAGACACCAGCCTTGATCTTGGCCTCCGACAAGGTGTTGCCAAACTTTTCCTTGAGGTATAAAACCCACGCCCATTCAGATCCATTGCCCGTACAAAACTTTTCATCAAGCCGAGCTTTATGTGGAGTGGTGGAAGGAAAACCTTGGCTGGGTCGACAAGGGCGACATGCTTCACGTTGTGTCGACCAGGTACATGCTCTTTTCGCTCTTCCCAATCTTTCTTCGTCCAGTGATTCTTGTCGTCTCTGCTATCCCAGAGACAAAGGAAGCACATGTATTTCGTGTAGCCTGACTGCAGCCCTAACAACAGCGCCACCACTTTCAAGTCTCCGCAGATGTGCCAGTTGAAGTCATTGTACTTGATGGAATCAAGCAGCTGCCGCATAGTCTCATAGGTCTCTGTCATGCCGAACGCGTGAGCCATGGTTGGGACTGATGGTTTCTGATGGTTTCTCGTTGCCATTGTGGAGCAAAAACAGCCTTCAAGCTGTTCTTCCCGAGTCGATGAAGAGGCGCCAGTCTGCAGGATCGTGATCACACCCAAGTTCTTTCAACAGACCGTTGATGTCACTGCAGAATGTCATCGTGTCTTCCATCTCAAAGAACTCAGCCATGTCTCTGTGACGTGCTCTGAACAAGGATATCTTGGTGTTGGTTCAAGTAGATTCCACTGCTGCAGCCTTGATCCAAGCAGCACTGCCTTCGCCTTTGACAGCGAGAGATCTCTTACAAGATCATTTAAGTCTCCCTGGTTCAGAAGGTGTGATTCTTGAGTGTCGGGTTCAAAAGGTTCATCATCACCATCCTCTTCACCACTGCTTACAGCTATGTTCTGATCAGCTGGAGGTGTTGGAACGGGGTTCTCGTCATCATGAGGCACAGGTTTACGAGCAGAGACGCAGTCAGCGTACTTGATGTGACCTTTATTCTTCTTGTTGAAGCCGGCGATGCTTGTGCAGCAGAAATAACAATCATCATGATGATTCTGCGGCTCACGCCATATCATGGGCACCGCAAATGGCATGCTCGCGCGCTTGCCCACCAACCACTGAGTCAAGGTTGTGTGACAGCTTGTGCAGCAGATGTGTGGTGCCCAGCTCTGTTCTTGGTCCCCCACCTTACACCCGAAGTAGTGAAAGTAGGCGGCCTTCATTTTCACTGCTGTAGATATACTTCGCTGTTGATCTTTTTTGGTATACCGACCACAGACATAACAGAAGTTGTCAGGATGATTGGTACAGGAACGCCTACCCATCTTTATCTGAAAGAAAGAAATATAACACAAGTTAACAACAATTGTACGAAATAGACATGTTAAAGACATATGTAAATTTCATTGAAATCCTGACTTCTAGGCAATGGGAATATTTCTGTTCCTGAAAATCCTGACGTGATACAGCAAAACGGTTATGATTTTTGAAATCAGCGTACCCAAATTAGTCTTAATCACTTTACACATCTCCAGTAAAAAAAATTTTTTGAAATTTGTTGTTCAGTGTTATTGAACTCCAGCTCCGAATCCCCATAATGGGAAATTGAGTCACGTGATGAGCGTGATTAACCCACATTTTAGTACTTGGTACTAATTTGCTTTTGTGAGTGCATAGAGTTGAATATATATATATATATATATATATATATATATATATATATATATATATATATATATATATCTATCATCACCAATCATCATGTATCTGCTGTGCGATGCATGCCACTGTTGCATGATATGTTTTTGTTAGACTTTCATGTGCGTGAAGAACATGACACCAGGACATGGAATGCTGGGCTTATTTGTTGGTTTTGAAATGACAAGCTTTTAACGGCATTGAATTCATTCTCCTTACCTGAGGCACTTTCAAACACAACACACGCACAGAATACTTTCAATATTTGACCTTGTAATAAACTGGATAACATGTTACATCAAGAAGCATGACATCAATCGATTCTGGAGCAAAGTCATGGTGACAGGTTGCCACTGGCTGATTGAAAATTAGTGAATGCTGCCAAAGTTTTCTCATCTCGCTTTTGAGGATATTCTTCCATTTAAAGCTGTTGTATCGTGATGAAACCGCTTTAATCGCCATAAAGTTCCTCATGCGGGTTGAAATGTGCCAACATCATGACTGGCACATGTGGTTTAGATGGCCCTGGAGAGACAAGGATTTGTGCTCCAATTGGTTTTTTTATGAGGTAGAGATGGTTAAAAACATGGACTTGGCAGCAAGATAACATGGATTTGAAAACTCTGCACATTTTAAAGCAAACATTACAGGTTCAAATTAAAAAGTAAACTTGGGTAATAGGGTTCTTTAACATCCCCAACTGTTTCCACTTTCGCGTGGGGTTGGCTTCGGGGAACGGTTATGGGCCGTCTTTAACGAACCGACTGACCAGGTCTGACGTTCAAGTGTAGGTGACAGGAATTTGTAATTTCTTCAGGGTGCCGGCGTTAATTCGCCTACTCTTTGTGAAAAACACCATGAGACCTTCAACGTCCATGGTGCCGGCAGCCGGGTCCTCCGGATCAACATCCATCCGACAGACGGCAAACGCATCGATGCTTCACTGAACGCAAAACACCGGGGCGATGGTTTGTAGCTGGGTCGGGATCAGAACCCAAGCGAGACAGCGTGGAGGTGAGTGCATGTACCTTTAAGCTATTTATCAAACACTCCACCAGCGGCTGGTCAATTAGATTTATTCCCAATGCAGCTTGTATTCTTTTTTTATATATTTTTACAGTTACCATTGTTTGTTTTCAATGTCACTGAATTTGGGAAGTATTCCCCTTGGTAATCAAAATGGTACTTGTAAGTAATAAAACAATATCTCCCACCGGCTCTCCTGCCAGACACCGAGAACAATTCTGAATGGCTCGTCTCTCCACTTGGACCGGCTCCTGGGAGTATAGAGGGGTATAAAGTGTCAGTTCTGCCAAGTATGGCCTTTCACTTTCAACAAGTTGTTTAAAAGATAGTTATCACTGTTTCGCTTCGCTTTGCTTCGCTTCGCTTCTCTCACCGGTATCAGCAAGGCTACACTTTATATGAGGATCAATATATTAATTTGAAACCTTTGTCCTGCTGAATTTTTTTAGTTATTTGATTATTTGTTTATTTTTTAATGCCTCCGCTGACGTCGTCCCCAGAGGCATTGTTTTCAGTTTGTCCATAAGTACATCTGTCCAAGCTAATTTTCTGTTTTCTCTGCAACTGCTTATATCCGATTGACACAATTTTCACCACACGTCCGACCACTCGTGTAGAATGTTTTAATAATTATGACATCATAGGTCATATGGTGTGGCAGCCATGTTGGAAAAAAAAGGAAAAACTGGATCTCTGTATCTCTAAAAGCACTCCCTGGAAATTTTTTTTTTTAAAATGGCACATGTGAAGTACTCCCTTTGGGAAACAAGTGTGATTTTTTTTTAATGTCATAGGTGGCTTTGTTATGACATCATAATTGCATATGTCGAATGCTTTATGTGATCAGTATGAAAATTTTTGAGGGTAATCAAATTTTATTTCCACCCCCCCCCCACCACCAAATTCAATTTACCCTGAGATGACGCCTTCGGTCACGTGGGCTGGCAGCCCTATTTTTTTAACATTAAAATTTTATTCTCCTAAATGGCTGAACAGATTGAGGTGAAACTTTACAGGTAAGATTGCCTATCCATGAGGAACAAAAAGTTCTCTACCTATGATGTCATAGGTCACAGGGTTTGGCAGCCATATTGGATTTACCCTGAAACCTTAAAACGCTCCCCTGAATGGCTAGACAGATTGAGGGGAAACTTATCACACATGTTCCCCAAGCTTTGGAAACCAGGGTGAACATGAATAATTAATAGGTCACACGGTCCAACAGCCATATTGGATTGAATGAAAATCTTTTTAAAAAGATTTCTCTTGAACCGCTTCATCAATCGACGTGAAACGTCACAATTATGATCGAGCAGTGATGGGGAACGTGATTTAAATTTCAACCTGATCAGACATATGGTCAAGCAGCCAGAATAATTTAATATTTTGAATCTGGTTTCAGGAATTTAAATCAAATTTGGTACAAGTATGTATAATGTGGCTGGAAGCATATCTGATGGCGTCGTGATGTCGAAGGAGTGCCCTTATAGTTTCCTTTACAATATCATCAACTTCACTATTTTAAACACCAAATCAAATGTCTCCCAATTAAGAGCCATGACTTCCCCGTCCCAGCACACAAGGCATTGGGGGAATAAAAAAATGAAGTACCTTCAGTGCAAGTACCTTCTGATCTCTGGGAAGCTGCTCTTCGAGGCTGCTGGACAGTTCGTGCAAGCGTGTCAACATCTCATAATGTGGGTTACCAGCGAGGCAGGTTCGGCACGCTCGTTTCTTATGGGGGTTGGGGGGGGGGGGTCATGAGTAAGACAATTACAAGGGGAAGGGGAGAGAAAATGATGAAAAGTGAAAGGCAAGCCGTAAGTGAGATCTCAAATCAAGCCTCAGTGTAAGCGGAATGCCTTAGGCTAACAACAAACTGCTAATTCAAAATTGATCTGTGCTGTAATTAATCCGAGCTCTTCCACGAGCCTCGACCATGGATACAAACATGGGTTTTTGTTTTGTTTTTGAAATGTCCAACTGCAGGTCAATAAGTCACGTGGGCTGCATTGATAAAAAGCAGACAGCACATGCTGTGGATGAACGTGAGGGTTCGTCATCATGATGATGATCCTCTTGGGGTTTATGCAAAGAGGATGAAGGATGATCCCGAGGGAATCAATATCATTATTACACATTGCTAAAGTTCATGGGATTTGAAGTGAAGATAATCCAGAATGAATGTCTCTCGCACTCACATCCTCACTCGAATCCATTTCTCTCACACAATTGAATTCCCTCATTTATGCACTCACAAGCCCACTCTTAAATCATCTCACACACACTCACATCCTCACTCGAGTCCATTTCTCACACAATTGAATTCCCTCATTTATGCACTCACAAGCCCACTCTTAAATCATCTCACACACACACACATCCTCAATAATCACTGCCCCCTCGCACTCATCCTCAGTAATCCCCCCTTTTCCCCACATTTAATATTTCCCCTGACTTTCATTCATATCCTCACTATTTCCTCGCACTCATCCTCAATAATATCCCATTCGACCATTCTTCACATTCACATGCGCAGACCTCAGTCCCTCCCCCCCCCACCCCAAAGCCTCCCTCACCAAGTCCCCAGGTTCCCCCCCGAATCCTCGCCGTTTGCAGCTTCCCGAGGCGCGCATAATGGGATAACTTGTACTGTACACAAGTCAACGATTATTTCACGAAAACCACCTCTTCGCTGTGTGATGATGTGGGTGGTTGCCCCTTGATATTTCGTCGATTTAAGCCGGACTATTTATTATCCCTTCCATTTTCTCGGCACTTCCTTTATTCCTCCTCCGTTTGACCTTTGTCTTCCACTGGCTCCTCCCACTTTCCTCAAGCTCCTCCCCCTTCGGTCCTGTACTCGCGTTCGTTCACGCGTCCCACACGTGCCTTTCTGAAAGGAGGAGAAAGAAAAGCTTTTGCAAGGTTCTTTAAATTTATTTTCCCCCATGACGTGAAACGGAACTCAGACACGTATCGATCACTTGTGGACAAGACGCTATACCACATGGTTGTCTCCGTCTCCATGGAGATTTAAAACGTCTAAGGCTTGCACGATCAAGTAAGCCTGGTGGTCAGGTGGCTGGCTTATGATAGGTATTGAGTTCTAGCCCCCTGTCGCCTCCGTTAAATAACACCAGTTGGGTTGACTCAGCCTTAAGGTCGGGAAAAACGAGGATTGCTTACCAGTTGACTGGAGTTGGGGGCACTGCATCAGCGGCACATCCAGGTTCCCAGCAATAGTGGGGCTTGAAGGTAAATCACGTCCAGCGCAATGACGATCAGATATCCGTGTACTTTGACGTGAATCACAAGGACATGAAAAAGCACAAGCAATGTACGAAGCAACACAGTATAATATGATGGTATCTGAACATAGGATCCTGTGTGTGCGTTCACATGGGAGCAGCAAACGAGCGAGAATTGAACTTTTAAAACATTGATGTCTGACTCATAATGGTTTAAATCGCATGCAGGACAAGACACTTAAATGATGCATCGATCGCTTCGGGTGCATGTTCTCGTCTAATGACGTCAAGTGAAACATTCGATGATTATCCCGATTTAGTAAATTTCTGTTCTTGAAATGTCACTTCTTTTCTTGTTTTTTCAGACAGGTAGAAGGGCAGTTCATAAATGTGGTGAGCAACCTTCAGAGGTGAGGAAACTGGTCAAAACATTCAGAGTGAGTGGTGAGATAGTCTTGTTTATAGTGGAGGTGTTGGGGGTGTTGGAGGTGTATGTAGTTCATGCTGCTATTTATGTACATGGGAAAGGGGAATAGGTGAAAAAGCCAATATTGTTGCCTATGGATTACATCAACAGCCTCTAAAGTCGCGTCAAGTAAAAATCATTTTCGTGTTTCGTCACGAGAAGAACTATTAGGGAATAAAAGGAATTATAAGAAGTTTTTGCATTAACAAGTGAAAGTCCACGAGTTCAGAAACAATGTTCGAGACCGATTCCATCTTCTGCAGTGCTCCCCGAAGGTTCGGGTTGGAGTTTGGAACTTGTTGATTGTGCCGGTGATAGCTCTTTAACGTCCACCAACTAATGATGGCAGACGGGACGCCCGGCTTAACATCCAAACTGAGAGATGGCACACACATTGATGAATCGCCCTGCCTGAGAAACACCAGGGTGGTGGTTTATAGCTGGGTCGACATTCCAACCCAGGCTACACAGCTCAGAGGTGAGTGTGCACACCTGTAGGCTATCCTGCCAGCCCGAATAATTCCCTGCAGCAATACTGTACGTGCAGAATTCACATTTATATAATTAAATCGGTCATGACGTCACAAGCATATATGCTTCTTGCACCAGCGTCTTCGATTCTGGGTCGTTTCTTGTTGATCCCGCAAAATACGCCGAGTGTATTAAAATTCCATGATGGACAGATTCCCACGCACGTCCAACTCGATTCTGATTCACCGATTGGCGTAGTCGTGTGGAAACTTCACCTTTCTTGTTTGGAGAACAGCTAACATGGGAAAATACGTGTTTAGGTTTTTTTATTTTATTTAAGGCAATAATCCAAAAATAATTACGATTCCAAAGGTATGTATGTTCAGGAACAAGCAAAAAAATTTGTTTTAGAGATGCAAGGAAGGTTTGGAGAAATGAGACTCAAGCCAACAGCTCAGGAGAGGTTCAGGAGTTTCTCACAATTTAATAAACGGAAATGTATATACATACAAGTGAGGTACACGAGCTCCACACATGTGGGAGACCAAAATATGTTTGTTTGTTTTTTTTGTATGCAATATTGAGGCTCGTATAAGAGCTCACACACAGAAAGAAAAACAAAGGGAGCAGGAGACAAGAGGGGCGGGAGAGGGAAGCACAAAACAGTGGGGGAAGAGAGACATGAGGAAATCTGTGGAAGGGATAGGGATGAGGTGGGGTACACAAGATGGACACTACAGGGAGTTTCAGGAAGAAAAGCAGGGAATATGAAGGAGGAGGGTTTGGCATGGATTAGCAGGGGTAGAAAAGATCATGGTTTTGGTGGAGATGGTGGTGAACAGCTGTTATGAAGACCTGGAGGGAAGAGTGGGATTGAGGAGAATGTGGGAGTTTGTTCCAGAGGTGGGGAAAAAGAGGAATGAAAGAATGAAGGTGAGCAGTGATTCTTGATTTTGGAGGTTTCAACAGAGGGGGTTGCTGGCAGACCTTGAGCACCGTGCGGAGATATGGGGGGGGGGGTGGGGTGGAGGGGTGGACAGATCACAGACAGAGCAGGGGGGGCGAGGCCAGAGAGGAGACAGTAGAAGACAGAAAGACCACCGACCTGCCTGCGTTTAGAGAGTGAAAGACCCAAAGACTCGGCCTCATTGCCAGAGATACTGTTACGAATCTGGCAGCCATTTGCACACAAAGGCAGAGTCCCTGCAGTTCAGTTATTTTGATAAGTATGTGTTTATAGTTAGAATCCTCCCTTTGTCTCAAGGGAATTACATGTGTGCGCTGCAAAGTTTCTTTCTAGTTAGATTTTTGCAATACCCAACGCCAACAAATCAACCCTTCGTTCTCGCACCATTGCCATCCATCGCCCACGTGCAACGTCTCACTTACAGGGGTGAGGTTCCCTCCGCCCACCGTGAGCTTGGCCAATCGACAGCAGCCGGCCCGACAGCCGACCCGAGATCCCCACTCCCCGCTACAAGGGTGGATGGGGAATAGGGTGCTCCCCTGGTTGTTCCGTCTGGGTTCTCAGACACGCATGGGGAGAGGGTGGTCATTTCCCCCTCCCACCGGACCTCCTCCAATCACGGATGGCCACCATTTTCCCCCACCAAACCAATCGGGAGGCTCATCACCTCAGTGCGGACTCCGCCACAGCCAGATGGAGTGTTCGTCCCATACAATAAGGGGAGGCCACTGATCGCCCGACAACCCCTTGTCCAATCCGGAGGCGAGTTACCTCAGAGCGGTTCCCTCGACCCGTGGGGGAAGGATAAGAAAGGTGGCGAGCTGTCGTGAGTAGTCGTAGTAGTCGTCGTCGTCTTTGCTCTGAGCTCTTTGCTCTTTTGGTCAGTCGTCGTCTGAGCTCTTTGCTTTTGGCCCTTTGGTCTTTTGGTTTGCGGTCTTGGTCTGCGGTCTTTGTCAGGGTTCCTTGGTGACCGTGCTGGTGCTCGTGGTGGTGGTGGTCGTGGCGGAGGTGTTCCGTGGTGCTCGACCGTCGTTCGTGGCAGCCAGGATCGTGGGCTTGTTGGATTCCGGGTCGTGGGTTCGAGTCCCACCGTGGTGGGTTGGAGTCAGTGAAACCGCACGAGGCGGCCAGGTACCCGGCCAGACTCTGTCCCACCCAGCTGAACTATCCTCCTTGGCTGGAGGACCGAATAAAGACCCGGTTGGGTCCATTTCTTTTGGATGTGTGTTTGTATCTGTGGGCCCAGTCTGTAAGTAGAACTGTTTAAGTGATTCCATTGTACATTTTCCTGCATATTCGTGATTAAGTCTGCTCTGTGTCTCCCTTCCCGATTTACTGTAAAATAAACCCCTGTTAAATGTTCCAGCTCGTTGCCTGTCGTTTCTATCATTGACCCAGTATGGTTCGGGCTTGAGAATTAGGAAGGCCATTTGTGCCGTAAGTTATCATTTGGTCCGGCAGGCTTTGGTAATCTCCGCTCGGTTACGCCAGATCCGAGTCGGAACAGCGACTCGGTTCGGACAAAGTCAGCCGAAGGTGTGGTTTCCCCTGTAGTTAGACGGCGTAGGTACTTCGGTAAATTGGAATTAGACAATTAACCCGACCCCACGCCATCAAAATATTGGCATCCACGGTCCACTAAGGGACCCGTGACCTTCGGAGTTATCCGAAGGTTACTACCTTCGATTCCGGTGTTCGGTGGGAGACGGCCCAACTGCTCCATCTAGCGGTCGTCCTTGCCACTGAATCCCGGCCCACAACAATACCTGTTATGGTGTTAAAAAAAAACCGACTCCAACTACTTTAGAATGGGAAACCAACCAACGCGTTTATTGTGTAACTTGCACATCATCAAAACATAGTGCCACTCTCCCTGTTTAAAGCACCCCCTGCCCCTCACTTATGGCAACATAAAACTCTCCAGTTTAACAAGATGCACGCGCATCACCAACCAGAACAAAAGCACATAACTGAACATAACATTTCCCCCCCTTTTCTTCTCCGCACAGCGTTTAGGTGTGGAAAGAGGTTACAAAGTCCTGCAGGTAGCCTGGATGCTGTCAAACCCATGTGGGCCATGCTGCTGGCACAACAGGTTCAGGGCCCCCTCCAATGGTCCCAGCATCTGAACTCGAGGGCCAGAAAACAGTTCCCTGTTGACAAAAGGGTGCTGGCTGAGGTTCGGGAGGTGGTACTTTGCGCATCTGGCTGGCATGCCACCGGGACCCGTCCTGGAGCTGGAAACTGCCTGGACCAAGCTGGTTATTAACACATAGAGGGGAGGACCAGAAGCACTGGAGCTTGGCACTACGGTGGGGCCGCTTAGACCTGACCCAGTCTGAGACACGTATGTCAGGTGACTTCACTCTGCAAGCTCTATGGAACCACTGCTTCATGCGGTGCTGGTGCTGACTGACTCTGGTGCAAACATGAGGTGTGGGAAGCCGAGCTTTTGGTGGACATAGCCTATACAGTGGCAGTTGCAACTCCCACCCCAGCATTAGCAGCGCTGGCAAGACTCCTGTGGTGGTGTGCTGGGTTGCTCTGTAGTGCTTGAGTGTCTGGAGGAGAGCTGTCTGAAATGCGCAACCTTGGGCCATGTGTGCTCGTATGCCATTCTTGAGGGTTTGATTAAACTGCTCGATCCCTCCCTCTCCCCTCATTGGCCTGTGATTGATCCCCCTGTCATTGAGGAAGGTGGAGAACTGTGGAAGGTGTGCGGTGACCTCGAGCCACACAGGTGTCGTTCCAGCACGACAGCTCCTCCTTGATCCTGGCAAATGATGCTCGCTCATCGGGCACCCGGGTAGGCCAGCCTCCCGTGATGTGGGAGCGCAAGGTGCAAAATAGGGGTTCCTCCGCAGATGCTTGCTGTAGTTTGAGAAGGGAAACCGCAGCCTGGAGAGGGGTGCGCAACAGTTGGATCAAGTCATCTTCTATGTCCACCGGCTGGCTGGTAGGTGCGGCAGCGATGACAGCTCTCGAGAGCAGGTCCGGTACCACGTTGTCCCAGCCTGGGGTGAAGTGAAGCTTGAAATTGTACTGTTGGAGGTGATCCGCCCATCTGTACAGTCGGAGCGGTCTGTGTTCTGTACCCGAGGTGGACCTCAAGGCTGTAAGAGCCTGGTGATCTGTGTGAAGTGTAAACGCCCAGCCATATAGGTACATGTGCCAGCGTTCACAAGCCCAGACATGCCAGAGCCTCACGCTCCCCCACCGAATATTTCTGTTCGGTTGGGCTCAATGCCCGAGAGGCGAAAGCAAAGGGCTTCTCCATCCCATTTTGAAGTTGGGAGAGGCTGTGGCAGAGGCGTCACAGGTGACCAAGGTGGGACTGGTGAGGTCTAAATGTGCCAGGATGGGTGCCTTGGTGAGCTGGCGCTTTAGCTGGTGCACAGCCTCTTGGCAGTCTGTGGTCCAGACCCATGGAACTTCTTTCTTCAGCAGCTGGCACAGGGGCGATGTCGTGGCTGAGTATTACGGCAAGAAGCGGAGATAGTATGCTGTCATATCCAGAAAGGCGGCGAGTTTTGCAGCTGACGCAGGCTCCGGAATGCAATGTATCATGTCCAAGTTTGACTGTAGTGGAGAGATTCCATGGGCCGAGAGGCGGAACACCACAAACTCAATCTCCGGCACGGCAAAGATGCACTTCTCGTTGAGCATGAGGTTATGCTGGGCCAGCTTTAGGAACACCTGGCAGAGGCACTCATCATGGATGGAGGCATTGGGGCCATGCACCACAATGTCATCCAGGTAGATGGACACTCCTGGGACGCCAGCGAAGACGGACGACATGATCTTCTCGAAACACCTGGGAGCTAAGCTCAGACTGAAAGGCATGCAGGTGTAGTGAAGAACACCAGCATGTGTGAGGAAAGCAGTGAAGTCCCTGCCTTTTCTAGGGTGTAGGGGAACCTGGAGATAGCCTTTTCGCAAGTCCAGTTTACTGAAGACCGTGGAGCTGTAGAAATGGGTGGTGAGCTCCTCCGTTGTTGGTAGTGGATATTTATCCAGGGTGATGGCTGTGTTTATGGCACGTGGATCCACTCAAATGCAGAATCCCTCCCCCCCCCCCGCCAACCTATTTTTTGCTATTACCAGGTTGGAGATCCAGGACAAGGTATTGATGAGCTCAATAATCCCAGAATCCAGGAGGGCTTTCAGTTCTGCTGTCACTTCATCCTGCAGGGTGAGGGGAATATGGCGCAATAGCTGGATTACTGGGGTCACTGTGGGGTCCGCTTTGTACTGGTGGATGAAGGTGGAGAGGCAGCCCAGGCCATCAAACAGTGCCGACCATTGTCACTGTTGGGGGGGGGGGAAGCGACCTGCAGGATCTCTGTGCCGCAGGTATCGGTCAAGGAGAAACCGAGCCCCATGAAGAGGTTGAGACCCAGTAAGTTGGTCCCCTTGTGCGTAACGTAGAACGAGAAGGCCAACAGAGACCTGGTATCATACGGGCAGCTGCAAGGAACCCAGGACTTCAATTCTGGCCTGTCCATAACCACTCAGAGTGGTGGAGGGGCACTGCAGTGGTAGGTTCGAAAAGAACCGCTTGTCGGTGTCCAAATTGAGCAGAGACACCTTAGCTCCAGTGTCCAGGAGCAAGGGCAGGCAGACATCCCTGAGGTACACATCACATCACATGTCTTAAAACCAATAATGTTGGAAAGCACAGTGTGGATTGTGGCTGCTGGGCAGGAGTTCCTGCTGGGTCCCGAGCGACACCACCTGGCAAAGTGGTTTGGCTTGTTGCAGTTTCTGCAGGCTTGCCACCGTGCTGGGCAGTCAGGGGCTCTAACCTCATGTTTGGTAGACCCATAGTTTCCACAGCGCTGCCGAAAAGGAACAGGCCATTGCTGCGCTTGCTGAACAGGGAAGCAAGGGTCTGTGTCCTGTTGCGGTGAGGCAGGCTGTACTTTCTGTACTGCAGGTTCAGTAACTAGTCGGCGATGGAGCTTCAGAGATTTTACAGCACATGTTGCAGCAGACTCCACTCGGCACGCCAATTGAATGGCTTTAGAAAGAGATAAATCATCAGATTCGAGCAACAGTCTCTCACGCACTTGCACACCGTTTTTCGATAAGTAAATCCCAAATCATTTCGTCATGAAGCGATCCAAATTTACATGGCACCGCCAATTCCCATAATGCAGCCGTAAACTGTAACATGGATTCCCCTGGTTGTTCGCTGTCAGAAAGTGAACCACCTGAGGAGAACACTCTGGGTGATGGTGAAATGTCCTTTGAGAGCACCGACAGCCTCATTGTATGTGTCTGCCGGTCCTCATGTGGAGAAAATGCGCTGTCCCTCTGTTCCGAGGCAATGTAACAGCAGAGTGCATTTACGGGCCTCACTAACATCCTCCAGACCGAGGGTGAACAGATATGTCTGGAAAGATGAGATCCAGCGGTTCCAGGGGACTGGCGGCTCGCCGGGCAGAGCCAGAAAGGCAGACAGCGTTGAAAGCAAAATTTCCGCCATCGTTTCCAAAATTTCCAAAATTTCCAAAAATTCTGAAGGATTGTAACGGTTAATTCTAAAGGGTTGTAAAAGTTAGTTCTAAAGGGTTGAAAAGTTGGTTCTAAAGGGTTTTCAAGGTTCATTCTGAAGGGTTGTAAAGGGTTGATCAAAAGGGTTGTAAAGGATAATTCTGCAGGGTTGTAAATGATTAATCTAAAGGGTTGTCAAGGACAATTCTGAAGGGCTGTAAAGGTTAATTCTGAAGGGCTGTAAAGGTTAATTCTGAAGGGCTGTAAAGGTTAATTCTGAAGGGCTGTAAAGGTTAATTCTGAAGGATTGTAAAGGATTAATATAAAGGGTTGTAAAGGGTATTTCTAAAGGGTTGTAAGGTTAATTCTAAAGGGTTTTAAAGGTTAATTCTAAAGGGGTGTAAAAGTTAGTTATAAAGGGTTTTCAAGGTTAACTCTGAAGGGTTTTGAAGGGTAATTCTATAGAGTTTTAAAGGTTATTTCTGAAGGATTGTTAAGGTTAATTCTGAAGGATTATAAAGGTTAATTCTAAAGGGTTGTAAAGGGTAATTCTGAAGGTTTATAAAGGGTAATTCTCGAGGGGTTTTAAAGGTTGGTTCTAAAGGATTGTAAAGGTTGGTTCTAAAGGATTGGAAAAGTTAATTCTGAAGGGTTGGAATGGTTACTGTTTTGGGTTTCATTCGTTTCAAGGCTTTGCCTATTTCTTATTAAAAATACCAAATTAATCACTTCCTTTGGACAGGGGTGCGAATTTTTTTTATTTTTAAATAAGGCTCATTCAACTAAAGGAGAGAGGAGATTGGGACCGTACTCTGTTCAGAGCGTTGGTGCTGCTTAAGCAGTCTCCATGGCTATTGGGTACAATCCTGGATGGGTCGCCACTCTGACACAGTATACCAGCATGCTGGCACTCATTTTGCCAACCTCGGAAGGATGACAGACCGAGTTAACCCCACCTGGTATTAATTCAACAGCTGAGCGGGATTTGAACTCGGAACCCTAAGATCCAAAACCCACCACCCCAACCATTAAGCCAACATCAGGCATATTCAAATAAAAAGTAACGAGAATTACCTCGTTTAAGTCATAAGCAAGAGTAGACCCCATCGCAGGTGACATTTCACCCGCTTCTCAGCAAGCTTCCTCAGGCCAATAGACCCTGGGCCAATAGCCTTGGCACGTGTACACTTTTATTATCTCCACCACCAAAGGTGGACATTTTCTCCACCACAGGCTTTCAATGACATCTTGGATGCTGCTATCTTGCCTATGCCTGTGTGGTGAGGATGTTTAGGTCACAGAGATTCACTTACCTTGGCAGTGATATTCTTGTCTCTGCATTCTGTGAGCCAGAGGTCAATAGATGTCTGGGTTGGGCCTGAGGAGTCATGGATTCACTGGATCATGGGGTGTGGCACTATCGGTGCTGAAGTATTGTAGGAGTTCGAAAGTCCGAGTCTTCAGGTCCTTGGTGCTTCCAGTCTTGCTCTACGGTTGTGAGACTTTGACTCTGACCAGGGATCTGAGATGGAGACAACTACTTCAGTACCAGGTCTCTTCGGAGAATCCTTGGCTATTACTGGTTGGACTTTATGTCCAATGATTGGTTGCTGAGAGAGACTCAGATGATATTTGTTACCTGTGTAGTCCATGAGTGTCAGCTGAGGCTGTATGGGCATGTGGCTCGGTTTCCTGATGCTGATCTTGCTCACCAGATTCTCTCAGCGAGGGAGCCTCGTGAGTGGAGGAGGCCAATGAGCTGACCACATGCCTCATGGTTGCAACAGGTTGATCAGCATCTCAAGGAGATGGGGATTGGCCAGGAAACTGATAAGGAGATGGCCAGACGGAGACCCCTGGAGTTCCGGTGGAAAGTGGACGCAGCGATGCGCCGCTCCGGCGCACACTCCCATACCTGACCTGAGGGACCTGATTAACCTTGAGGTTCACAAACGTTTTCTGACAAAGAAACTGAATGTTGGATCATTTTGCTCAATAAATTAATGAAAATGTAGATTTTGTTTTTGTGTGCTATTTGTTTAATTAGGTTCTCTTTATTCATTAATACAGTGGTTCCCAACCTTTTTCTGATCGAGTACCACTTGGAGGTCCCATACCATCGTCGCGTACCACCTGGTTCCAGAAAAACTCAATTCGATAAGATATCAATTTATTCACAAGTAGAACACACAAATGAACTAACTCAACAAAGAACAAAATTTAATGCGAGGGATGCATCTGTTTCTTCTCCACCAGCTGGTCGATGCGGGGCATAACTTTGCTCACAGCACATCAGAAATCATGCCCGGGCGCAGCAAGACGGTTCCGGCTATTTGACTTGATGGTCATCATGGCTGAGAACCCCTGCTCGCACTCCCACGTAGAGGGGAAAATCAGTAGCTGGGGAACAGCGTGACGGGCTAGTGTCGGGTACGAGGAGGCCATGGTCACCCAGAAGTTCATAGGAGAGCATTCCTTCTGCTTCGTCTTCGCTGTCTCGTCAGCCTGGATATCTATGAGCTCCTCTTGTTCCCCGGTCCCGACAGGCAGATCACCTGGTTCAACAGAAAACGGATTGGTGATGTCGGCACAACATGTAATGTCTGGGAAGTAATGCATCAACTCAGTCTTGAGCAGTGAGAGGTGACGGACGATTTATTGGGAAAATTCATCATTGGGCTCACTCTCAAGGGCAGTCAGGAGTTTGAACATTACGTAGCGTTTGCTCTCCACGTTCTTGATCCAGAGGTCCAACTTCCGAATAAACGCTCCCAGCTTCAAGATGAAGTCTGAGACAGTGCAGTTGGGCCCTTGGAACGACAGGTTTAAGTGGTTGAAGACCCCAAAAATGTCCGACAGGTAGGCCAACCTTGAGATGAACTCCTCATCCTCCAGATCTTTTTGAAAATCGTGTTCTTTCTCCGTGAAGAATACGAGGAGTTCATCCCTCAGTTCAAAGAGACGCCTCATCGTATTCCCCCGGGAGAGCCAGCGAACCTCTGTGTGGTAGAGGAGACAGGTGCGGTCGGAGCCGAGATCTTCACAGAGCAGTTTGAACAGCCGAGTATTCAGGGCGGATGTTTTGACGAAATTAACTATTTTGATTAATCGGTTCAAGCATGATAAATTTGGAGGGAGTACCTTAGTGCTAAGGGCGAATCTGTGTATGAAACAATGGACACTGGTGGCGTTTGGTGACACAGCTTTCACATGGGCTTGAAACCCTGACTTTCGACCGAGCATAGACGGAGCCCCATCTGTCGTGCATCCGACCAACTTTCCCCAATACAGTTCATTATGCTTGAATAAATTATCCAAAATGTTGAAAACATCCTTTCCTTTCATTGTACTGGATAGCTCCTGGCTCAGCAGCAGCTCAGTCTTCGCAGTATTATTCTGTGTGAAGCGAACGTAGACAAGTAGTTGACAGCAGTTGGTGACGTCCGTTGATTCATCGAGTTGGATTGCAAACCCAAACTTTGAGGCTCTCACTCCCGCAATTACTTGGTCAGCAATGGCGCCTGAAATTTCCTCGATACGGCGCTGTACAGTGCTGTTCGAGAGGGACACACTGTCCAACTTCGCCACCGCCTCCTCTCCAATCACGTACCTGACCAAGATCTTTGCCACTGGCATGACGAGAGACTCTGCAATGGTATGCGCCTTCATGTTTTTGGCCACCAGGAGAGCGACTTCATCGGATGCTTTGACAATCCCTGCCCCCTTCTGGTAGAACTGGCCAGTCTCGTCCAGGCGCTGCCGCTTCATGTTCTCGCCAAGTCGCTGGAAGTAGCTCTGATCTTGGTCCTTCTTGTCCGCGTGGTTTGTCTCAAGATGATGTCTGAGCAGGCTGGGTTTCATGGCCTCATTGCAAAGGGACTTAATGCAGACCACACACTGCGGAAGAGCTTCCCCTCCACGTTCGATTGCTATGAAACCATACTTTATGTATGTCGGGTCATACTTTCGCTTCGGCATGTTGTCAAATCCTGTGGAAAAAAGAAAAAAAAAAATTAGTAAATAAATAAATAAATAAATATAGAAATAAAAAAATAAATAAAGATACAATATAATAACAAGTGAAGGGAAACACAGACGAGTGCTAAGACACCTACACATTCACAGTATGGAGGCAGCGGGATAACTGTCAGGGTTCCCAGATGTATCAGGCCAAATCATTTTTTTTAAAGGTTGAGCCCGAAAGTGCTCGCAAACCACCTGGAAGGCCCTCGCGTACCACAGGTTGGGAACCACTGCATTAATAGGACTTCCATGAATATCTGATCACATTTTTGGTCACATTTATGCAGCAATACAGGAAGTTCTAAAGGGTTCACAAACTTTTTCTCATCACTGTATCTGTGGCTCATCGATGCACATGGTAAGTTTAAAATGATGATTTTACTTTTTTTAAGGACAGGGGGTGAGGGAGGGAAGTTGTATGGGCTGTGAGTGCTGTTATCTCCCTTTATAAAAGACAGTCTACCTATATAACACATTGTGTATTTGTATGTCCCCCTTCATAAGGATGATTTGAATCAGGTTTTAAAGGCCAATCTTTTTACATGACTGTGTGTTCACTACAGTCTGTTTTTGAGGATTAAAAAAAAACAATCAAAAAGCATTTTTCATAAAAGAGTCACTGAGACATACAAGAGTCAATTGAAGAGTCACTGTAAACACACACACAGCACATGCACATAAGGCCTCATTTTGCAGTCGTGTATTCCTGAAATTTTTGCAATAAAATAATATCATCTACCCTGAGCAATAAACAAGGAGTGACATCAACACTGGTCTAAGTATTCTTGGTAAAACCAAGATGGTAGCCAACTTCATCACGTGTATAGCATCCTTAAGTTCCTTGTGAAGAACATCAAACCAGGTGGAGTTAGCAGAAGACACACAATTTGGTGAGGTCTGCACATCTTTCACGTAGTTGTATCGATGGTGCAATGGGTTAAAAAATGGTCATGAATTGGTGAGCGCTTTTTAGTGTCCTCACGTGTAACCAACTGCTGTCACTCAGAGACAATAAATGTGTTGAAAAATTAATTACGGAGAATCACCAGATTACTACACATGTAATCGCAGAAGAATTGGACGTCAGTATTGGAATTGTGGAAACGTTAAATCATTCATTCTCACGTTAAATCGAAGGTTCGTGCGAGGGTGGTTACATACGACTTCATATTTGATCATAAGGCAACTGGTGACACCATTGCATCAGAGCTCCTTGAACGCTATACCAGAGGAAGGAAAACCCAGCAGGTTAGAGTATGGAAAGAAACAGCAACTTGTGCAAAATGTAGAAAGGATTGGCATGAAATGGAAGATATCCAAGCTTGATAATGTGTGTTTCTATAATCTGGAAATAACAGTCATGTGGATCAGGGGAGTTCATTTTCAGAAAAAGAATAAATTTTGCAAAACTTCTCAATCTGGCAAGAAATTATTCCAAGAGACCTTTGAGTAATTCCTGATGAACGTTCTAGGTAAAACCAGGAATCCAGGCAGTGTCAGCCAAACACGGTCCTTCCAGGATTTAAGTTCAAGTTACGAGAAAATGAAAACGCTGGTATGACTGTTTCGGGTTGATAAGGTAAAGTTGTAAAGATAATCTCCTCGGTCCTGGTTATATGTTCAGTATCCTGATTGTCCAGATGTCTCACAGTATAGCTTATTGATATGCACTCTTGCCTCTGAGCTGTTTGGCCTGGGTTTGAATCTCGACACAGCTAGACACAGCTAATAACTGTCACCCTAGTGTTTCACATTAAGCCTGGTGTTGGCTTAGTGGAGTGGTTTTCAAACTTTTTTTTAGTGGCGACCCAATTTCAGAACCTCTCTACATCGCGCGACCCAAAATATTCAAAACCCAATTCATTATATATAAGATAAGATTTCATATGACAAGAACATTTACTGTTTACTTTATTCACCATCGTCATGTTTTCATAGACGAGTAAATGGAGAATAGCTGACAGTATCCAAATAGTACAGTTGAATATTTCAGAAGTTTAGTCTGAATGACATTTAGATATATCAGTGAGAAGGATGAGCCTGTTTTTCAGAAACCAACTTCTCTATTCGCGGAGAAGTAGATGACAATGCCAGGATCATATTATGCTCCATTTCTAGGCGATTTCTGTACTTTGTTTTAATCACCACCATGGTGTAGAACGACTGCTCACAAAAGTATGATGAAGGATATGGCATGAGAACCTTAATGGCGCGCCGTGACAGGGTCGGGTACGACGGCAGCATTTTGCACCAGAATGTCGACAACGAATTTGTCCGCGCAAGAGCCTGTGCTCCTGAATCTTGCTGGAGCTGTACAAGCTCTTCCTGTGATGTATCATCTTCATCAGCAATCGAGTCCAGTGGAGCTGTGAAAGGGTCCCGAACCACAGAAAAGGACTGTACATCCAGCTCAGGGAAATAGTGCTCGAACTGTTCAATGAGTGACCAAAGGTGACGTGCTATCTCCCCAGAAAGACTGTCGAGCTCAGTATCATCGTACTGGCAGGTCGTTAAATGCTCCATCAGACGGGGGAAAAGGCTGAAGTGCTTCACAGCTGCTTTGTTTGCCAGTAATTTTAGAGTTGCCAGAAATCCGCTCATTTTGTCGTGAAAAATCATGAGGTTGGCATCTTTGCCTTGGAGGGAGCGGTTGAGGACATTGAGACGTTCAAAGATGTTTACGAGATAGCACAGTTCTGACAGCCAAGAGTCCGACTCAAGCAACGCTACCCATGCCGTTTTCCCTTGTGTGCGTCGGAACTCCTTCAGTTCATATTTGAGCTCGTAAATGTGCAGAAGAAGGTTTCCTTGAGATAACCATCTGACTTGAGTATAGAATAGTAAATTCTTATGGTCGGCGTCCATCTCCTGGCAGAATAGCCTCAATAACCTAGTGTTGAGGGCGCTCGATTTGATGTGATTCACCATTTTTACGACTTCTGAGAGCACGCTATGCAAGGTTTCTGGCAAAGTTCGAGAGACGAGCACTTCTCGGTGAATCATGCAGTGTACCATGGAGGTCTGAGGAGCCACCTCAAGCAATTTAGCCTTGAATCCAGAACGCACTCCTAACATTGCTGGCGTGCCGTCTGTTGTAGAACCGAGCAACTTTCTGAAGTCCAGATCATGGTCACGATAAAACTGTTCTACCTTCCCAAAAATGTCCTCGCCTTTGGTGGTGGCCTCCAATGGTTTGATGAGCAGAGGCTCATCGACAAAGTTATCAGCCTTGATGAAGCGGACCCAGACGATGAGTTGCGCGTACGATGCGATATCAGTGGAATCGTCCAACTGTATGATGTGCCACGGCGATTCCTTGATCTTCTGTACGACCTGAGCCATTACGTCCAGACTCATATCTTCAATTCCGCGTTGGATGGTGTTGTCAGAGAGGGGTATAACTGACAGTTTCTTCGCCGCTTCCTCCCCAACCATCAGAGATACCACGTCCTTTGCACATGGCAGCACGAGTTCTTCCGCAATGGACTGAGGTTTTTTAGTCTTGGCAACATGGAGCGACACTCGATATGAGGCCTCTAATGCCCGAGAATTGGTCTGATGGCATGTACCCTCTCTGTCAAGACGCGTATTCTTGAGTGCAAGAAGTTTCCTCTCAAAGAACGCTCTCTCCTTATCCTGATAAGGTGCATGTTTTGTAGTCAAATGCCTCTGCAACTTCTTTTGTTTCATAGACTCCGTAGAAAGCACTTCAAAACAAATCACACACTGAGGCCTCTGTGCCCCACTTTTATCCACCACGTAGTAAAATCCAAGGTCTAGAAATTTATCCTGGTAAGAACGTTCTCGAGATTTGCTGGTGGCTGGTGCTGCCATCACAAATAAGGTCTCGAGTCGTATGTGGAGACGTGAATAGACGTTAATGATATTGTCCGAGTCTGAGAGGCCGTGGATCAAACCACTAATTTCCCGCCAAAATGAACCGCCCTTCAGCGAGCCCGCGCATCGGCTGGATCCCATTCCAAGCGTCATGTTGTGCCGGTTCCCATACTTTGAACGAACCGTTTATATTACATCCCGTAAAAGCGAACACCGATCGAAAATAGACAATTTTTTTGCTGCAAGCGGACGCCTGCGACCCCACGAAATTTGCTCGGCGACCCCACTTGGGGTCGCGCCCCCGGGTTTGAAAAACAAGGCTTCGTGGTTAGAGTGGCGGCTTGGGATCCTAGGGTCCTGAGTTTAAGCCCTGTTGGCCGCTGAATTAATAGACACCAGGAGGTTGACTCAGTCTGTCATCCTTCCGAGGTTGGCAAAATGAGTACCAGTGTACTGGTAAGGGGGACATTGCATCAGCGGCATAGCCACATCCCAACCAATAATGCAACCAGCAGCCACAGGCTGCACTTGATAGAGAGAGAGTGTTTCACAGGCAGGGTGAGCCATCAATGGGTGTGTCATCCATCAGAATGATGTTAAGCCAGAAAGCCCATCTGCCAGCATCGTTTGTTGTGGATGTTAATCATCCCACGGTGTCTTTGGCAAAGACGAGATGAGTTATCTCCACAACCCTGAATAAACTACAAATTTCTCCCTTAACTGTCTGTTGTGAAGGTAACAGCAAACCAGCTGACATACATAACCCTTGCCAAGAGATTGGCTTGGCATAGCATCGACAGACTCTGAAGAGTAAAGTGCATTGATGATGACGAGTGAAGAAGCCATCCTTAAGGATGGGGGTAATTCCCCCAGAATGACACACTTGGTGACTTGTAATACCCACATCCATTAAGAGCGATGCTTTCTGGTGCACATTTACATAGAGCGACTTGGGGTCCTCCCCCCACCCTGAACCCTAGGAGCTATGATTTTTTTTTTTTACCTTCCTGTGCACACTGAGTACAACTACCAGTTTTCAACTAATTCCGTACAATAGTTTAGGAATGTATAGACATCAAACACACAAACAAGCAGACACTTCTCTAATTATAATTATATGTAGGATTATGAGGATAGTGATGCTGAGGTTTTGACTGGAGGTAGAGCGGCAAACTTAAAATGTAAAAATGTTCAGTATAATGTATAAATACAAGAGGGGAAGGGTTATATACTGTATCAAAAGGGGGATCAAAGTTCAGGTTCCAGCATGATTGGGTCCATGAAGCATGAACCCATAAACCATATTGTGTTTAATTAATCCATTAATGTGTTGTAAAAACCCATAAACAACTTCAATTAATTGGTGTGCAGATAGCCAAATCCATGGCAAACAAACATCCGTATTCAAAGGATGAGCCAAGTGGTGTGATTAAATGGTCGTCAGACACAAATAGGGATGATGAGACACGTAAACTTATGTACAATGGAAATAAGGTAGAACCCCCTAATGGCGGAAATTACCGAACTTGCACATGATCAAAGGGGAAAGCGAGGGCTTGAGCAGGCATGAAGGTGGTGTTGGCTGCAGGTCGCTCACACACAGGCACAGGCAAAGTGCGGCTCAGGACAGACAGGGTGGCAGGAACGATGCGGTGGTCATGAGGGATTGTGAGGTGGCGTTCACGTCTCCAGAGAGCATTCCTCTCTGTCCCGATGGCGAAGCGGAGAGAGACAGACAGACAGAGACAGATTAGAACGGCACTCAGGAGAGTGCATACCTCCACCAGGCTGAACAGTTTACGTTTTTTTATCCCAATGATAGGCTGGATCTGCATCCAGACTTAACCAAAATCAAATTGGCTTGCTCTTGTTACCTACCCAACCCACCCTCCAAGTTTTGTCATAAACCATCGACAATGCTTTGCAATAATGTTATATATCGCTTTGGTCTCATCTCTCAATGATGTAGAATCGTTAAAAAAAATGTTTTTTAAATTTCTCGGATCCGGATCCAGATCTTCACCAAAATCGAATCACTTCGTCCTTGTCACACACCCAACTTGTTCACAAAATTTCGTAACAATCCATGTATAACTTTTTGAGATATTCTGCTTACAGACAAACAGTCAAACAGGGCTGAAAACATAACCTCCGTCCATCTTCAGTGGCAGAGGTAAAAATGTTAAATCTCCATGCCAAAAGATCAACTCCAACCGGCACGCACTAGTGCCAACCTACAATAAACCTACCATACAAACCTGGTCAACCTATAACAAACATTTGTGACACTCAACTGATGGCATTCAAAACTTTCACCTCCCCAAGGAGCACAGTGGTCAGCAATGACGAGGCTGACATCAAAATTGAAAGGCGGATTCGTAAAGTTTCCGTATATTTTGAACACCTGAGAGATAAATAAAACGGAAGACCAAGAAGGAACCCGAAGAAGTAAAGAGCAAAGATGGAGTCATCAGGAGGAACCTGGATAGGATTCAGGTTTCAGCCGCTGCTCCACTCCCCTCAAACAATGGCAGAAGCAAGGAATCTGTTTCAAGACCTCCTCTTGCCACCTCCTCGAATGGATCACTGACTTCCACCATTCCCATATTCAGTGTGCAGCTTTTACCCAAATAAAATCACCAATGAAGAGGTGCTTCACTGCACCGGGATGATGAGCGTTGTGGCCATGGTTGTGACTGCATGACTCCACTGAGTCCAACACTTGGTCAGGACAGGTGGAGGTCATATACCGGAAGCAGCATTCTTTTCCCAATCAAAACAAGAATGACTGCACTGTGGTCACAACTTGTGACAAATACAGTAACGGGCTGATTGGGAAACACACATTTCATGCACTCTTCAAAGATGAACTTGACACCTCTTATCCATGCTAGCCTCTGCCACAGTTATATCAGAATGAGCTGATTGGTCACACGGTCACGGATGTTTCACTCCAACATGGAGCCATTTAAAAAATATGTAACGCTAATTTTTTAGGGAGGTACGGGCTTGATTAAACCTTAATATGGAATAGGCAAAGCCTCGAAGCGAACGTAGAATTCTTCTTACATTCGCTTCTTAAATATCGTTGTGTCCGAGAAGCAGGCAGACACAGGAGCCAGAAACAACTCTGCTTTATTGCATGCGCGTGGGAGTACACTGCAAAAGCCTCCTCGAGGGCGAGCCATAATGTAAAACCCAACCACGTGACTACAAGCATCCAATCCCCATACATCACACTTCCTCCCCCTCTAAATGGCAGAATAACAGACAAAATCATCCAAATACCACGGCCTCTTCCTGATCCATCCCGGACGGACAGGGCCACCAGGCGGCACAGGCTCAGACGCCCCCTGACTCGGTTGGGGTGACATTCCAGTAGGACTCGCCCCGTTTCTAACATCAAGAGTCCCCGGCCGACAAGCTTGTTCCTCTCCCTCGGGCAGGACTGATGCAGGTAAACACCCCGAGTCCGCTCGCCCCGTCGGCGCCGGCACGTCTGGCCTTGGCGATTTGACAGGAATCGGAGGTGGGGGCTCCACCCCCACTTACCCCATTTCTACGTCGTTCGGCACGGGGGGTGACGCTGAACAGCGATCATGAATTTGGTCAACGTGCCGTTTCCACACCTTTCCATCATCAGTTTTAACCAAGCAGTTGGCCGGCCCAAGTATTACGGAGACCGCTGCCGGCACCCATTTCCAATCGTGGCAATAATCGTGTACCATCACCCGCTGCCCTACTTCAAAAGTGCGCCCCAGCATTGGCCGCGATACCGCCCCAGGCCTCGACCTCCCAGGTCGCAGCAAATCCAGTCTAGACCTCAATGCACATCCATACAGATGCATCGCAGGTGTATCACCAGTGGTTGGATGAACAGCATTCCTATAATACAGCAAGAACACATCAACCATTGCTTGCATAGATGCCCCCTCCCCTCTACACAATGCACGCTTCAACATTTTAACAAACGATTCCGCCTGGCCATTCGTTGCTGGATGGTATGGTGCTGACTTTAGATGTTTTACACCGTTGCGCACCATTAAATTAACAAAAACACCAGCAACAAACTGTGGACCATTATCAGACATTAGCACTTCGGGTATCCCTTTGTTTGCAAAATTGACCGCAGCTTTTCCACCGTGTTTTCCACCGTCGTGCATTGCATAACCACAACCTCCGGCCACTTGGAGAACGCATCAACAACAACCAAAAACATCTTGCCCTTAAAAGGACCAGCAAAATCTACATGGATTCTCTGCCACGGCCTGTCCGGGATAAGCCATAAGCACGATGCCCGCCGCGGGTTGTCAGCATCTGACTGTCGGCATCTGACTGAGCAATGCCTAATCATCTGCTCAATGTCCTTGTCTAGACCCGGTCACCACAAGAGGCTACGGGCTAGCCATTTGGTTTTAACGATGCCGAGGTGACTGGCATGCAGCTCCTCCAGACAACATCGCCTGAACTTCGGGGGAATCACCGTTCTCATACCCCACATAATACACCTTTGAGCCAACGACAGCTCTGACGCTCTAGACACAAACAGTTGATATTCAGGTGTCGAAGGCAGGTCGCTCCAATTCCCAGTGGAGATCGCTTGTACGACACGGGCGAGCACAGGATCGTGGGCTGATTCAACAGCCACCTGCTTAGCCGTGATCGGCCCACACTGGATTTGGCTCAGTGTAAACACATCAACATGATCGGATGAATCAGATGAAGGTGGGTCCCCCTTGCAAGGCAAGCGAGAGAGACCATCGCAGTTGGCATGCTTCTCGCTGCCCTGGAACTGGATATCGTAGCTGTAGGCAGCAAGGAACAGACACCATCATTTTATCCGCGCCCCCGCCGCTACCAGGACACCTCGCTTTGGTTCCAGGATGAATTGGAGTAGTTTGTGATCAGTCTGCAAGGTGAAATGATGACCAAGCAGGTGTTGATGAAACTTCCGCACTCCACAGACGAGGCTGAGAGCCTCCCGCTCGATATGGGCATATTTCTGCTCCGCTGCCGACAGGGTGCGGGATGCAAAACAAGCAGGTTGCTCGGACCCATCGTCCATCTTGTGTGATAGCACCGCTCCGATGCCGTACGCAGAGCTGTCACATGCTAACAAGAACGGACGGTTATGCTCGAAGTGGACGAGAACCATGTCCTCTGTGAGTAGCAGCTTGACACGGTCGAACGCTGCCTGTTGGTCGGACCTCCATGCCCAGCGTTCCTCCTTCTTGAGCATCCGTGTTAACGGGGCCAACTCAGAGCTCAGATTGCTTATGAATCTCTGGTAATACTGCGCCATACCAATGAATGAGCGAAGCTGAGTCTGGTCCCGTGGTGGTGGCATGTGCTGGATCGCCTCCACTTTCCGCGGGCCTTCCAGCAACCCCTTTGGCGTGATGATGTGCCCAAGGTATTCCAACCGTTGTCTAAAGAACGCGTACTTGTCTCTGTTCAAGCGCAGCCCGCAAGCCTCCAATTTTGTCAGCACCTTGTTAATGTTAGCGAGGTGCTGCTCCGCCGTTTCTCCCACAATGAGCATATCGTCCAGGTAGGTCTGAGCGGGCATGCCAACGCAAACCTGATCCATCGGTTTCTGCCACAAGGTGGGGGCCGAAGCAATCCCGAAACAGAGCCAGGTGTATCGATAGAGCCCTTGACATGTGTTGATTGTCAACAGGTCGCTACTCCCGGGATCCATCTCCAGATGAAAATATGCATCTCGCAGATCGAGTTTCGTGAAGAATTTACTCCCTGCCAACCATGCATATATCTCATCGATCGATGGCAGCGGATACTGCTCCACGCTGAGGCCCGGGTTGACCGTGGTCTTGAAGTCCCCGCATAAACGAACGTCACCATTCTGTTTCAGGACCGTGACGACCGGAGTGGCTCAGTCCGAGTACAGCACCCGCTCGATAACTCCACAGGCCTCCAGCCTGTCCAGCTCACCCTTCACCTTCTCCCGCAGGGCATATGGAACTGCCCTTGGCTTACAGAATCGTGGCGTCACCCCGTCCTTCATGAACAGCTTGGCTTGCATGCCCTTGAGTTTTCCAAGCTCGTTGCAAAACAAACTTTGATGCTTTTGAAGAATCTCCTCCAACTGATTCTCTAATCGGCTTCGTATGGTTTGTACAAGGTGAATGGCTGTCCAGTCTAGTCTGATGCGGGTCAGCCAGTGCCGACCGAGCAGAGACGGCCCCTTCCCCTGCACCACATACAGCTTGAGAGCGGTGTCCTGACCTTGGTAGGCCACGGAGACGTCTGCCATTCCAACCGGCGTTATCTTCTCACTGGTGTATGTGTACAACGTGAGGTCTGACCTGATAAGCTTCAGACCGTTCAGCTTACGCGTAGTCTGTTCGCCTATGATCGACACAGCTGCTCCCGTATCAATCTGAAAAATGATCGGCGTTTTGTTGACCTCGACTTCCACCGTCATCGGTCGTGTCGTCGCAGGGCCAACTGAAAAGAGACTCATCATTGGGTGCAGGTCTCGGTCGTCGGGGTCGTCCCGCACATCTCCGTCCATTACCTTAACGGTGGCCAACGCCACTCGACACACACGCTTCAGGTGTCCCAGCTTGTAACAATGCAAACACACGCTGTTCTTATATGGGCATACACGCCGAAGGTGCTGACCTCCACACCCCCAACATGCCTGCGGGTTCACCTCGCCACCCGATCAGACGTGTTGTGAAGGCTGGTCGCAGTTCGTACCAAAAGTCGTTCGCGCGGCCTGAGGCGCACGGGACATCACGTTGATCCCCAAGTCACCTGCTATGGTTTGACCATATATATGGCTTAAATATATCAAATTAAAGTCTTTTTGCTATGAAAAAATAAATATTACCTTAACATTACCTTCACAACAACAACTACACCGCCTAGAACAGGATCACATCTGAAAAAAAAAATCTCAATTACCTTCACAACGACAACTACACCGCCGAGAACAGGATCTCATCTGAAACAAAAAAAAATCTTCAACATTACCTTCACGACAACAACTACACCACCTAGAATAGGATCTCATCTGAAAAAAAAAAATCCTCAACATTACTTTCACAACGACAACTACACTGCCTAGAACAGGATCTCATCTAAAAAAAAATACTAGAAGTGAACGTAGTATTCTTCTTACATTCACTTCTGACTTTACCTATAACTTGTTCACTCCTGTTTACGCAATTTCCGGTTACTTTGGCCTGGATTCGGGATCAGCGATCAAATAACGTAAATCACGATTAAAAATTATTTTTTGATGATGTGGGAGATATCTTTATTAAAACCAGTGGAAGAAATATACACTATGTCTGATATTATTTGGGTCTTTCATGTCTCCGACAATGCCTTTCTCTCCCGGCATGCATCATTCCACATGACCAAAACCAGAAACAAAAAAAAACCAGAAGCAAAAAAAAAAACGGAAGCAAAAGGGTCATAGCCAACCACACGGATTCCAAATTGCCATGGTATTGTGTTGTTTTTGTTGTTTCCTATTCTCTCATGTGCACGTGTTAAGTAATATTCACAAGATAGAAATAAAACCCAATCGTGTTTATACACCGCACAGCGTTTAAAAACAACCGGAAGCAAAAGGTCATAGCTAACGACACGGATTCCAAATAGCCAGGAGTATTGTGTTGTTGTTGTTGTTGTTGTTGTTGTTGTTTCCTATTCTCTCATGTGCACGCATTAAGTATGAAGCTCACTGCGTTTGCTATTAATAATTTTTATTCGACATATGATTACATTTATCGTGATTAACACTCGAATCAAACAAAGCCAATGGAAACCAGACGCAACAAAGCCGGACAGTGTATTATCAGCAGAGGCCTGCAGGCCTAATGTGTTCGGCCAACCAGAAAAAAAGATGGCGGCCATATAATTTTGTCTGGGTGCTATGGTGGGTGGAGTCAAGTGACATGTGGGTGTGGTCTGGCAGCTGTTCGACCAATGGGTGCACATTTCAAATATCGAATCCCAACAACAACAGAACACGAATGTCGCAGATAACAGGTCACAAGTAAAAAGGATGCGCCCCCTCGGCAAGGCCTCATATTTTTTCAGCCCTCAAATTTTCGAATCTTGTTTGTTTTTTTCCGACAATGAAAGTAATTCAATTTGGTTGTATTGCATTGTCATTGAATCCGACATGATAAAATATTTCCCAAATGTTGCCATAGCATTGAAACGACTGTATCTGTCACTGATGAACAGTAACAGCAGCGGAGAATGATTCGTCTCTCTTCTTAAAGGGTTCCGATTCACCATGACTCAACAGCATCTCACTGCTTTGTCTCTCGAGTATTGAGAGTGAAATTGTCAGGTCTTTGGATTACGACGACATCGTTCATGACTTTGCCGGAGCCAAAGTGAGAAAATAAACTATTTCTGCCAACATTAAGCAATGTGAAGAGTAAAGGAAAAGGAATGTATCACCAATCACCATCTTTGTGGTTCGCATCTGTTGATCAGCATTTTGAAATTTTGGAAATATATGTTTGAATAAATGAGTGTGATGAATTTGTGAAATATTATGCAATACTAGTAGGGCATGCTTGCACACTGCAACCAACTACTCTGGTGCATCGTATGTGCATAAATAATAAATATAGCTTCATATATTTCATAAAGTGAATTGTGAGAGAGCTTTTTATATTTGATGAAGTGGATTGTGGTTGCATTCTGTAAGCGGATAAATAACCCAAGTAAATAATGCATGAGTGATTGAAATAAACTCATTCTACAAGCAGCTAAAAAACTTAGCTCAAGTAAATCAAGAATAAGTGATGGGAATGAGCACTTTATTTAAAAGTTTACAGCAGAAGTAATTATCTCCACCACCAAAGGGGGATGGAGGTGATGTTTTCACCCCTGTTTTTCTGTTTGTTTGTTTGTCTGTCTCTGAGCAGGATATCTGAAAAAGTTATGGACACGACAGATTCAGACGAAACTTGGTGGACAGGTTGGGTGTGTGACGAGGACAAATTGATTCGATTTTGGTGAAGATCCGAATCTGGAACCGGATATGAGAATTTTTTAATTTTTAAGTCATTTTTACTATTGAGAGATGGGGCAAAAAACGATATATAGCATATTTCAGAATGGCATAGACAGATTATGACAAAAATAGGTGGATGAGTTGGTTATGTCACAAGAATAAGCTGATAAGATTTTATTTCAGGTCCGGATACAGATCTGGCCTATCAGTGGGATACAAAACGCAAACTGCACAGCCTGGCAGATGAGTGCAATCTACCCTTCTAATTTTGCCCTTCTAATTTTTAATGTAAATGCGACAAAGGTTATAAAATAATAGGGGAATGAGGTGGGTTTTAGTGTTGCCTAGAAACCACTTCGATTGTAAGCTTCATTGTCTTGGGTTATGTGACCCACTGTGAGCAAAGCAATTCTGCACCGGCCAACTTTTATTTTTGGATTTTTTCATTTATGGACATTTTCCGACATTTTTGTGATTCTTCCTGGGATGTTGGATGTAGAGTTGCATCCGTATGCAAAATTTCGGCTTTCTATCCCACCTATAAGATACTAAACATTTATATCAGTGAGTGAATCAGTAGTGAGAAAGAGCTTTATATACTCGATGTGGTACCTACTTTGGCCCTTCCCTCATATTCGCCTTTGCCCTCCTCATAGCTTTAATCTGGGTCTGATCGTAGGTAGTCCAATCCCCACTTTAAGAACACCTGAAGAAGATCCTATAAATGTGCAATATCCACACTACTAACTGGAAAAGCTCGGCTTTCGATAGATGCGAGTGGCATATTGCTGTCACCTCTGGAATAATAATTTTGAGAGAAATCGATTTCAATGGCACTGAGCAAGACATGAACGCCGCCATCAACATTTAATTCATGAGCCTTGATATATCGTCTTTGTTGAAAATGACAGATTGCAAAAGATGTTGAAAAATTATCTTAAGAATACAACTTTGACATGTCTTGGACAAGTGTTTTGAATGTCCCTCATTGTGAACCATCAATGCCTTGAAGCAGAACAAACTTTAGATACCTGCAGATTGCTTTATCATGGGTAATTTGTAAATGCACAGAGGTCAATTTTCAATGATGGTGATTAACTTGTACATGTGATTTTCATACCAACAAATTTAAAAGAGTGAGCCAAATGGAGAATTTTGCCCTCATGTCATTACCATATATTCTTGTGTGGGGGGAATCCCATGACAAGTCACCTAAGCAACCTTCGTTTGTCACTACATGTGAATAATAATATCAAGAAAAAGATGTGCAGAGCACGATACTTGCAAAATCCACCCCCTCTCCAAAGGTTACCATGGATACATCAAATTGTCCATTTCATTAAGATAAAAATTGACAATCTGAATCAAAGCTCAGGTCATTCGGATCAAAATTGGTTATTTTGTCAGATTGAAATTGATGATTTTAGAAATTTGACTTTGAGTTGACCTTTTGACCTTTTGACCTCAAATAATATATTAGATGAAGTGAATTGGAAGTTGGTTTCCAAATTCAGTGATGTAATATGCAATTGCTGCTTAATCCTCAAGTTAACCAGATGAAAATTGATTATTTTTCAGATGAAATTTGATGATTTTAGAAGTTTGACCTTGAGTTGACCTTTGACCTTTTGTTCCCAAAAATAGTTGGTTTCCCAATTCAGTGATACAATATGCAAATCTTGTTCAAATTTAAAGTCAATCAGATGAAAAATGACGATTTTAGAAATGTGACCTCAAGATGACCTTTGACCTTTGACCTCAAAATCAATAGACTTCTCAGTTGAGACTACCTCTACAACTTGGTGAAGGTTTGTGAAGATCGGTTTTAATTTGTGACCTGTAGGCGATTGACAGACAGCCAGACAAACAGACAGAATAACAAAATCGACTGCCCAATATACTTGAGAAATCTTTGATTTTGCAAGGAATAATAATAATAATAATAATAATGATAATTCCATCAGGTCATTACAAGGAAATATAAAAAAGTTCAATGCATGGAGGAGGCCACCAAGGCCCATCATGCCTGTATATTTCTGCCAATATCTCTATTGCCTATAGAAAGTTTACACCCCCTTTCAAAATTTTCACCTTTTGTTGCCTGGAATAGCCTGGAATTAAATTACATCAAATCAGACTTTTCCACCTTTATTTACACATTGTAACCCACAACTTCCAAGTGGAAAACAAATTCCACAAATTTCAGAGAATTAATTAAAAATACAAAACTAGAATATCTTGGTTGAATAAGTTTCCACCCCCTGAGTTAATACTTGGTGGAAGCACCTTTGACAGAAATTACAGCTGTGAGTGTTAGGATAGGTCTCCACCAACTTTGCACACCTTGATTGGCTAATATTTGTCCATTCTTCTGGACAAAACTGTTCAAACTCAGTCAAGTTGCATGGGGAGTGTTGATGGACAGCAATCTTCAAGTCATGCCACAGATTTTTCAATTAAATTTAGGTCGGGGCTCTGACTGGGCCACTCAAGGACATTTATCTTTTTGTTCCTTAGCCACTCCA
This sequence comes from Eptatretus burgeri, assembly GCF_056783735.1. Taxonomy (NCBI): domain Eukaryota; kingdom Metazoa; phylum Chordata; class Myxini; order Myxiniformes; family Myxinidae; genus Eptatretus; species Eptatretus burgeri. The sequence continues at coordinate 18,761,718 of NC_140973.1, forward strand.
GTGCAGCTCTGGTTGTTTGCTTCTGGTCGTTGTCATGCTGAAAGGTCAACCTCCATCCCAATTTGAGCTTTCTTGCAGAGGGCAGCAGGTTTTCCTCTTGGATTTTTATCTATTTTGCTCCATCCATTTTACCTTCTATCCTGACAACTGCCCAGTCCCTGCTGATGAGAAACATCCCCATAATATGATGCTGCCACCATCATGCTTCACAGTAGTGATGGTGTTCTTTGGATGGTGTGCTGTGTTGGGTTTGCGCCAAACGTAATGTTTTGCATTTAGGCCAAAAAGTTCAATCTTAGTTTTGTCAGACCACAAAACATTTTGCCACGTAGCTTCACAATCTCTGGAGTGGTTTTTTTCATACCTCAAACGGGACTCAAGGTGGGCTTTTTTGAGTAATGGCTTCCTTCTTGCCACCCTACCATGCAGGCCTGACTTGTGGAGTGCTTGGGATATTGTTGTCACATGCACACAGTGACCAGTCTTTACAATAAAGGCCTGTAGCTCTTTCAAAGTTGGCACTGGCCCCTTGGTGGTCTCTCTGATCAGTTTCCTCCTTGCTTGGTCATATTCCTGGTGTTGGCTTAATGGTTAGGGTGGTGGGCTTTGGATCCTAGGGTCCTGAGTTCAAATCCCACTCAGCTGTTGAATTAATACCAGGTGGGGTTAACTCGGCCTATCATCCTTCCGAGGTCAGTAAAAGGAGTGCCAGCATGCTGGTATCCTGTGTTGGAGTGGCGACCCGTCCAGGATTGTGCCCAATTGCCAAGGAGACTGCTTAAGCAGCACCATTGCTCTGCACAGAGTCTGGTCCCAATCTCCTTGGTCATATCGTTTGGAGGGACGGCCTGATCTACACACCATGGTTTTTGTGTTACCATGCGCCTTCCACTTCTTAATGATTGTCTTGACTGTGCTCCAAGGGATATTCAAAACCTTTGAAGTATTTTTCTACCCATCTCCTGATCTGTGCCTTTCCACAACTTTATCCTGGAGGTCTTTTGAAAGCTCCTTCCCTTCCCTCCCTTCCATATGAGTGCTGCTTCATCAGGATGAAGATTACTGCACTGCGTTGCAGGCATGGAATAGTGCCACCATCTACACCAGTACACTGGTACTCATTTCACTGACTTCAGAAGGATGACAGGCTGAGTCAATCCCACCTGATGTCAATTCAGTTACTAACAGGGCTTGCACTCAGGACTCTAAAATCCCAAGCCTGCCACCTTAACCACAAAGCCAACACCAGGTCTGATGGTCATGGTTGAGTCTTTGCTGTGAAATGCACTACCCAGCAGAGAAAACCTACAGGAACAGCTGATTTTATTCTGAAATAATCAGAATCACTACAGTTGAACACAGATGGAGGCCAATTAACTTTGTGTGTGATTTTGAAGGTGATTGGTTACACCTGAACTAATTTACAATTGCTATTATCATGGGGGTGAACACTTAACCAACCAAGATATTCTAGTTTTGTATTTTAAATTAAATCTCTGAAATTTGTAGAATTTATTTTTCACTTGGAAGTTGTGGATTACGATGTGTAAATAAAGGTGGGAAAAGTCTGATATAATGCAATTTAATTCCAGACTACAAGGCAATAAAAGGTGAAAATTTGAAAGGGGGTGTAGACTTTCTATAGGCACTGTATTTATCCTATCCCCAGGGTTTCTAGGTACTATCTCATGCCAGTTTTAACTTACCTACTGTTTCTACTGCTGATCCTCTTCCAGAGAGGCCAATCCATCCATTAACTACTCTGAGTGAAAGACCTTTGCCTTAATGATGTCATAACTTCCCTCCTCTTCACTCTCAAGCAATGAACCTTGGTCCCATTGCTGTATCAGGCCCCCCTAACAAACGGATGCCAACGTTGTCAGACGGAATGAAAACCCGTCATTCTTGTTACAAAAACAGCTAAAATTGATGAAAAAGCGGCCAAAATTGAAACCAACACAGTAATTACGGTCGCAATAGCAAATATAACCGAAACCAACACGTTTATTCTACATGCAAGAACGGTCGTGACGGACAGAAGAACGGACAATCCCGAAATAGAACGGTGGGGAATGGAAGCAACATCGGTTATTTCCGTCGCGAAACGGTGGAGACCGAAGCGAAAGCGATTCATTCCGGTTACCATAACGTGGAAAACATGGCGGCTTGAAAAGTTCTTGAAGTTATGGTAAGTTAACTTTAACGTAGTCTGCCTTGAATATATCATGTCTGTTAATGAAAACCCGTTTGTGGTACGGGATATTATACAAGCAGCGATAAATGCGCCCTCTTGACTTAATGTGTGGCTGACATTTCGTGAAATTCGTGCCCCCGTGCTGCAGCGATCAGTGACGATTGATCGTTTATATTTGCAAGAGGTAAAATTTGATAGTAATAATAAATTGCAAATTCCAATAAAATAACAAAGTTAATATGAAGTAAAAACTGTAAAAAGATCCCATACACGATCCCCTATGTTGAACTGGGCATACACAACTAGCGATCCTTCACTCGGGGGCTCGAAATACAGGCAAACCAAACATTATCATCACAACAAAATTCGGTTTAATAAATTGTTAAAACTACATCAGGTACTCCCCACTATATATTATCTATATCACATTTATGTTTGAGGCACAAGCACTAAAAATTTACATACCGTAACAGGTCGTTCTACTGCATCCGCCATCTTGTTCGCACTACAGTAACCGGAATGAACCGCTTTTGTTTCGCTCTCGGACGTTTCGCGACAGAAATAACCGATGTTGCTTCTGTTCCCCACCAATCTATTTCGGGATTGTCCGTTCTTGTTTCCGTCATGACCGTTCTTCTGTGTAGAATAAACATGTTGGTTTCTATTATATCTGCTATTGCGACCGTAATTACTGTGTTGGTTTCAATTTCGGCCGCTTTTTCATCAATTTTAGCTGTTTTTGTAACAAGAATTATTTTGGGAGTTGGATTGAGGACGGGTTTTCATTCTGTCTGACAACGTTGGCGTCCGTTTGTTAGGGGGGCCTGTGTATATTCTGCTGAAAAATAGAATTGATAGAATTGTTATTAAAATAGAATTGTTATTGTATTGAGGAGGGTTTTGGAATTGGATTGAGACAGGGTTTGGGAATTGGATTGAGACAGGGTTTGGGAATTGGATTGAGACAGGGTTTGGGAGTTGGATTGAAACGGTTTGGGAGTTGGATTGAGACAGGGTTTGGGAATTGGATTGAGACAGGGTTTGGGAATTGGATTGAGACAGGGTTTGGGAGTTGAATTGAGACAGGCTTTGGGAATTGGATTGAGACAGGATTTGGGAATTGGATTGAGACAGGGTTTGGGAGTTGGATTGAGGACGGTTTGGGAATTGGATTGAGACAAAGTTTGGGAATTGGATTGAGACAGGGTTTGGGAATTACCAAATAAAACAGTCTTGCACAATGATAACAACATCTGTAAATATCCGGGAGTGCATTTTATAAATGTAAGATGGGTTGAGAACTGGATTTTGACGTTTTGGGAATTGGATGGATTCAAGGTTTTGGAATGTGATTGAGACTGGTTTAGAAATTGTATTGAAAGGGATTTGGTAATTGTATTGATATGAGTTGAGGAATTGGATTAAGATAGGTATGTATAGTAATAAATTGGATTGAGGAGGGTTTGTGAATTTTATTGATCAGCTTTGAGAATGGAATTGTGATGGGTTTAGTAATAATGGAAGATGTGGTTGTGAAATGGATTTCGATCTGGGTTTGGGGACTTCCTAATAAAAGTATCTTGTACATCTCCAAATAGCCGAGAGTACCTTTATGGATACAAGATGTGGATAAGAACTGGATTTAAGAGTATGTTTGGGAATTGGATTGAGACACTTTGGGAACTGGCTGATAAATTTGTCTCATAGAACTAAAAAAAAAAAAAAAAAAGCATCTGCAAATAGATTAGTGCGTAAAGAAATTATTGAAATTGTAACAATAATGTTTTGAAACCACTGTTGGTTTAGTGGTGGTGGTGGTGATGGGATTGGGGGTTAGATGTTACAAGGAGAAAAGGTTTTCTTCTATAGATTTGTTTGGAAAAAATATGATGGTTTTATCAAAACAAGTCTTGAAAATTTTTGATTATCTCAATCTATACACAATAATAATAGTAATAATAATAATAATAATATTTTTTTATTATATATATACAGGATTTTACAGGATTTTACACTGCAAACAGTGCACTTTTGGATCATCGAATTTCATGATAAACAGAGTACATTTCATTGGAAAAAGTAGGGCAAGTGTCATGTTTCCTGTGGAGTGGTTGATAACACGCCATGCCTGATGGGGGGAGAGATTGTGTCGACGTCACATTGTATGTGGGGGAAAAAGAAGGGTGTTTTCCTAAAATGACAAACGTCTCGTAGAGCATTACCACACGGCTAGACCAGAGGTGCACACGGCTACTGTGGTCTTTCCACGTGAGCACTGTACCAGGGTCACAAAAATATCCACCAAGATTTGCGATTATTCCTGTTAAACCATTCCTGCAACTGATAGCAGTGTAACCCTTGTCGGACACTCCAGCCTATCCTCATGAGATGTCGAAGAGGGCCATGCTTATTGGGCTGAAGGTATGTTATAGTCATGGCTTGTTGACGTTTAAGTGTGTGTAAGGTAATTTTAGGTTTACTTGGGTAAAGGAGAAGAAAACTCAATCGTGTCAATTTAATTAATTTGGAATGAGGTGTAAGTGAACAGACAGTATATTGTACGATGATGCCAGTTACTTCCATTTTGTGTGCACAGCTGATTCTGATGGTGTACTGCCATGGGAGGAAACCTTCTCCGTTATTTCCTGCTCCTACCTGGCATCATAACTTTCAGTTCTGGTAAGGTACCTTAACTTTCAGTTCTTATAATAGCATTTCAAAACCTCACAAATAACTTCCCTAACAAGAGGTCAGGACTGTTTACCTGGACTATCTTGGGCATTCCACACAGTTGGGCATCCTGTTCTACTTGCCAAGCTCGCTGTCTGCGGCATACGAGGCCGCCTTCATACCTGTTTTTCAGACTGTTAATGCTGTGAACTTGTGCAGTCAGCACATTCCTATCAATGGAACCCTCTTTCCTCTGCCTGCTTTCGAGGCTGGAATGCCTCAAAGTAGTGTATTGGCCCAGTCTTGTGCCTCATCTAAATAAACTACATCTCCGATGCTTTTAAAAGTCCTCCCTTCCTTTTTGTAGATGATTCCACATTGTTTCATGCAGTACCTCCACCCCACTGACAGATAGACAGCATAAGTGTCACTCTCTGCTGCTCTGAAATTTCTTTGATGTTGGTCTGAGAAATGAAAGATGTCTTTCAATCCTGGTAAATCTCATAAGCTCACCCTTGAACTCCAGAAAGATTGTCAAACGAGCTCACCTTTCAATTTACACAATTAGCCTCTGGAAGATGTTCAGTCCCTTGAACTTCTGGGCCACACCTTCGGCCATGGTCTCCCCTGGACTGACCATGTTGCAAAGGTGGCCTCCAAAGCCAGCCGCATAGCCACATAATCCTTCATAGTTCCAAGTTATTCCTGGGAAAATCAGAACTGCACACAGTCTACAAGGCCTTTATAAATATTTCAATGGACTACTGCCCTCGTCTCTGGCACCCCAGAATCACATCTGTCTTTACTGAGTTCTGTGGAATCTAAATACCTCAACAATATTGGAATCTCCCGCTATGTGACCAAAACACAAGTTCTTATGCTGTCACATCACAGACAGGTTAGTTGCCTCTGTGTTTCACCACTTATCCTCCATTCTACCCCCTCTGCTCTCAACCCTAAAACGCAAGGATGTATATGCTCTTCCAGCAATGGTCTCCTGGTTAAATGTACATAATCCAGGCTCATCACACACCTTTACTCTTTTGTTCCTCTTTTGTGTGCCATTTGTGGAATCGCTTTTATGAGGCTGTTCAATCCCAACCTTCTCTCCAGGTCTTTCAGCAAATGGTACACCACAATCTCATGTCATTTCTCATACCTACCCACAACCTTTTCTACCCCCATTAACCCAACCCTCTAACTTTCAGGGTATTGTATATGTATGTATGTATATATATATATATATATATATATATATATATATATATATATATATATATATATATATATATATATATATATATATATCTTTTTTTCCTGTTCTTTCACCCGCTTGCTTATTGAGCCCAAATATGGCCTGCTGCCACACTGTCCGTTAATTGCCTTTTTACCCTTATCATTTCGCTCTTCCATGAGCCTCGATGTTGTTCTGATAAAAACGCCCCCAAAAAACGTATTGCTGTATTGGACAGTGAAGCAATTTTGTATCAGCAATTATATTGGACAGCCAGCATAAATATCGCTGTGAAGTGTTTATTATGTAGTTTCTTGCTCTGCTCTCAAAACAACCGGAGGTACTCATGTTTTGATAGTATCCCCACGCATGCGATGCAAAAAGTGAGGTTAAGCAATTGGTTCATGTCCTTCCATTGGTCCGCCTGTCTGTAAATGTCAGTTGATGATTGAGGAACAGTTTACGGCCGGACCTTTTGTAACGATCTTTAAAATCAATATTTTATTAAAATTGAAGTATATATTTGAACACTGCATGGAGTATCATGTTCTCTGTACTCTCTTGTTATAAATCACTGTTAATTACACTGAATTTATCGTTTTTCATAATTTTAGTTTTGATTATATTTGAAGATACAGCATGGTTGGTGTTGCTCATAAAGTCGTTGGTTGTACTTACTGTGTCCAGCCATTGGACTATAATCGAGTTTTATTTATTTAGCGATTTCCTCTCAATGGCCATTACATTCTTCTCTGTATATCTTCCTTTCAAGCCCACCCAGAATTCCTTGGCATTGATCATGCCATCGTTATCGATTCGTCGACCCTCCTTCGAGGTTCTACTCTCAACGCCAACTGTCTTATCAAGCCAAACAACAAGCCAAACCCTTCGGCAACTTCGACTGCTCACCAACACAAAGATTTCTACACTCAAGCTCCTGCCACGGGGGCTTTTGGGGAAAGGGTCAACCAAGGCCATGGCAACAACTCCATCCTACCCTCCAACAGTGATCTTTCAACAATTCCTTTCTATTCCACTACCAGTACCTTCTACAAGAACTCGGTCTTTCCTTCCTGCTCGGTAAATTGGAAACTGAACAGTACCGTTGTCACCAATACCTCCCCTGGAACTATTTATGCTGACTTGTCCTCCAGACTCACTCTGAACAACTTCTCGGTTGCTGCCGCCTGGCTTCATTGCTACATAAAATGCCCAGACAGACCTGATTTCCACCTGGCCAAAGCCTGGCTGCGCAGCGGCTGTAAGTTTCTTCACTTATTTCACTGTAAACATCCATGATCCTATGTAAATTAATGTAAAGTGGAGCCTAACCTGTCCTTTAGGTACCACTGATTCTAGCCAAGTTTTAAATGAGCTTTAAATGAGCTTTAATCATTCATTGGATTTTATAAGAGAGTGGTCTCACAACAGGGCAGTCATTAATTGACCTTGCCAAGAAACTGCTCCAGTCGCACCAAGTGCAGTCGTATGGTACTTTTTATTGACATAATAAATTCGCCAGGGTAACCTTTCCATATATTTTTACTTGTGAAACGAATCAAAATAAAATACCATTTTTACCCTGCGCAACAAGTGCAAAAGCGGGGTAAAGGAATTGATTCACCCTATCTGTCTGAAAACAGACGTCAGTCGATGATCGAGGAACTACTTCATTTCAATTGGATGTTATCTTTTGAAAAGTGTAGAACATTAATCGGAACATGAATTGGAACTCGAACCAGCAGTTTAGCAGTACTTTGGCTCTGAATTTGGCAAATTGTACAGTCTCATAGCGATCGCATATGTGCAAAGAGGAGTGAGGTAGTTGTTTTACTCTGTCTACCTGTCGAGCAGTCAAACAAAATTGAAAATTGTTCCAAACAGGAAACGTACTGTTTTAGGGACGTCATAAAGGACACAAACGACAGGCACAAATAACTAATGTATGTTGTAAATTAAGTGATGTACAAGACGGTGCATCAGTAGCGATAAACTTCTGAAAAAAATTATTTTGTTTTTTTCTAGTCTTTAAATTCTAAGAACCTCCAGCACTTCCACAAAACTCCAGTTTAGCAGTACTTGGACAAAATATTACGCCATTTTACACCATCTCGACCAATCAAATTTTATGCTCACGCTCAGCATTGGGGATTGTCCAGATTCAGGCAAAATGGCAGCTCATAGGAAATATAGATCATGCTCAGAAAAGCAACACAAGAGTTGAAAAGATCCTCCCATGTCCTTCTCAAGACTGTTGTGCATAAGGTGTTCTCTGAACTCTCTAGTCTTTTATATGTCCATTTCCATCAGGCCACCTTTACTCCTTAGTTTCTCAAAATTCTTCACTTCATTGCATTATTGTGGACAGTAGTTGTAACCTCACACACACTGACACTGACATAGCTAGCTATCGTGTGCAGCCTGTGGCTGCCGGTTGCATCATCTTCTGGGGGTGCGGCTGTGCCGCTGATGCAGTGCCCTCTTTTACCAGTACAGTGGTACTCATTTCACCAACCTTGGAAGGATGACAGGCTGTCAACCCCACCTGGTGTGAATTCAACGGCGAGGGGCTCAAATTCAAGACCTTAAGATCTTAAGCCAGCCACCTTAGCCGTCAAGCCAACACCAGGCTTGGAACAGATATTGGACTGACACACACATGCATGCACGCACACACGTGCACCCAATTTGGCTGTTGTGTGATTACACAGTTCAGGAAGATAGATATGTGGAAGTGAGTGCAAATATTTTTATTGTTTCCAAATGAAGAGTATTTGAGTGGCACTGTTATTTCACAGCATTTCTGCACCCATGCCGAATTGCTATCTCCAGGACAGCAGGCCTCTTTTAACACATTTTAGTTGACCGAGTAGTCAGGGTTTGTTTCCTAACATCAATAACTTGCTTGAAACATCACATTTTAAGTGTCCTGCATGTATGTTAGTATTTTGTTGTACTTTACCATTGGTGAGGGCTTTTTGGTTTTGGGGTCTGCATGTGTATTGTGTACCTGTACAGATGTTTCTGAAATCCATCTACGTTTTGAAACAATAGGAGGAAAATCAAAAGTTAAATCTTTAATTGAATGAATTAAAAAAAAAAAAACGTGAAAATACTTTTTCTTGTACTTTTACCCCTTTTATTTTTTCTTGTACTTGTACTTTTACTTTTTAAAAACGTGTATAGTACTTTTACCCCGAGTAGTTTATTTCAGTTAAAACCTCCCGGTAAAACTCCCAAAGTCTAAGCTTACTGAACATCTACCTCTTTTGTTTCTCTTTTCCCCCATTTGTGGAACTGCCTTCTGGAAACCATTTAACACAAACTTCCCTCCAGAGCGTCAAGCAGGAGGTGAACCACAGTGTCATATGGTTCACCACCCCACTCCAACCCACAATTTTTCATACCCCTATTAACCTTACCTAACCTAAGCTTCTTACTTGCACGTTACTATTTCTTTGCCTCTTCTCCTTTTTTTCCTTCTGTTCGTTCATTCCCTTGCTTGCTGTATCAAACTGAAGCCCCCACTGCCCCACTGTCAGTTTATTGTCCTCTACTCTCTATCACGTCTTTCTTCCATTAGCCTCGATATTGTGGACAAAAAGTCCATTAATAAATATTTCAAAGCATTAATAATTACAGAAATAAAGCCATTCATAAATATTTAAGCCATTAATAAATATTGAGGCCATGAATAAAAATTCAAGCATTAATAAATATATCAATAAATATTCAAGCCATCAATAAATTAAGAAATAAAGCCATTCATAAATATTTAAGCCATTAATAAATATTGAGGCCATGAATAAAAATTCAAGCATTAATAAATATATCAATAAATATTCAAGCCATCAATAAATACAGAAATAAAGCCATTCATAAATATTTAAGCCGTTATTAAATATACAAATAAAGCTATTCATAAATATTTTTAGCCATTAATAAATGTTTTGATCCATGAATAAATATACAAATAGAGCCATTAATAAATTTTTCTTTTCCTTTTCAAGGTGTGATGCAATTCTCTCCTACCCTGATCCCGATAGTTCCACCACAGAAACCCAAGAATCTCTCCTGCATTCTCCAAGGGGACGAGAATGGACCGCTCCAATGCCAATTTGATGCAGGACTGGATCCGGGACTGGTCACCAACTACAGCCTCGTTGTCCACAAGTAAGGGCATCAGGAATGAAAAAGAGTGAAATCATGTGATCCCAATGATGTAACACTTCATGATAATTTAATCACTAAATGCATGAAGTATGCGGCTCGTTTCTTACGGATTCGCAGAAGCATTCATGGGATAACATATTATGGGTCGTTTATTTATTTAATATGCAAGTTGTTTATTACCCCATGTGCACAGCGCAAAGTGGGGTTAAGAAATTGGTTCACTCTGTCTGTCGACAGATGTCAGCCTATGATCGAGGAACAACTTAATTTAAATTTAACAAAAAATTTAATTTTACATTTTGAATGCTGCAGAACACGAATCGCGGAATGTGCATCGGGATACGAACCTGCAGTTTTACAGTACTTTGGTTATGAATTTGGCAAATTACACAGAATCGTGTCCTGATCGCGCATGTGCACAGAGGAGTGAGGTAATTGTTTTACTCTTTCTGCCTGCCTGGCAATCAAACAAAATTCAAAATGATTCCAAACAGGAAACTTAGTGTTTTAGGGACGTCATAAAGGACACAAACAATAGGCACGAATAACTAATTTAACATGTTGCAGAAGGTGGTGCAAAAGACGGTGCATCAACAGTGGTTAACCTCCGAAAAAAAGTTTTTTGTTTTTTTCTACAACCTTTCAAACTTATTTTATTTTGATTGGATTATATACCTGAACACTGTAGAACACAGATCGCCTTGTTTGCACTTCCAAAATCCTTCTGTTTAAGGCCCAGTCACACCTTGACGTTTTAGCCAGCTTATGCCGATTTTTGGAAAATTTGTCTAAAACGCTGCTACACGTCGAATACGTTATGAGTAAGTTTTGATAACATTGAGAGCACGCTGAAAAACACTGCCATACGTCGTTGTACGCTGGCTTTAAACGTTGTACTTTTCGGTTGTCCTCAAATTTTCCATGCTTGAAATTTTAAGACATATGCCAGCGTATGACTCAAACGCTCCGCATAACGCTGGCCATAAGTTGCAGGCACGTCACGCGATCGTTGACACACGTCGATACACGTTACTTGTTAGTTACTCATTAGTCGAAACACGTCGAGGTAATGTTTAGTGTACCCGAAACTTATTTCTAAGCTATGAGTAACGTGTTGTACTCACATTACGCGATCAGTGACACATCGACATACGTTGCTTGTATGGTGCTCATAAATCGAAACACATCAAGGTAATAGTTAGCGTCAGTGTTCCAGACTCCCTGTTTTTTTTTTTTTCTTCCTTCGGTATGATGGTGATTTTGACACTTCGATTTCTAGTGTGGTTATAATATAATATAATTAATAGGCTGCCGCTCAACGATTTAAATCATAACCGCACTGTACACTGAACACCGTCATACCGAAGAAAAAAAAAAAACGGGAGTCTGGAACACTGACGCTAACCATTACCTTGACGTGTTTCGACTTATGAGTACCTTTCAAGTAACGTGTGTCGATGTGCGGCACCCTTTTCATAACCTATGCCACGTCATCGTCGGCGATGCGTGCAGCGCGCTATGCATAAGTTAGACTATCGTTGGGCATAGGTTGTGAAGGCCGACAACAGGTTCAGCATTCGTTGGTATAAGTTATCTATAACACAACGAAACGTTCTGTGTCCATTACTAATACGTTATGCATAAGACCAAGTCGTTATGAATACGTCCGAATCTTTAAAAAAAACATCAAAAGTTCAACGTAAGCCAGCGTTTTACATACATTTTAATACGTTGCCATTGCTGGCTAAAACGTCAAGGTGTGACTGGGCCTTTAACAGTACTTGGACAAAATATTATGCCATTCCACGCCATCTCGACCATTGAAATTTTCTGCTTGCACTCTCAGTGTTGGGGAATATTGAGATTCAGATAAAATTGTGGATTGTAGGAAATACAGATCGTCCTTGGAAATGCAAAGCAAGCATTTAAAAGACCCTTCCCATGTCCTTTTTCTCAATACCGTGCGGGGTAAGGTGTTCTATGAACTTTCCAGTTAAATATTGGAGAATTCGTTTTTTTAACCCCTCCCCCTTCCCCTTCAGGTATGTTCCATGTATGCACAGGTATAACCCCATCACCCACATCCTCCAAACAAAAGTATAAAGGGGAATACATAAAGGATCATCGTAACAGAATTTTTTTCACCCACCTAACTCATCCACCAAGTTTCGTCCGAATCCGTCTTCACTTTTTTTAAAGATATTGTGCTTTATATCATTGTTAGCCCTATCTTTCAATGGTGAAGAATCACTTAAAAGATTCTCGTATCTGGATCCGGATCTGGATCTTCACCAAAATCAAATCAATTTGTCCGTGTCACACACCCAAGCTGTCCACCAAGTTTCGTCCGAATTTTTTGATAACTATTTGAGATGTCATGCTACATATAGTTTTTGGCCCAGTCACTTAAAAAACAATTCTCGGATCCGCATCCGGATCTGCATCTTCACCAAAATCGAACCAGTTCGTCCTTGTCACATTCTCAACCTGTTCACCAAGTTTCGTCCAAATCCATCCACATTTTTTGAGATATCCTGCTCACAGACGTACAAACAAACAAGCTGTTTATCTATTTCTCTGACAGGAGTGAAAACACAACTTCCGTCCACCTATGGTGGCGGAGATAACTAGAAAGCATCTCAAAATGCAAAGCCTGTCTGCGTCAGCTTTGTACTCCAACTAAACTTGACTAAAACGATGGTTAAAAAATTGTACATTTTATTACCTTCGCATTCTGCGAAAGGTTATGTTTTGGTCGGCGTGTATTTATTTATTTATTTATTTATTTATTTGTAATCTTGTGATTCGTATAACTCAAAAAGTATTAAACCGAATTGCATGAAATTTGGTGGGATGATTGGTTATTAGCCAGGAAGCATTCGATTAGATTTTGGGATCGTTCGGGTCAAAGGTCAAGGTCAAGGTCACGAAAAGGTCAAAATCGTCTTTTTACGATAACACGGTCAATTTTTATTCAATTTGCATGCAACTAACGCCAAAATGTTCAGAATTCAACGCCTCATCTTGTGATATGCAATATGACACAATGACGCCCATAGTATTGTTACCGGTTAGGGGTCAAAGGTCAGGGTGGTCACGACCTTGAAAAATATGCGGTTTTTGTCATAACGCGGTCAATTCTTGTCCGCTTTACATGAACCCAGCACCAAAATGTTCAGAATTTAATGCCCAATCTTGTGACACAATGATGTCATAACACATGTCACCGGTTGGGGTAAAATGTCGGGGGGGGGGGGGTCACGCCCTTGAAAAATATGCGGTTTTCGGCATAACTCAGTCAATTCTTATTCAATTTGCATGAAACCAGCATCAAACGAGATTACCTTCTCTTGTTGAAACGTTGTATTCACCGAGCTTGCGAGTGAAGACTCGCCAAAACGACGTGAGTTGATTGTTGTTTTGTCCGTAGCCCCCGAAAGTCGGGGGGGGGTCATGACATTATAGATATGTGGCTTGTGTTATAAGACCATTCATATGAAACCAGTTCCCCACACTCATACCAAGAACAAAAAATGTAGTGGCGGCGAAGGTATGCGCTCTATGAGTGCCCGTTGTAGTTAATTTGTGTTCTCCACATTCTCATAATAAAGGTTTGTTAAAAATTTGATGACAAACGCTCAAGTCGTAAAAACAAGTGAGGCCTGGGCTGATGCACGCGCGCGCACGCACGCACGCACACACACACACACACACACACACACACACACACACACACACACACACACACACACACACACACACACACACTTCTCCTTTTAGCGATACATGCAAAAATCTTGCATTTCAAATTATCTTGTGGCCCTGGAACCAAACTAAATATGAAGTGTATTTATAACAGCCCTCATAGCACCATCTACTCCCACTCCCCCTACCCGAACATGATTCATAGTAAATAACATTTTAAAAGCTCATTTAAAACAACCCTGCGCATTCACAAGCCCCAGATATGACCTTCCCAACGCTGATAAGAAGCACCAAAACCAGATGCGGTGTCTATCTGAGGGAGATCTACCGGTACATCAGGCTCTCATGTAAATAAAAACCTAACACAACCTTTTATAGTTTCACATCGTGAAGAAATCCAAGATCGAGGAGCTGGTTGCCATTAATTTGTCAGTAATGACGCACAGCATCGTCCTGACCATTCCAGACGTCAATTAAATAAATCACCAAGCCAATGTTTGGAGGAGGCCCTCCTACAAGGTTCAAAGTCCTCTCACTGGCAGGTTGGTAGAGGGTTTGAGTAGCAAATGTCCATCCACAGTTCTCCGGAGCTTGTACCGATCCGCATCATCGGGAGTCTCTGGTACAGACAGCTGCAAGATCTCAGGCCCAGTTGCATAAAGCATCCTTTAGGAAAGATTTGAGGATTTACTTAAATATTTCCTCAAGTTTCCCTTTCAACACATCCTAAATTTGAGGATCGTTGCATATTTGAATATTCATTTTTTTTTTGTCCTCCTGTCCTTCAACACCAACCTTTGAGTTTCCAAATGGTGCTCTTCATGGAAACCCTTATCTAAAACATGTAGTAATAAATAAGTAGAATTATACTAAGGATCTTTGATCCCCCAAGAGTCATTTCCACAACAATATGTTTTCAATCATTTATTTATAAACTCCATCGAACTGACAACCCCACACATGATATCTGAGCTGACGTAAAGGTGTGTTCTGGTGCAGGTAACAGGTGCACCTGAATCAGTTGTTCGTCCATGTTGCTGGTGTAGTGCAAACATTTAGTGCGCTCTTTCATAATGCGAACATTTATTACTTCATGTTCACATTATTTAGAAACCAATTCAATTGATAACGAAGGTGACCCCAGGAAAAAAAAAGGTCAAATGCGTACATAATAAATAGATTGAACGTTGTGTGTTACTCGGTCCATAACTCATCAATTCCATGTGGTAGAGAGACATGTGGGGCCTCGTTCAACTCGGGGGAGTCTCGGTTTGCCCTGTGGGCCCAGATATTATCCAATTCGAGGGATTTCTCCCAATTATACACTATTTATGTTTATAGTGTTGTACTTAAAGATCAAATAACTTCAACAACACACATCATACAACTAACTATACAGTGGACTGTCTCTCTTGTGCTTGAGAAAAGTTTCCACTTGTGCTTCTGTCTCTTCCTGAAGCCATTTTGTAGATTGCTTCACCGCCACCACCTTTCGGACACCTCTTCTGATCTCTAATTTGATCAGTTGCCTCTCATAGCAACGGCTCCTAAATATTTCCTCAACCTTAAATAAATCCTTACTTGAGGATTTCCTAAAGGGTTCTTTATGTAACAGCCCTCACGGAAATCCTTTGCGAAGGAGTCACAGTTTCCTTTGAGGCTTGAGGGGAATCTTTCCTGAAGGATGAGGGAATTTTATGCAACCGGGCTTCAGCCCTTTCGGCAAGCTGAGAAAGTTCTACAACTCTTTCGTTATGCAGAAGCACACCCCTTTCTCTCAGGTACTTTCCCAAGTATTTTTGACTTATTTTAGAAGCTATGTGAGTCATTTTAGCTGACAATCCTTTTCCTTGCACATACTACATATCTTAGCATGCCCGATGACAGCTTAGGTTAAGCAAAAACTAAATAGGTACTTGAAATCAGAGGTCCCAGTTTCCCTCCTAATATCATAGGTTATACTAAACTAGTAAAGAACATGTCCTTCTAGATGGGTTCGTTTCCCCACTTCTATGATACCTATGGTCTATTTTACAAGCTCACCCCCCTCCCCCACACATGCAGCGTGAGACAGGGTTTTGCAATCGTGTGTGTGTGTGTGTGTGTGTGTGTGTGTGTGTGTGTGTGTGTGTGTGTGTGTGTGTGTGTGTGTGTGTGTGTGTGTGTTTTATATCCACTGCCCCACTAACTTTTATAAACAAAAAATGGTTGGAGCTCAACGCCTCTCCACGAATATTTCTCGTATTTCCTCTTTTGCTGCGAGTCCGATTTCCATCAAGGAACACAATGATGGTTAACCATTTTAAAATTGTCAGTTTCGTTTAAATGCTGAAAATTATGTTAAAAGGAAACGATTGTATTTTACTTACAGATCTGTCGCTCGTAACGACAGGTCAAAAGGGCCCGGACGAAACGGGTCACTGAAAACACACACACACACACACACATACACACATACACACACACACACACACACACACACACACACACACACACACACACATACACACATACACACACACACACACACACACGAAAGGCCTTCTTTGCGTTCATATGTCATCTCAAGAACCCCTTATTGGCAGAAGCCTGGCACAACCGCCGCACACGTGAAATACTTGGAGCGACTTTGAAAAAGGAATAAATTAAAAAACACGTCGAGGCTCATGGAAGAGCAGAACAACAGAATGCAAACAGATATAAAATGGGGTTGAAGGGATAACCACAGCACGAGGACACATAGATTGGGCCACAGAACAAGGAGAGAAGTCTTCTTCTTGGATCCATACTCTTGAACAGAGCAGTGGAACAACCAAAGCAGTTTTCCTTTGGCTATTTGGCTCAATCTTGGACGGGTCACCACTCCGACCATTTATTGGAGCACAGCTATGCTACTGATTCTATGCCCCTCTACCGGTACGCTGGAACTCATTTCACTGACCTCAAGAGGATAACAAGCTGTCAACCCCATCTGGTGTTAGTTCAGCAGCCAACAGGGCATGAACTCAGGACCCTAGGATCCAAAGCCAACCACTCTAACCACACTAACCACTAAGCCAACACCAGGCTTCAATGAGAGGAGTACGTTGCAGCTAAAATGTAGTGGAGAAGGTCTCAGTAGGGAAAAGGTCAAACAGAACACAGGTAATTAAATCGTGGCTACAGGTACAACCTAGAAAAGGACAAAGAATGCATGATTAAAATGAAATAAACAAAAAAAGGTTATTATTCATCTCTGTGAGTGTGTCCGGTCAATCACCATCCATTAAATGTAAATCACTTCGTGAAGTGCAAGCTCAAAACAATAACATCACGTGATTTATGCATGATCATGTCACCTCCATTAACACCGCGTGCCCAATATTGCCGTCACAGTCTGATAGGTCCCCAGTCGGATTAAAATTATTGCATTTATTTATTTTAAATCCACTCTAAAAATTAATTTTTTGATGTTAAGACTTGATATCGATCACACAATTGATTATAACAAGGAAATCCAACACGTGTGGAGGCCATTCAGCCCATCATGCCTGTGCGAACACCGCACCAACCCATCGACACAAGATCCAAGGAAGAAAATGCAAAAAAAATGTTTTTAATTAATGAAATAAAATTTTAAATTTTTGTAGTTTTTTATTTTTATTTTTTCCCTTTTCTTCTCCTCGGAGAGGGGGCATGGGCTTGGATAAAAACACACAACAACCACACAACCCCCTTTGACAAGACCCCCACCAACAGCAATCCATACACAATCACCCATCAATACTCAAACTACCTAAAAGTCTTATCAACATCCCTATACCCCTCTATCTCCATAACTTCCAGGTACCTATTTAATTGTAATTTAAACTTATCCACTGTTTCTGCTGCCACTACCTTTCCAGGGAGGCCATTCCATGCATTAACTACTCTCTGAGTGAAAGTCTCCTGCCTTGTAACCGTCTTAACTCTCCTCTTCTTTACTCTCAGGCTATGGTCCCTGGTTCTATCACTGTCTTCTCTGTTGAATAATTAATCTGCACTTATTTTATCGATACCTTTCATTATCTTAAACATCTCCATCATATCTCCTCCCAACCGCCTCCTTTCTCGTGTATAAAGCCCTGTCTCCTTCAGCCGCTCCCCAGAGCTAAGTCGAGCTTGGCCTGGAATCACTAGTAGCCCTATGCTGAACCCTCTCTATGGCATCAATGTCCTTCCTGAGTTGTGGTGACCAAAACTGCACACAATATTCAGGATGTGGCCCTCACTAAATTCCTATACAATGTTAACACCACCTCTTTTGATTTATAATTGATCCCCCTCCTTATACAACCTAAAACACCATTTGATTAACCTATAGCTGCCTGGCACTGTGCTGCCTGCTTACCTCCCACATCTATTACCACCCCCAGATCCTTCTCCTGTGTGACAGCCTCCAAAATTACCCCTTGCATCCTGTAATCTCTATTTTCATTGTTCTTCCCCATCTCCAACACCTTACACTTGCTCAGGTTAACTTCCATCTGCCAATCTTTTGCCCAATCTATACAAGTATCAATACTTTCCAGTATCTGATCACCACCCCCTCTGCTATCCACCTTACCTCCAAGTTTGATTGATTTGTTGTTGTCGATTGAAAACACGATGATCAATGACAAAACTGTGCCCTGTGCTGCTAGATCTGGTGACAGGAAGACCTTCGTTTGTAATCCTGGCTCATGCCAGCACACCTCTCCCAGGTTGCCCAAAAGGAGTACTCTCTCCATGCAAGTTGTCGCCTCCAACGATCTGGGCACTTACCCGGGGGAAACCTTCAACGTCTCCTCTTCACTGCAGCTCGGTCAGTCATATCTCTCTGCCTCCCACTGGTGCAGAACACAAAACAAACTGATTTATAAACTCACCCGAGGATGTATTTTTTTAAAAAGGAAGTTTGGTCAGTGATCCTGTTTGCAAACGTGACGTCATCAGATGCAATGGGGACGATATTTTGACTCTGCATTCGATTCACCTGCAGAGAGAGACCCCAAGCGATAATAGGTGGACTTCAAAGCAAGAATTAGGTTGAACCAACTGAACGTTACATATATATATATATATATATATATATATATATATATATATATATATATATATATATATATATATATATATATATATATATATGACACAATTATTCTTTACTCAGGGTCTGTCGCCATTTTAAGTACTGCACACTATCTCTAAACCAACTCTGCCTCCTTCTCGTCCCTTCTGTTTTCTCGACACATCCCCTTCCCTCACTCCGATACGACGACCTTTCCTTTCCCCTTTAATGCCCATCTACTTCCTCAACCTTTGTACTCCCATCTACTTTCCCTGATCCTCTCCATTACAACTCCCTTCCTCCCCCACTTGCACAGCCTTTCCTTCCCATGTATGTAATATGTCAATGACCTTAAGGCCATTGGTGCAAATTTAACGTTTTCCTGGCTCTTTTCAATACTAGTTTCCAACTGCCAATGAGTTGCTGCCATACGTACTCGTATATATCCATGTGAAGTAACATTCCTGTAGTTGTTGAAACCACGACGCACCTGGTATAATTACTTCCTTTTTTCTTTGCAGGAGCGAGGCTCATGGAAGAGCAAGGTAGAACTGACAGTGGGACAGACATCAAAGGAATGAACGACCTGGAAAATAATGGAAAGAGGGAAGGAAATGCTGAAACGAGCAAGTAACATGCTTGGGTTAGGAAGGTTAATGGGGTTATAAAGATCATTAATGGCCAGAGTTGGGGATGGCAAGAGATAGCAGTGCACTGTTTGGTTGAAAATCTGGAGAGAAGAGTGAGACAGAAAAGCTTCTGGAAAGCAGTTCCATAGATGGGAGAAGTGAGGAATAAAAGAGTTGAGGTGTGTAGACAGTCTGGATTTTGGAAGTTTAACCAGAAGGAGGTTACTGGAAGAACGTGTGCATCCTGGATTATATAGAGAGACCGCTGACCTACCTGTGATGTGAAAGTAACAGACCTTGTGCTTCGGCCTCATCATGGGAGATTGCAATCATTTTGAGATCTTCAGAATCCACAGAATCCAGGAGAGACATATGTGATTCTGGGCCCATATGGGAGAGCAATACTCCATTGAGCTACAGAAAAAGGCTTTAGAGACTGCAAGTAGCTCTGATTTGGAGGCTAGCTTTGCTGTCTGATTGGCCCAGGAAATGTCATGGCTGATAAGGCATAGAAGTTTAAGAGATGAACCTTTTCCAGTGGATGACCAAGGAAATAGATAGGTGGATTCGTTTGATGATCATTCCAAAGCGATAGGGTGAGACTGAGATTTTCCAGGATTGAAGGACATGTTGCATTTCTCACACTAGAATCGAATTATTTCCTCATCAGCAGAGAGATGCAGCTGCTTTCTTCCAAGTAGATGGATCGGAGATTGTATAATACAGTGTGGAGTTGTCTGCAAAAGGAAGAGAGAGTTTTCCAGAGCATTGGAGAAGTTGTTTAATATAGATTAGGAACCAGACTGGGCCCAAAACACTACCTTGGGGAACTCCAGGCTCCACTGGGAGAGGGGAAGAGAGGTTTCCATTGATGGCAACACATTGACTGCATGAGTGAAGGATGTCAGAAATTCAGGAATGGAGGTCTTCTGTTTAGCTTCTATTTGTCCACGTTTTTATCACAAGCCATTGTTATAGGGAACTTAAATTTTACAAGCTATGCTTTTATTCGGATTGCTCCAATGTTCTCATAATAAGATGTATGTTTCTTGTATTTTTGTGTTTGATTGATTTAAGAGTGTAAATAAAACTGAACTGAACTATGCGACAGGCAGAGAACTTGGCAAGCAAAGCACAATGCCTGATATATGTGCAAATAGACGGTCCTAACCTCCAGTTTGAGATTGATGGCCTCCAATCATTGCTGAGAGAGGAACAGAAGCAGGTGCAGAGTTGAGTGACTGGGACAAAATCAAAACTGATGGTCGGAGATTAGGTTTTTGAAAACAGGAAAACCTAACATCAGAAACAATGATGGATTCCATGACTTTGCTTGTAAATGAAACCAAGCTCACTGGCCTGGAGTTGGTGGAGAGTCTGTTTTTTGACCCTTCCTGTAGACAGGAGGTGCACAACCAGTGAGTACTTTATGTGTGGGATTTACGGGGGGGTTGGGTGGGGGGTGAGTGGGGGCGTTCTCAGAATGAGATACTCGCAAGTCTGATGTGCCAACGTTTTTTATTTTTCAAAATAATGTGTGAGTACTGTTTATAAACCGAGTAAGAAAATATATTAATTAATTTATTTTTTTTATATGGGTGCCTCCTCAAAGGTTTTGTTGTTTCTTGGACTGTCGTGAATATCTCGTTTGTATGCATTTTTGAACTCCCCACATACTTTAACGCACAAACAATCTACGTCAACTGTTTTGATTTGCTTCCCACTTGGAGAGAAATACGTGATTTATCGGTAAAGCATGGAAGCCATAAACAGTTTTCTAACACCACTCATGCAATGGTTTCACTACATTTGTGTTGTGGTGGACCACAAACCGGAGGTAATTACTTTTATCTCATGATGTAGTTACTTGTTAGACCGGGTTGTAATTTTGCAGATACTAATTGCATTCAGGTCAGGTAATATGTCATCTCCATCCAGGAGGTTTGCTGCTGTGGATTATAATTATCATTATTAATTATTATCAATTACATTATCCGGCACAATATTATTGTTGTAACTGATTTTTGTTGTTGTTGTTTAGTTCTCCCTTATGCACCTCTTCACCTGAGGTTGGAGCCACAGGACAAATCCTCTTGCTGTTCCCTCAAGGCCTCTTGGAACCCAGAAGAGAAATTTTCCTACCAACTCCGCTACTCCGTGGATGAGCCGGGTGTCCCTCCTAACAGGCCACAGGTCAGAATATAAGTGTTAATAAACAAACTTTTCAAAAACATACATGGGGTGTCCGAAAAGTTATACCAACGAAAGGCTCACAATCGTCCAAGTCATGGCAAAAACAATATCATGAGGCAGATACAAAAAGAAAACTGCAAATATAGATGTGGACAAGTCTGGAGACAGCGATGGTTCACGAGCAATGTACACGGTTTGCCTTTTTTATTTTTTGACCTTCGAGGGGATGCCACGGGCAAACTGGTGGGAATCGGGAAAAACGTAAATGATGAAAGTTGTAGTACTCGAAGAGCACTACTTGCATACCAACTTTCATTCGAAACATTTGAAAACCCTAGGAGCTCGATCCCCAATTTATTGATTTTTTTGACATTTTCTAAGTTCGTGACCTTGTGACCTTGACCTTGGGACGAAAATGAAAAATCGAGCTCCGTGGGGCTATGCAGGTGCCATTGGGCTAACCAAATACCGAAACCCCTGCCAGATTCGACAAACCCCTCGGAGAAGATGTAACTTGAAACTGGCTACCCCCTAAAAACACGTTTTTTGGGCGTGGCTCCGCCCATAATGGGCGCAGCACACCCATTCTCCGGAAAACACAACTAGATCATGATACAAACCTCGCACCCTAATTTTATCAAGATCGGCTCAAAACCCACGGAGCTATGCTCGGGACGGACAGACAGACAGACACACACCCATAACGAATATAGTGGTCACTTACTGGCTCGTGAACCAATATATATTGAGAGGCAATGAAAATGCCTACCAAATGAAAATTGACCTTTATTTCATAGCATGTGAAAAAGGATCAATGTATGCAATCACATGAGATTTGTCACAGGGACAGTCACAGAATCTGAACAGAGACGGGAAAATTAGGATGTGCATGTGTCGTCACAAAAACGTCAAACGATGCAGGGGTCTGTACAGTCCAAATCGAGTGTGACCACGTTGGGCAGCGATGCACGCTTGAAGTCGATGGGGCATCGATAAACACAGGTGGCAGATCAGAGCTTGTGGTATCGCTATCCAATGGAACTGTAAGGCTGCAGTAAGCTCTGCAACATTGCGTGGAGGGTTCATTTGACGATTGCTCCCCAAACCATAACACTGCCACCTCCAAAACAGTCTCTCTCAAAAATGCAGCCCTGAGCGAAACGGTGTCCTTGCCGACGGGTACACGCGAAGACGTCAATCTGGAAAACTGACACTGAACCTCGATTCATCTGAAAAGATGACGTTTGCCCACCGTCTCCCACCGAAGTTACCACCAGCTGCTGCCCATCGTTGTCATGCAAGTTGGTGTCGATGTGTCAAGATTTGTCACTGATGAGTCATCCCCTTGTTCCAATGGTGTTTCTGGCCATTTATATGCTGTCCTGAAGCGGTTGCGGAGGTGACTGACCATGATGGATCGGTCTTGTCTTGCTGATGTCACACACTGTGCACCAGGATGAGGACAGTCGCTGACCCTTCCTGTGGCTCTGTATTGGTTCCATATACTAGAAACTGTTGACTGCTGGACATGAATGTGTCGAGCAACTCTTTCTTGACTGATTCCACTGTTCAGTATACGGATGGCTTGGTTCCTCTGATCATTCATTAGATGTAGCATTTTAATTGACAGCCTCACAACAAAGGTAACCTGTGCTTTTATATACATGTTGCATGTACAGCTTGGTTTGTTTTAATAACAATAATCTTTCTTGTCCCGTATCCAGGAAAATTCCTCTTTGGTGACACCTTAAGTTCAAACATCATGAAAAAATCATCATTTTGGCCCCATCTCTCAGTGGTGAAGAATCACTTTAAGGATTAAAAAATTCTCGGATCTGGCCCCATCTCTCAATGGTGAAGAATCACTTTAAGGATTAAAAAATTCTCGTATCTAGATCTGGATTTGGATCCTCAGAAAAATCAAATCGATTCATCCTTGTCACACACCCAACGTGTCTACCAAGTTTCGTTCTAATCCATCCACAACTTTTAGAGATATCGTGATATATATCAGTTTTGACCCGAGCTCTCAATGGTAAAGAATCACTTAAAAAACAATTGCAATGATCGGATCCCGATCCAGATCTTCACCAAAATCTAATGAGTTCGTCCTTGTCACACACCCAACCTGCCCACCAAATTTCAATGGAATTTATCCACAACTTTTTGAGATGCAGTATGTTGCACACAAACAAACAAACAAGCAATCATAGACTGGTACTTACGAAATCGTCAACTTGACCTCTGACCTTGTCTAATAAAAGCTGTCTCTAGAGAAGGTAGCGACGCAAACCAGAAGTTTCTACGATGATTCTGTACCAAACCATCAAAAATATAATGTTTGACCTCACTGTGACTTTGATGTTTGACCGATTTTGACCAAAATCGAATCAGCGCAAGCCATCACCCTACTGAATCACGTGGTGTAATTTGACATTGGTAGCTTCTTCCGTTCTCGAGTTACTGCGGATTAACGTAACGTAAAGGTCACACTCGACGCCCCCCCCCCCAACTCGAAAGGATGCCAGGGCGAGCGCCATGACGTCAGCGCGCACACGCAAAACCTTTACGTGACTCAACGACGCGTCTGCTCGAGCGCGCTGCACCACATGACGAGCCGTGACGCGGCGGGTGAAAATTTTTTATACAATCTTAAAACGTCTCCAAAACATCCGATTTTTACCAGAATTTCGACAACTGAGTGTTAAGCGTCCTAAGCGATCGCAAAAACCGAAGACAAAATTAAAATCAAAATTAAAACGAACTTGTAACGTCGACTGAAGCAAAAATACTCCATTTCTCCACAGGAATTTGTGGAATTATTTAATATTATTTTATCAAAGTCATAAAACCGTAATATTCGGCCATCCACAAACAATCTTTACACCATCTTTACACCATCTGACGGCTTAGCGAGTCAGGCATGCGGCGACAAGCTTTATTGGGATGAAAAATGACTTTTAAACACCATCTTTATCAAAAACATCGTCAGCGCGCACACGCAAAATCTTTACGTGACTCAACGACGCGTCTGCTCGAGCGTGCTGCACCACGTGACGAGCCGTGACGCGGCGGGTGAAATATTTTTATACAATCTTAAAACGTCTCCAAAACATCCGATTTTTACCAGAATTTCGACAACCGAGTGTTAAGTGTCCTAAGCGATCGCAAAAACCGAAGACAAAATAAAAAACGAAGTTAAAACGAACTCGTAACGTTGACCGAAGCAAAAATACTCCATTTCTCCACAGAAATTTACGGAATTATGTTTGACCTCACTGTGACCTTGACCTTTGACCGATTTTGACCAAAATCTAATCAGCGCTAGCCATCACCCTCCTGAATCATGTGGTGTAATTTGACATTGGTAGCTTCTTCCGTTCTCGAGTTATCGTGCCTACAAACAAACACACAAACACACAAACAGAGGACGGAAGTCATCAATATACTTACGAAATCTAAACAAGAAAAAGACGTCATGCAGAGCACTAAGTCAATCATTTGAAAATGACGATTTTAGAAATTCGGCCTACGTTGACCTTATGGCAGATGTTGACCTCAAAAATATTTGCTAATTGAATTCAGTGACATGATTTGCAAATCCTCTTAAAATTTCAAGTCAATGGGATGAAAATTGAGGATTTTAGAAATCTCACTGAAGTCAATAACCATTGGCCTATGTTGACCTTTTGGTCCATATTGACCTCAAAAATAATTGGCTACTTGAATTAATTGACCTGGAATATATATCCCCTTCAAATTTCAAGCCAATCAGATGAAAATTTAGGATTTTATAAATACCACCTAAATTGTTGACCTTTGGCCTATGTTGACCTTTTGGCCTATGTTGACCTCCAAAATAATTGGCTGGTTGAATTCAGTGACCTGAAGTGTAAATCCTTTTCAAATTTGAAGTGAATCTGATGAAAATTGAAAATTTCATAATTTCGGCCTATGTTGACCTTTTGGCCGGTGTGGACCTCAAAAATAATTTGTGGTTGAATTCAGTGGCCTGATGTGAAAATCCTCT
Organism: Eptatretus burgeri; assembly: GCF_056783735.1. NCBI lineage: Eukaryota > Metazoa > Chordata > Myxini > Myxiniformes > Myxinidae > Eptatretus > Eptatretus burgeri. The sequence continues at coordinate 18,787,614 of NC_140973.1, forward strand.
TCAAATTTCAAGTCAATGTCTGTTCGGTGTTAACTCTGCATTGTGTTCTTGCTATAACTGTAAATACGTGCTTGTCTGAGTGTGAATTAAAAGTGCTTGTCAAACTGTTTCCCGTTTCGTTGCGTCCTTTCCTCTGGTTGACATTTCCATCTTGCATCACGTAAGGGATTGGTAGAGGGTATAGACATCCAGTAAGTAATCTGAACCATCGAGGTCGGCGATAACACGTTATCGGCGTTATCCTCTGAGCATGGAACGAGCCGCTTAAGCGGTTCGTGTCCGGAGCCGACCTGCGGCGTGGTACAACTCGGTACGCTACCCACGCGGGTACTTAGGTATATCGACATTCGGCGATTCACCCTATTTCGCGCGGGTAGAATGCGGACTAGGTTGTGGTGAGGTTAAACCCCCACCCGTGACTGGCTCCTGGCGGTAGTTCCAGGAGGGTCACGACTGAATTGTCCGTTCCGGTGGGCGACGGGGCTGCCATTGGAGGTACGCAGCCGATCGCATGCCAGGCGGGCGAAATTCGTAACTATATATATATATATATATATATATATATATATATATATATATATATATATATATATATATATATATATATATATATTTAACCTGGCCAGCCAGTTCGTGAAAACTTGGGCCAAAAATATTCCTGAGCCAACCTGCACATGAACCTGGGAATAATTGGGGCCTTTAAACAAGCCGTAGGAATATCTTGTGTCACTGAAGACCATAGCTTTGGTGGTCATTAATGTCTGAAAGGTTTCTTAACAAAATTTTAATTTCATCTGGGCTTCTTGTGAGATGAGGATCTGAGGTTCTGGCATTTTAAGTCTATGTTTAAACTTTATATTTTAAGCCAACCCCTATATGACAGGGGGGGCAGGGGTTATACCTGTTGTCAGGTTTGTTTCTACAATTAGAGCCCAAATTTTTTATTGGTACCCCACAGTTTCTTAGATCCCTAGGAGTACTAAGCCACCATAACACGTTTTTTGGAATCGCTCAGTTTTGTCAATGTGGAATCTCAAAGACTGCTTTGCCTTCCAAGATGTTCTTGCATCATATTAGTGTACCTGTATTGAAGTTATGCACCTGATATTCGATTAGTGTCCTTGACCTACTTTTTTCGGATTGTGACCGAATTAACAAAAACACCTTTTTGATCATAACTTGAATAATTTTCCTCTGATTTTCATGATGTTGAGTTTTGTGGATATATATTGCAGATGAGGACACATTTTCTTAATTTACACTCTATGTCTAAACGTTGAAGTTCAAGGTCACACGGCAGTCTGAAAATAGTGTGGCCATCATTAGATTGCGGGCCAATTATAAGTTGCAGGAGATCGCCAATTGTAAGCAGGGGGCGGGGGGCGATCACTCACATCTGGGATATTCATTTAATTGCATCTCATTGTGTGAAAGATATGCAACCTCAAAAATATTCACAAGTTAATGAACAAATTGATTTTGTTTAAAATTCCATGACCTCTGGAATAAATTTTATATTTGTCTCTACTCAGTTTCTTTTATCAGATATGAGGGCTGACATGATGGCCTAGAGGTATGCACACTAACTTCTAAGCCGTCTAGCCTGAGTTTGAATCCCGACCCAACTATAAACAGTCATCCTGGTGTTTCACAGACAGGGTGCTTCATCAATGTGTGTGCCATCCCTCGGATGGATGGTGAAATGGCATCCCGTCTGCTAGCATTCGTTGGTAGGCATTACTTATCCCATGGTGTCCTTTGCGAAGAGTCGGCGAGTTATCGCCGGCACAATGAACAAATTCGAACCAGCAGAGGGCATTGCATCAGCGGCATAGCCGTGCTCTCAGCCATTGATGCTACCCCGCAGCTTTGTGCTGTACATGAACAAAGAAGAAGATCAGATTTGAAACATTTCTCAGTCACTTGTGAAAACAAAACAATGTGTGCTGTTAAAGATGGTGTGACTGGACTTTTTAAAGGTACAGGATCCATGGTCGGACATGCTCTCCTGGGAATTTCCAGGCAAGTCAATATGATGTCCTTTGATACAGAGATTGCTGTTACCACTGCCTCTCCTTCTCTTCTCTTCCACAGATAATAGACCTTATCAACAACAGCAAGCATTACACAATACACAAACTGCTGCCTTTCCACCATTATGTTGCTTATTTGCGACAGCGGGTTCACCCCTCTGGCCACTGGAGCAAATGGAGCCAGAAAGCGAGGAATCGAACATCCGAGAAAGGTACGGCAATCCCAGCTTGGTTCTGAGCTAGATTCCAGCATGAAGCACATAATTGAACATCCTTACTCTCACAACTACACATACCAACCTGTATATTCATATTGTGAAGGACCACCCTATCTGTATATATTTATGTGGCATATACTACAGTCTCCATGACTGCTCTAGATACAGTCCTTGCCTTCAAACTCAGGTCTATTCCAAACCTAAACCTCAGTTTGGCATTCCTTTTCTCCATTTAATTTGCTTTGTGAAATTTTGAAGCTCAGTGCAACTCCAATGAGACAGTGCCCTTTATAATTATTTCGGATAATGTGTCCACCGAATCAAATGTTCTCACTGCTCCTAGTCCCTGCCAAGAGTCCAGATGTTTGGAGAGTCATTGATGTGAAAGAATCTGGACAAAGAGATGTCACAATATACTGGAAGGTATGGCCAAAAGAAACACTTTGGAATGTCCAACGTAAATATTCTAAACGCAATATTAAAATTTATTTAATCTCTCTGTGAATGCATTGTTGGACTAATCGGGAGAGCTTGTGCCTTTGCGGCTTGTGGCCCAGAACATGACGGAGAGAGAGCTGTCGGGTCAGCTTCAACGCTACAGGGTCGATGTGTGGCCGGGAAGCAGCGGACTTCGCAGAAACAGGACTGAATGTGAAAGCCTCGCTACAGAATGCCACGTACAGTTGGATAGTGGCAATTACACTATCAGTGTTTCAGTCGAAAACGGGGCTGGCTGGGGGAAAGAGAAAGGTTGGATTTCCATCCCATCTGCTGGAAGAATCGGTAAGAAACCCAATGAACTGAGCCAGTTTTATAATGGCACCAGTGGCGCTGGGCCCACACTCAGAAGGGGCCCTTTAGAACCAAAATTGTTTTTTAAGTGTACATATCGCCATAAATTTAGATAAAGAATATATATATATATGTATATATATATATTGCATAAAGCTCTATCTAACCACTGACTCACTGACTGATATTAAAGATCGGTACCTTCCGGGTGACGTAGAAAGCTGAAGTTTTGCATGCCGATGGACATCGAAGCAGGTACACTGAAAAAATTCACAGAATCATTGGACAACATCCATAAATGAAAATATAAATAAATGAGAAAAAAAAATGAAAAAAAATGCAGGTGAGTGATCCGAAACAATGGGGAAGCACGGTACTTTGGTGTGCCGATGGACATCGAAGCCGATACACCAGGAAAAATCACAGAATCATTTGACAACATCCGTAAATGAAAAATAAAAAATAAATGGGGGAAAAAATGAAAATAAATAAATGAAAAATCAAATGCAGGTGAGTGACCTGAGACAATGGGAAACAAGTTTTGCCTCCAGCTGTCTCATCTCAGCCATGTACACAGGTGTATAATTACCCCATGCATGCGAAGTGAAAAGCAGGCTGAAGCAATTGGTTCCCTTCTGTCTATCCGTCCATCCACAAACATCAGTTTATAATCGAGGAACAACTTCATATCAATTAAATGTTATATTTTGAACACAAATTGGAACACGAACCTGCAGTTTAGCAGTACTTTGGCACTGCATTTGGCCAGATTGTGCATGCACATTGCACAGAGAGGAGTTCGATCATTAGCTCACCTGGAACATAATTTCGAGGAGCTTATAGGATCGTGCATCGTCGGTCCGTCGGTCCATCCACAAACACTTGCAACTCCTTCTCTGAAACTATACACAAGATTTCGATGAAATTTCGCCACAACCTTCATCACCTGTGATGTACCAAAGTTTGGTCACTGCATTAAAAAAAACAACCAGAGCTATTTACTTTCTTCTCCGTTAAATATTTTGTGGATTGTCCACCTACCAGTGGTTCCCTGGTTGTCTTATCCAGCTGCTACCAGGTGAGTGCCCTTGGGTATTGCCCCTATTTTTATTTTAATTTTAAAAATGCCACCTATGGGTACTTACAAGTCTGTAAAATAACCCTGCCACCAAATAAAATGACCACAACCATTCATTTCCAAGCTTTTATATATTTATCTTTGAGAGAAAAAAAGGTTTCATTTTGTTTTCCCATGGGGAAGGATCCTCAATCACTTCTTGGCTTTGGCCACTGTCCTATATGTCATTGGATGTAATGGTGAGCCTCGAGGTGGGAATATGTTTGTTGAAAGGGACAGTTTTAGGTTTGAATCTACATGGATTCAGCTGCAGTTTGCACTGCTCAGTGATGTGTTGACAAAGATGCAGATGCACCATGACCTACAAAAACACATGAAGTACGATTGAATTAATTAGCAATCAGTGAACCCATCCGGGGTCGTTTAGTTTCGAGCGAAGGACATTGAAATGCTTTTTTGTTTTTCTCGACAAGATTGAGGAATCGTGGAAGGGCAGGCAAGGATATTAAAGTGCTTTTCGTTATACAGAGAACAAGAGTGCAGGCGTCATTAGCAAAAGCATCCAATCCTTCTGAAAGGACAGAATCTCTTAGTACATAATATTTTATTGCTCAAAGGACAGGCAATATGTAACACAAACAAAGTCAGGTCGACTGGATATGTAAAATCGAAGTCATCTCTTATTGCTGCAGAATCATCCAGACAAAATGTTGACTTCATGTTATAGTCTACCTGACCCCAATAAGAGATTGAGCACTCTTACCAGAAAGGAAAGGAGAGCTTATGAAGGGGTTACTTGATAGTTTCATCACACTCATTTTGAGTACAACCTCGTCAGTGGCACACCAGCTGATATAAACCTGATTGACTCATTACAATACTACATTCAAGGGTAGTTTAAACTCGACCTGGAGATATGTTGAGAAAAGGCAGAGTAAATGCAATAGGTCGATGAATAATTTTAGAGGGAATTTGTCTTTTGGTGTTGGTAACCAATATAATCACTTGTTTCATGCTTTAATGCAGGGGCTGAAAATCAAAATGGTGGCAAGTGAGATAACAAAGTCGGTAGAATGGTCTTATTTGCGTGCAGCACATGGCTGTGGGGCACAGCTGTGCCACTGATGCAGTGCCGCCTGTAGGTTAGAGAATGAATTTGGAATTTGTTCAGGGTGCTGACGATAACTCGCCAACTCTTCGCGAAGGACATCATGAGATCTTTGATACCCACCAACTAATGCTGGCACAAGGGACTCCAGGGTTAATGTCCCTCTGATGGATACACAGGCATTGATGCCTCACACTGCCTGAAAATCACCAGGACGTCAGTTTGTAGCTGGGCCATGATTCAAAGTTCAAACCCAGGCTAGACAACTCAGAGACGAGTGTGCACACCTTGGCTGTCCGAACAGCCCGGTGGAACACTGAATAATTTTGAAATTTCTGGCGAATGACAACATTAAGCTGATGGTAGTTTACAAAAGATTGGTTGCACAGTGTGGTGGCAATTGCTGGTCAAGGTGAAAAAAATAAATTTTCTTATAAGCAAAAAAGTCCAAGTCATATTCAAAGCACCTTCGTGGTAATTTTGTAAGCATGGCCATTTGTTATTATACTGATAACTTTGAGAATCCCTGTTGGTACAAGTGCTGACCTGAGGTCAGAACCAAGCTGTTAGGGTTGTGAGAGAAATGTGGCAAAATTTGGGGGTGGCAAAAATATATGAAAAAAACTGTTCATGAAATTACATAAGGACACAGCAGATGTGGTTTTCCTTTAATATGAACTGTTAACGGCCAGCTCCGCAAGCCAGGTGAACCCCATCTCTACCCCTGGGGACACCAAAAGTATGCCCCGCGATCATGCGTTAAAGTAAGAACCTCGAATGTCCCACCAGAACTGCTGGTAACGAAGTGTGGGTGCCATTGCAACATTTTTAGCTCTGCAATGCCACCTGAGCTCCGCTATCTTTAACTCCCCCGAGCGAACCCAGCACCAACCTCACACAGGCATCTTCTGGGGATCAGGTAAATTGTTCCTTCTCTGCTTTGTCTCGTCATATTCCCCCGATCTTTACTCTCTGTCATACAAATGGCAATAACCATGCGATGACAACCGCATTAAGCCGATGGAGGTATCGTGTTCGCAACGGGGTGGTGTGTAATTGAATTGTTTAATCACTGCAATACCTGAATGACTGAACTTGCTGAGGAATTGGAGATACTTTGAACCAGATCCGGTCTGTATTTCGAGAAACAGGAAGCAGTTCACATATGAAACAGACGATGAGCCTATTAAAAACCCCAAGGAAGAATTCAAAGTGAACCTTTTCTTTTTCAGTCCTTGACACAGCAATACAATCGGTTGAAGAACGATTCACACAGATCCATCAAAAATGAGTTCTGTGTTTGGCTTCCTCTAAGATGTTCACAGTTATGGAACAGAATAGAACATCAAAGCAAATTATGGAACACTGCTTGAAGACAGAGCAAGATTTACAACATGGGGACTCCAAAGATATTGATGTTTCCGATTTGTTCAGTGAATTTCGATCTGTTTCAAGACGAGTTCCAAAGTGGGCACGAGCACAAGATGATTTGAACTTTGTTTGAAAAATTAAGCTCACGGGTAATATGTTCCCATCACATTTTATTTATTGCTCTTCACATCCTCTTCACCATCCTTGATTCTGTGGCCAGTGGTGAGCGAAGCTTTTCCAAGCTGAAGTTGATCAAAACATCCATCCGTTCCTCAATGATGCAACAAACACTTGTTGGGAAATCCACCTTGTCAATACAACATGAAATTGCACAAAACATTGACCCGAAGGAACTTGTTTCTACATTTAGTAAACTGAAAGCACAGAAAGGACATTTTTTATAAATCCTAATTATCAGCTTTGGCACAGGAACATATAGTATGAGATCATGTGACAATGTGCATTTATTTGATTACATATCCTGTGAAAAGTAGAGAACAATGAGAATATACAATCAGTCTCATACAGTATTCTCCTTTTTCATGAAAAATAACCCTGTAATTATAAACGCAGAAGTTATATTCATGGTATATTTATTTTCCAAATTTAAAGTTGGGGAGGATGCAAAGCTGAAGGTTCACCAAGGGCACCTAATACCCTTGCACCGGCCCTACCTGAGGGACTCATGCTGACCTGAGTTTGTATCCCAAAAGGAAATGCGTCCGCTTCCATCTCTATCTTTATCCTTACAATAGGTCTGGAAGCTCCACGGGATGTCTCTACCAGATCGGCCGGCAACTCTGCCCTCAACGTATCCTGGGATGCACCGAGTCCAACAACATGCTGTCACCTTAAATTTGTGCTTGCTTGGGCAGGTTGTGAATGGAAAGGCAGACCTCAGGGCTGGCTTCATGTTGGACCTAAAATCAGAAGTTGTGTTGTACCAGGTGTGATGATATTCACTCATATTTCTCTTGTGCACCATGCTTACCTCGATTTTTGCTGACAGATTTATTAAACTGTACTTACGGTGTTCAGTTCACAAAATAAGCAAATCAAGGTCTACCACAGGCCTTTATCAACACTTGCATTGGATATTACAGAATGGGGAACTTGTATCTGATAGTAACACAGTTCTTTCAGTTTCAGTTTCCAGAAGCTTAGAATCCATGATTACTTATCATTGTGGTCTTCAGATGGAGTTGAATGCACAATCTCTAGGTTACTCGTCCACTGAATTCACCACGAGGCCAACACCATGCTTTTGAGATCGTTTCAAATCAGTGAAAATTTGTTTGTCCACAAATTGTACGCAAACAAATAAATATGTTAAATCATTATAAAGTACTGTACAGCAGAATTTTTTGAATGAAGATGTGTAACAGAATTTCCCTCTACCCAGGGTTGGAACCAATGAGGTGTTACAAAGTGTCTGTTCATGCATCATACTCTGTCGGAGATAGTGAGGCAGTCAGTGTGTCGGACTTTTCACAAGAGGGGGGTGAGTTGTGCTCTCTTTATCCTTGATATGTAACATTGCTAAATGTAATACATCTGCTCAAATGTAAATCAGAAAATACCAGCCAACAATGATGACAGCCTCAAGAGCAGCTATTATTCTGATTGTTCTGTCTTTCTTGTCTACCAGTACCTCTGATGGCCCCGAATATTACCACTTTGGAGCCTGGTAAAACCTGGCTCTTCCTTTCCTGGCATTCTCTGCCGATGGACACAGCTCGTGGCCATGTGCTGCAATACATCGTGAACCTGCACAAGCAACCTCCTGACAAATACGACGGAAAAGCACAGAGTACAGGAATTGCAAGAAACATCTCTAATCACATTCATTAATAAGGCACCAGCAAATTTAGATGTCAGATGATAACTGTATATACTGTTGAGAAATAAATAAATAGAGGGTGTCCCAAAAAAATGTACTCACTCTTTAAATGATAATAAATGCGTTGTTTATTGACTTAGAAACAAGATGAATGGTTAAATGTGTAAATGGATAAATGCATGTTTACAAATGTTCAAACTGACGACCATCACGTTCCAAACACAGCCGATAAGGCGGACCAATGGATTAATGTTGGAATGTAACTTTTCCAATTAATTCGCTTCAAAATGCGATGGGCGCTTGATTTTAGGATTCCTGTCTCACGAGCCATTTTGTCGTACAGATTTCCGTGGGGATAGGTGGAGGGTTTCCAGCAATTGATTTTCCTTTGCGAGGGTGATTGATGACCGTGGTCTTCCTGATCACTCCTTATGGACGTTATGCACAGTTCCATCTGTTTCAAACTTATCTCGGATGCGAGCAATGGTGCGTCGCGTTGGTGGATCTTTGTGAAAATGTCTTCTAAATTGTCTTTGCACTTCCATGATGTTTTTGTGCTTCCAGTAGCACTTTATGATAAATTTTCTTTCTTCAAAACCTAGTCGTACTTCTGCCATTATTAGGGTCAATTTGCTCTGAAAATAATTGAAAAATTCAATGAGTTATGAGGAGCCAAAATGTGAGTACATTTTTTGGGAGACTGTATATGTGTATAAAAAATATATATATATATATATGTATATATACAAATATATATATATATATATATTGTATATTTATATATACATATATATATATATATATATATATGTATATATACAAATATATATATATATATATTGTATATTTATATATACATATATATATATATATATATATACTGTATATATATACTGTATATATATATATGTATATATATATATATATATATATATATATATATATATATATATTTGCAGGGATACCCGTGCTCCACACAGGAATCCCATGGATAACGGCGGGTCTGAAGGAGTATATGTCACAGTTAATTGTAAAATTGTAGAGGCTGCCACCATTATTTTTTTTTTCGTCAACACTATAATATTATATTTTCCCCGCCATGTTTTATATGCAGAAGACTCGAGTTCAAAAATGTTAAGATTTATTGCCGCATCAGATAAAAAACCATAATGCCTCAACAATGTGAGGTTGGTTTCATGTCATCATTTGCGACTTAATTTATACGTCAGGCATAACCCAGCCTGGCCCAGCGTATTTGATTTATTTACGTCTGTTATCCTGATAAAAAATTATGTTATATTATGTATACGAAGTTACAACGTACCGACGCCCATAACCATTCTATAAAATATTGTTGTGGTTGACCAAATTCGCAAACCACCATTCAGGTCCCTTAGGTGAGATATCTCTGTAAGTATATGTGTAGTTAGGCCCAAACCCGTTGTCTAGAGGGAATAAATGTCATTCATGCGGGCTGCGACTCTTCAGGATAGCCGTTTTTCTTTTACTATCTTTATTTTGGACCAGCCGCCATTACTACCACCACTAACCACGTCTCAACAGCCATCACAACAACAACCACCAACCACAACGCCGCTTCACAACAACAACCACCAACCGCAATGCCGCTTCACAACAACAACCACCAACCACAACGCCGCTTCACAACAACAACCACCAACCACAACGCCGCCTCACAACAACAACAACCAACCACAACGCCGCTTCACAGCAACAGCCACGACCTTTACCGTCACAACTCGCCACCATCGCATCCACACCATCTCGCGCAACTCGTGGGCACCGATACTGGACTCGTGTAGGGCGCGCACCGAGCAGCGTGTTCAGAAACATCACAGACTTTCCGAGAAAAACGGATCAAAAACGACTCACGCCCACTTTTGTTCCGTCCAATCGGTGAGCGAGGGGCGATTTGGCCCCGCCTCCAGGGCGTTGGAGGGCGGTCGCTATATGCAAATACATGGATCAAAAAGCATTCACGCCCACTTTTCCTCGGGCCAATGGGGAGCCAGTTAGAGAGGTGAAGGGTCGGAGGCAGAGGGTCAAGGGTGAAAGAGCGAAGCCACGGGGCTTATATAAACGGCTGCGTTCGTCAGTAAAGTTGAGTGGTGCGGAGTTCAAGAGAGTCGTCGGTGGAGCTGGAAAGAAGTGGGAGAAGTCAAGAGTGAAGAGTTGGGACGAGCCAAGAGAGGAGACGGAGAGGGCGAGTAGACGGAGCTGTGGAGAGGTGACGGCGGCGAAGGCGGACGAGGGGGTGCTCGCGTCGGTGCCGGGAGCTGCACAGGGAGAGGCCAGTAACGCGACCGAGGTCGAGGAGGAGACGCTCGCCGCGGGACCCGAGACAGGGTGATATCCTCCTTCCCCCGAGCATCAGCAACCCCCTCCTGTTTCCCCCCGCGCTGAGATAGTGCGACAAAGGGGGCCCCTTTCCCACCCCCTACCAGACACTGTCCGCGAGGCCCGCGGAGTTGAGGCGCCACCGCCGCTCTGCGTCACATCATCAGACGGGTAGGCCCGACACGGTCTCGGCCCCAGGCCCGTCTACCCCCCTCATCCTGGAGGGTGGTTCTCTTTTCTTTTGCTTTGGGAATATGTGTTGTCGGCGCCGTCTGTGAAGTAAAATTGTATAAGTGTTGCCGTGTGCCCGGTAGTCGGTTAGATCTGCATTGTTGCATTTGCTTTTTGTGTAATATTGCATTGTCTTCTTCTTTTACATGTGCTTTTGGTGGAATTGTATACGTGTGCTTTCCGTTCATCGCGAAATAAATGTGCTTATTGTTGAACTGTTTTCCCGCTTCGCTTCGTCCTTTCCTCTATTGAATCTCCATCTTGCTTCACGTAAAGGGTTGGTCGTGGGCTAAAACGCCCGATAATTAATCGAACCGTCGAGGCCGACGAATAACACCGCTCGGTTATCCCGATAGTACGGAACGGGTCGCTTAAAGTGGCCCGTGTCCGAAGTCGACCTGCGGCGAGGTGCGATCGCCCGGTCTACCCTCCGTGTGGGTACTTAGGTAGGTCGAATTTGGCGAGCAACCCTATCCCACGCGGGGGCCGATTGGCACGATCGTGGTGAGACCGAAAGGTCCACCAGTGACTGGTTCCCGGCGTTAGTCCGAGAGGGTCACGACTGGATTGTCCGTCCGGTGGGCGACGTGCCGCGATTCGAGTTACGTGGCCGTCAGCACGCCGGCGGGCGCGAATCCGCAACACTGGTGTCAGGAGTGGGATATAAACTCATCGCCCTCCTCGCAGCACTGGTATCGGAGAACGGGAAAACGGGCTCTCCTGTCTCCAATTAAATTCACGGGAATCGGTCCAGGGGTGAGAGGAGCGACCCCCGATTCCCTCCAAATTACGAGCGAGCTAAATTAACCCTTTAAGAGAAGCAAGATGGCGTCTCAAGGCGAGCGGGAGCTGGGGGTATTAGAAATGGATGTAGAATGTGTAGAATCCAAGGCTCAGGATGAAATCCCCGTGCAGGAAATGGTGGTTGTACAGGAACATGAACTCGTCCAACTGAACCCAGAGCCCGAAATAGGTGCGGCAGCGGCCGCGGTGTATGACACCTCCCCTCCCCCTCTCCACCAAAACCCTTCCCCAACCCCTGCCGAAACGGCTCACCCAAGCGCACCCAACATGGACCAGCTATTCACCATGCTGGCGGAAATGACAGCGAAGATAAATGCGAACATGAACGAAAAGATGGATACAAATACAAATGAAATGAAAAACGAAATAAAAGGAATGAACGAAAAGATGGATGCGAATACACAGCAAACGAACAAGCAAATAAACGGAATGGAAGCAAACATGAAGGAAGAAACGAAAAAGCTGCGGGGTGAGACGCAGAACATGGGCCGATGCCTGCAGGCGGGCATGAAGGCCGTTAGCAGGGAGCTTAAAATGGCGACTCCACGTGTGGGAGCGAACGAGCTGGAAGGGGGTGCAACGGCTGACAGGCCCGCGGTGGAGGCGGGTGAAAAAATAATTCGGGGGGCGTGTTGGGTGAGGGTCGTGACGATGACCGAAAGGGAAAAATTAAATGGGGAGACCAAAACGTGTGAGACGAGACACGAGGTGACGACAAAGGAAATAATAATAGTTGAGACAAGGGAGGTAAAGGGTGAAGAGGTGACTGAGTTGGCAGAGACACGGGAGATGGGAACGATAGAGGGAAGACTGCACGATGAAGACGGGGTAAGTGACGCACACACACACACACAGAGGTCGTGGAGGACAATGGGGGTGAGCTCGCGGACTGGGTGGAGGCCCGGTGCGAGCAGCTGGATGGCCTCCTCCAGGAACGAGGGGAGGGAGTATTCCCCCTTGAGGCGAGTCACGACCAGGTGAGTTCGGTCGTGCTTTGCGAGGTTGAGGGGAGGAGTGCTGCGAACGGGTGCACGGAGAGCTTGGGGGGTATAGAGGCCCCGGAGACCCTTGTGGGGACACGAATCCCCAGTGTGGTTGTCCCTGTGTGTGTGGTTCAAGGCGTGAGTGCGTCCCCGTGTGTGGAAGCGACCCCGTGTGTGAGTGGTGTGGTGGCGATGGTGCCGGAGTACGTGCTTCCCAGCACGCCGTGTGTGGATGAGGAACCGTGTGTGGAAGAGGCCGTGTGTGTGGATGAAACGGCCAGTGTGGATGAGGCACCGCGGGTGAGTGCCCCCGCGTGTGTGAGTGAGGGACCGTGTGTGGATGAGGCACCGCGGGTGAGTGCCCCCGCGTGTGTGAGTGAGGCACGGTGTGTGAGTGAGGCACCGCGGGTGAGTGCCCCCGCGGGTGTGAGTGGAGTGGTTTGTGTGAATGGAGCACCACGTGTGAGTGGTATGGTTTATGCAAGGGAGACCGTGTGTGTGAGAGAGCGGTATGTGAGGGAGATGTCGGTTGGCATGCGGGAGCACGCAGCCGCGTCTCCCGGTGTGAATGTAATGGAATGGACTGTGAGCGTCGTAACACGCAGGTGTGCGTGGGTCGAATGGCGACGACGACGGCGACAGAAGAAAGAAAGCCGAGTAGCGGCTGTAGTTGTTTCGGGGACCGTGCCGGGTTCACCCAGCAGTGAGCACTAGGTCCGTGCTGTGCAACGCACGAGGCCCCCACGTGCTCGCTTGCGAGAGTGAAGTCCCGGTCCGGAAACGCACGCGGTGGATTTGCCGATCCCGCGGACGGACAAAGTTTAGGCAGGATTACGGATTTGGACCGGACGGGTTCTCCACGCGATCGTGTGTGTTAAGCTCCAACGGGCAAAGCACATGTGTTCGCGTGGGGAACCCCTCGAGACGTGGGGCTTGTGTTTTTTTTATGCGCACGGTGACGTCATGGCTGCACGCGGGGTTGGAATCCGGCAGGAGGGGTATCCCTGCCGGATGGTACCGTCCAGGGAGGGACGAGGTACACGTGCAGCTGCATGACGTCACGGGCAGGTGCAAAGTGCGCGAGTTGCCGCGCTGGTGCTGCGCATGAAAAAAAAAAAAAAACAGTAAGCCTCACTTTCGGGTGCACAGGATTCCTGGGCAAGGGGTGGAAGACCCCCTTGACGCAGGGCACAGGATGGAAACTAATTAGGGGGAAGGGTTAGCTTAGTTAGACCGACTTCATGGGGCAGGGGTAAGTCCTCATGGAGTCCGTGGAATGGATTAGTCAGAGGGATTGTAGCCAGATTTAGGTTGGGAAATAAAATGATTTTTTTGAGTTAGAAGACAGTGACAGACTTGTGGATGTGTAGTGGGGACGTAGTTTAGCTACGTAGTGTTAAAAGGAACGTGCTGTAGTTTAAGGGACGACGTGGGAGCACGAGTTAGTTAGGGGAGGTAGTTAGGAGGATGGCAGAGTTCAGCGGTGTGTGTGTTGAAGATTTGGTGAGTTGTGAGGTGAGCACTTGTTGAGTGAGTGAGGCCAGCGGGTCTGTGTGTATGGAGCGAATGGGGACTGCATGGTGCGATGAGTGATTGGGGGGAGGAGTGACTCCCGCCCAAGGGACCCCCGGGGTCAGTGTAGAGTGAGTTAGGGGGTTAGTCAAATTGAAAAATGGAGGTTGTTTTGTTGTTGGTGGAAGTGTAGGCTCGAAACCCGTTTGGAGGGGTGCAGGAGCCCTGTTGACGGGCTGGGAGCGTGGCTGCGAAAAGTGAGTATCGCTGAGTGGGTACCCCGGGCACCAGGCTAGTCGGCCGTGGTAGGCCAAGGGCCCATGGGGGGCCGGGATAGCGTAGTGGGCACGGGTGCGCCTGCTTGGTGCGGGGGCCCGGGGCGCCATTAGCCGCGTGGGCAGTGTTGTGGGCACGGGTGACCCTCGGAAAGGGGCCTGGGAAGCCAGCCTGCCACGTGTGCGTTTCAGGGGAGGTGCCATGGGGGCACTCCCCGGTGTTAGGGAGCTGGTAGGCTCGGAGGCAGTGTAGTGCCCGGGGGTGCCATCGTCGGAGAATCGGCAGAGGGTCGTGCCTGCCGAAGGGAGCCACGTGTCCCAGCCATGAGACCGTGTGAGGGCACGGAGAGAAAATTGGGGGGCGAGGCCCGAAATTGTGAGGACACCAACACAGGCGACGGGAATCTGGGTTGTTAGAACCAATAGTTTAAGCGAGAGGCGCTTGTTGAAAGCCCCGGGGTAGTTTAACAGTTAAATGGATAGGGTAGATTAGGAAGTGTACCCTTCCGCACCATCCATCCCCTCGCTCTCGTTGTGGGCCGCTGGACCCACTTTGGTTATAGATCGCTGAACTCTGGGGAGGCCATCCTGGGGCTTCGTTGGGCCTCGACACAGGACGTTAGCTCTCCATTATTCCCCTCCGGGAAGGGAACGTAGGGGTTGGGAGTAGGCTAGGTGACAGGATAGGTTAGCCGAACAAAGACGATAAAGGGGGTTAGGGGACGATTTATAGTGGGGAAGTAAAAAAAAAGAAAAAAAAGAAAAAATGAAAATAAGTTGGGGCTAAAATGGGGTTTGGACAGATTAAGGGAGTTGGTATAGACAATGACAGGCAAAGGCGATAGGTTGGGAGGGAGACCGTAGGGTAGGTCCGAGCCCGCCTTCCGAGTGGCCAGCACCACCGCACTCCCTCCACCAACCTCCACTGAACGGCAAAGGCTGGCCAGCTTCATCTGCTGGCTGCGTTGCTGCAAGGCAGAGGCCGGCCAACTTCATTGGCAGCTGTTGTTTTGCTGCAAGGCCTGTGCCGGCTGGATCGTCTGCAACTGTTTTTCTTCAAGGCCCGTGCCGGCCAGTTCGTCTGCCGGCTGTGTTTGCCTGCAGCGGCCTTATTCTGCAGGCTGTGTTTGCCTGCTGCCTTTGCCATGCCATGCCCACTGCCCCTGCTCACCAGCCCCCGTTCAATTTTTGCTTTGCCCCCCCCCCCTGTTCATTGCCATGTGCGCCATGATCGTAAAAGCAACAGTTTGCAAGCTACAAGAACTGCCCTGTTGGCAGCTACAACACGGGCCTGCAGTGGCGGCCCGTGCACCGTGTTTCCATTCATCCATCCATTCGTTGTGTTCATTGCGTGTGCCACTTGAGCTGGCACGGAGACTGTGTTTGTGCAGCCCATGCACCGTTGTGGTTCACTGCGTTCAGTTCAAACCATTCATCCATCCATTCGTTGTGTTCATTGCGTGTGCCACTTGAGCTGGCACGGAGACTACGTTTGTGCAGCCCATGCACCGTTGTGGTTCACTGCGTTCAGTTCAAAAGGGAAGGCCTTGGACTGCGTGTGAGCAGCCGGCCACATTCCCTGTCACCTGCATTGTTTGAGCCAGAGACTGCATGCGGGCAGCCTGGCTCCCTGCTTACTGCTTTCTTTTTGCAGAGTTCATTGATCCTGGGCCATGGTTTAGTGTAAAATTTGTAAGTTAAGGTTAAGATGTACTGTAAATATGAGTGCGCCCCCGGCATGTTTTTCTTAGCGCCGGCAATTTTATTTAAGTCGTCCGTGTGAGTGAGTTTGTTTAGGTAGTTACTCAGCCCTTAGGTTATTTATTTTGGGGACACGAATACCATGAATGTCGCACTCAGGGATCCGTAGGTAAAATGTCCTCGGGGAAAACTACACATGATGGCACACGAAAATTTGACGACTCGGGACGAGTCTGTAAAAAGGGGAGGGGGTAGTGTTGTGGTTGACCAAATTCGCAAACCACCATTCAGGTCCCTTAGGTGAGATATCTCTGTAAGTATATGTGTAGTTAGGCCCAAACCCGTTGTCTAGAGGGAATAAATGTCATTCATGCGGGCTGCGACTCTTCAGGATAGCCGTTTTTCTTTTACTATCTTTATTTTGGACCAGCCGCCATTACTACCACCACCAACCACGTCTCAACAGCCATCACAACAACAACCACCAACCGCAACGCCGCTTCACAACAACAACCACCAACCACAACGCCGCCTCACAACAACAACCACCAACCACAACGCCGCTTCACAACAACAGCCACGACCTTTACCGTCACAACTCGCCACCATCGCATCCACACCATCTCCCGCCACTCGTGGGCACCGATACTGGACTCGTGTAGGGCGCGCACCGAGCAGCGTGTTCAGAAACATCACAGACTTTCCGAGAAAAACGGATCAAAAACGACTCACGCCCACTTTTGTTCCGTCCAATCGGTGAGCGAGGGGCGATTTGGCCCCGCCTCCAGGGCGTTGGAGGGCGGTCGCTATATGCAAATACATGGATCAAAAAGCATTCACGCCCACTTTTCCTCGGGCCAATGGGGAGCCAGTTAGAGAGGTGAAGGGTCGGAGGCAGAGGGTCAAGGGTGAAAGAGCGAAGCCACGGGGCTTATATAAACGGCTGCGTTTGTCAGTAAAGTTGAGTGGTGCGGACTTCAAGAGAGTCGTCGGTGGAGCTGGAAAGAAGTGGGAGAAGTCAAGAGTGAAGAGTTGGGACGAGCCAAGAGAGGAGACGGAGAGGGCGAATAGACGGAGCTGTGGAGAGGTGACGGCGGCGAAGGCGGACGAGGGGGTGCTCGCGTCGGTGCCGGGAGCTGCACAGGGAGAGGCCAGTAACGCGACCGAGGTCGAGGAGGAGACGCTCGCCGCGGGACCCCAGACAGGGTGATATCCTCCTTCCCCTGAGCATCAGCAACCCCCTCCTGTTTCCCCCCGCGCTGAGATAGTGCGACAAAGGGGGCCCCTTTCCCACCCCCTACCAGACACTGTCCGCGAGGCCCGCGGAGTTGAGGCGCCACCGCCGCTCTGCGTCACATCATCAGACGGGTAGGCCCGACACGGTCTCGGCCCCAGGCCCGTCTACCCCCCTCATCCTGGAGGGTGGTTCTCTTTTCTTTTGCTTTGGGAATATGTGTTGTCGGCGCCGTCTGTGAAGTAAAATTGTATAAGTGTTGCCGTGTGCCCGGTAGTCGGTTAGATCTGCATTGTTGCATTTGCTTTTTGTGTAATATTGCATTGTCTTCTTCTTTTACATGTGCTTTTGGTGGAATTGTATACGTGTGCTTTCCGTTCATCGCGAAATAAATGTGCTTATTGTTGAACTGTTTTCCCGCTTCGCTTCGTCCTTTCCTCTATTGAATCTCCATCTTGCTTCACGTAAAGGGTTGGTCGTGGGTGAAAACGCCCGATAATTAATCGAACCGTCGAGGCCGACGAATAACACCGCTCGGTTATCCCGATAGTACGGAACGGGTCGCTTAAAGTGGCCCGTGTCCGAAGTCGACCTGCGGCGAGGTGCGATCGCCCGGTCTACCCTCTGTGTGGGTACTTAGGTAGGTCGAATTTGGCGAGCAACCCTATCCCACGCGGGGGCCGATTGGCATGATCGTGGTGAGATCGAAAGGTCCACCCGTGACTGGTTCCCGGCGTTAGTCCGAGAGGGTCACGACTGGATTGTCCGTCCGGTGGGCAACGTGCCGCGATTCGAGTTACGTGGCCGTCAGCACGCCGGCGGGCGCGAATCCGCAACAATATCTACATAGCCCATAACCATTTATTTATAAAATATTATACACATACGCCATATGCCATCACCATTCTATTTATATCTGTAATATGTATGTATACAAACCACCACCACCATTTTTTTTATTTCCCACCACCATTTTTATTTTTCACCAGCAACATGTATTTCCTTCATCGCACATCCTATTCCCGTTTATGAAATAACTGAAGTAGCTCAATAATTTTAGTGGAGTGCTCGAGGATAAACAATATTTGATGTCTTCCCCTCTGGGGCCAATATGTATAAAGCCTCCAATGATCCCACTCTGGAGCATCCAACATATAGCTGACCATGGGAAAAGCAAGGAGTGGATAATTCCAGCCCTGCTACTTTCAATGACTGTCCTTGTGCCTTATTGATAGACATTGCAAAGCACAGGCATACAGGAAATTGTAGTCTCTTAAATTCAATCGTTGAATTTGATGGAATGAGTGGAATTCGCGGAATGAATACATCTTCTCCTTTCGCACATCCTGTCATGATAGTGGCCTCAATTACATGTGGTAGTAGTCTTTTCACAATCAGTTTAGTTCCATTGCAAAGTTTTGGTGCATCTAGATTACATAATAACAAAATAGGACATCCAACTTCTTCCGGTTCCGGTTTTTCTTCCTTCTTCCGGTTCGGGTTTTGGAGCAGCAAGAGGTCTCCTTCGGGGCTCCCTGCTGACGTTCTCAAAGCTTTGTTTCCGGTTGTTATTTGTCCCGTTTTAACTGTTTAATTTTCTCACCTACATGTTACTGTGTGTTGCTAGTTCGGTTTTGTTTCAAAAATCGTGCTATTTTGTGAGTATTTTTGTCGACTTTCTTACGTGGTGCTTGAGGCCTAGGCCTAGGCTTGAGGCCTACCGGTTCCACTCGGTGTTCGATCGTTTTTTTTGTTTGTTTGTTTGTTTTTTATCCCCATTACCTTCAATTTCTATCCTCCCCATAACTTCAATTTTGATCCTCCCCACTTTCCAAACATCCCCCATTCTCCCAACTAATCTCTTTCTTATCTCAAAAAAAAAAAATAATAATAATAAATAAATAAATAAATAAATAAACAAACAAACAAACAAACAAACAAACAAACAAACAAATAAATACCCTACAACAACAACAACACGCTCACCTTCTCCCGATTCTGCTTCTTCTTCTTCCTCTTAACTTCCTCCTCGTCTTCTTCCTCAATTTTTTTTTACACTTCCATGACCTAATCTGTTGAACTCTCTCATACATTATTTTTAACAACAAAAACGATCTTATAATGCTTCATCTTCCTCTCTCACACATGTGGTACTCTTTACTGTTTCACAATGCACTACTCTTCTGCTATTTTAACAGACTGCTCTCATTTCGACCTCTCCTTCATTCCTTGCCTAAAAAATCCAACTATTACAGCGCTTCTTCTCTCCATGCTCTGAATTCGCCTTCATTGCATCCATCAAGAATTGTGTTAAATCGCATCTCTGACCTAAAACTTTTAAAAACCACAGTTTGCCATGGATGCTCGCTTTCCATCAACCATTCTTTTTTCCAACTTCAGTGCCAACTCACCCCCCTCACCCCTCACTCTCACTCTCAAAGCAACCATCCCACTCTTCTCCCTCCAAGCCTCCCTCTCACCTCTCTCAAAAATTCCCCCCTCACCTTTCTCCCACCTTTCATCCCCTCACTCTTCCTTCTCAAAGTTGCCCCCCCTCTCATCCACCAACCTGCCTCCCTCCACTGCCCTCTCACCTCCATCTCTTCACTCCACCTCCTCAAATCCTCAACTGCCTTCTTCCTTGTCTCTTGTCCCCCCTCTCCCCCAGTACCACAGAGCCTTTTCTCCTCCTCATTCGGCCCCCTCCCCTCGCTATTCTGCAATACCCCACGCTCCATCAGCACCCCTCCTGACCTGCCCCCCTCGTCCCTTGTCCTACCCTCCCCCTCCCCCTCCACCTCCTGCACCCAAAGCCTCCTCCCCTTCATCTTCATTAAAAGTGTGGACCTCAAATATCCGGGGCCTTCGCTCAAACCTTTCAGATCTTTCCATACAGGTTGCCACTGACAAACCAGACATTATCTGCCTAACAGAAACTTTCCTCTCCCAAGACGTGTCTGACTCCCAAGTATCTCTCCCTGGTTACTCCCTCTTACGGTATGACAGACCTGAGCCTCGTCCTGGTGGAGGTGTTGCTCTCTTCATCAAAGACTCTATTCCTCACTCTCCATGCACTGCTCTCACTCCCCCACACCCCCAGGAATACCTCTGGCTTCGGCTTCCCCTTCACTCCCACCTCATGTTTATATGTGTACTGTACCGTCCACCGAACAGTGATGACTCCATCTACACCTCACTAT
Organism: Eptatretus burgeri; assembly: GCF_056783735.1. NCBI lineage: Eukaryota > Metazoa > Chordata > Myxini > Myxiniformes > Myxinidae > Eptatretus > Eptatretus burgeri. Next base: position 18,808,352 of record NC_140973.1, read on the forward strand.
CCGAAAACATGGACCATCTTCTATCTTCTCATCCAAACTCTCTCTTCCTCTTATGTGGTGACTTCAATTGTCATCACGCCAGTTGGCTAGGTGTGGGTACCTCTCTCACCTGCCATGGCACCTCAGCAAAAGCTTTCTGCGACTCATTGGGACTGACTCAATCGGTCAACTTCCCGACCCGGATCTCAACCAATGGTCTTCTCTTCTGGATCTTCTGGATCTGATTTTGACAAATTTCCCTGACAATATCTGCTGCTCTTCCTTCGCTCCAATTGGTTCTTCTGACCACGTCCTTGTCAAAGTGGACATCTCTCTGGCTGTTATCAGAGAACCACCTCACCGCCGTCGAGTCTGGCATTTCACTCAAGCCGACTGGCAGGGTCTCCGAGCAGCCATCATACTGACAGACTGGTCTCCTATCACTACTTTCTCAAACATCAACTCATCCTGGGAATTCTTTCAAAGAAACTTGCTCTCCCTCATGCACAGATTTATCCCCTCTCGTGTTCAGTTGTCTTACCCTTCCTCCCGCCCTTGGTTTACTGAAGCATGTGGCGAGGCAGTTGTCCTGAAACAACTTGCCTTTGCCTCATGGAAAGCAAACCCAACTGAGGGCAATCTCAGTTCTTTCCAAAAAGCTCGGAACAAGTGTGTATCTACCCTCAGGAGAGCCAGAAAACAACATCTTTCTCATCTCAAGTCTGAACTCTCAAACCTCTCTCCCTCCTCAAAATCCTAGTGGCGTTTAATCAAATCTGTTTCTGGTGTATGTTCCCCCTCCATCCCCTCCATCCCCTCCCTTACCTCAAATGGCCGCACTGCTGATTCCACACGTGATAAAGCTGAATGTCTAAACTCGGTGTTTGCAGCTAAATCTTGTGTCCTAAACCCATCACTATCTCTACCCACTTTACCCAGTCGCACCCAACTGTCCCTGGACTCTGTATCCTTTTCTCCTGACAAGGTGGAGAGCTTGCTTTCAAACCTCGAGTCAGATTCTGCAACCGGTCCAGACGGCATCAGCCCACGTGTCCTCAAAGCCTGCTCTTCTGCTCTTGCTCACCCTCTCTCTGTTCTATTCACCCTCTCATTTGCCCAAGGTCATCTGCCATCTGCTTGGAAATCAGCAAACATCACTGCCCTGCATAAAAAAGGTGCAAAAACAGATCCCTGTAACTACAGACCAATCAGCCTTCTCCCAATCATCAGCAAGGTGATGGAATCCATCATCGCTTCAGACATGAAATCCTTCCTCTTCTCCAATGGCTTGATTTCCAATCATCAATTTGGTTTCAGACCAGGTCACTCTACCCTGGATATGCTGCTTCTGCTCTCCCATCAATGGATGGAGGTCCTCAATGCCAGACAGGAAATCCGAGCCGTATCCCTGGACATATCACGTGCTTTTGACACAGTCTGGCACCCTGCACTACTCACCAAACTCTCTTCCCATGGTATTCAAGTTCATCTCCACTCATGGCTCGCAGACTTCCTCTCCTGTCGCAGTCAACGTGTGGCCCTAAATGGAGTTCTTTCATCCCCTCTTCCTGTGCAGGCTGTAGTTCCTCAAGGTAGCGTTCTGGGCCCTGTTCTTTTTCTGGTTTTCATCAATGATCTCTCGGACTCTCTGGAAAATCCTCTATTTCTCTTTGCCGACGACTCCACCCTCTGCCGTACCATCTGTCATCCCTCAGACCGGCAAGCAGCAGCTTCTTCGCTCACTGCAGATCTGGATAAAATCACAAACTGGTCCAACACGTGGAACATGTCTTTCAATCCAGACAAATCTCACACTCTCACTATGTCTCTTCGAAAGGACCATTTACAAAACCCCCCCCATCCACTTTCTCAACAATCCTCTGGAAGAAGTCTTTTCTTTCAAGCTTCTAGGTCTCACTATCTGCCATGACCTTTCCTGGGAAAGTCACATTTCCAACCTCGCCTCAAAAGCCAGTCGCCGACTGGGAATCCTCTGTCGTGCTAAGTCCTTCCTCGGCCCTCTTGAGCTCCTGACCACTTACAAAGCTTTTGTCCGTAGCCTGATGGAGTACTGCTCTCCCCTCTGGGCTGGTGCTCCTGCCTCCCACCTTTCTCGGCTTCACGCTGTCGAAACCAGGGCATTTAAGATCATCGGCATCTCCCGCAATGAAGCTGAGTCTTTGGGCCTCTCACTCAATCACCGCAGGTTGGTCAGTGGTCTTTCTGTCTTCTACCGACTCCTCTCCAGCCTTGCCCCCCCTGCTCTCTCTGCGATTTGTCCCCACCACATTTCCACATGGCGCTCAAGGTCCGCCAACAACCCCCTTCTGGTAAAACTACCAAAATCACAAATCACTGCTCATCTTCACTCTTTCATTCCTCTTTTTTCCCACCTTTGGAATAAACTTCCTCACTCTATTCTTTCCCATTCTTCCCTCCAGGCTTTCAAAACAGCTGTTCACCACCACCTCTTGTCTTCCCCCATCCAAATCCTCGATCTTTTCTACCCCCGATAATCCACCCAAGCCCACTTCCTTCATTTCTCCTGCTTTCCTTCCTGAAAGTCCCTGAAATGTCCATCTTCTCTTCGCCATGTTCCCCGTCCCATCCCCATCCCTCTCCCTTCCACAGTTCACCTAATGTGTCTGTTCCCCACTGTTTTGTCCCTTCCACTCCCACCCCTCTTGTCTCATGCCTCCTTGCTGTGAGTTGTGTGTTAGCTCTCATACGAGCCTCGACTAAGGTATACAAAAAAAAAAAAAACTTTTAACGACAGATTGTATGGAGGCAATCCTGGTAATTCCAATGAGTTTAGAAATTCTGTGGGATAATGTATGGCTTGCTCAGTATCCAGTGTGGTGTCAATAGACTTGTGACTATGTTGTTCGCCTGGAACTACTTGTAATAACTGATGGTTTATTACACGGACTGTTTCATTAAGTGGAGCCAGGATTGTTCTTTCACAGAACCACTGTATGTTTTTGTAATTAGTCGCTAAATTGGGATACACATGAGCCTCTAATTCTTTCATAGATGAAACTATTGTACCACAGTCATCGGGAATAGATATTACATCATTTGTGTTCGGGATTTCACCATTTCCAAGTTTGAGAAGTAATTGTGCGAAATTGCCAGCATCTAAATCACCATATAATTTGACCCTCATAATTGTTGTTCGATGGATAGTTTGTACGAATGTCCAGAGGTATGAAGATTTTATACTGGCTTTCATTTCATCAGCTGGAGTGCCACTGGGTTCCTCAGGTAAAGTGTCTGAAATCGCCAGAAATAACCAGCGTAACTCCACCTTTCGGCAGGTCTACTCCTCTTAAATCTCGCATAGTTCTATCTAATGCTTCGAATGCATCCTTAGGCGACATTGTACCTTCATCCCAAACTATGAGGTCGCAATTCTTCAGCACTTATGCTGCCTCAGTGTGTTTGCCAATGCCACAAACCAGATACTCCATTGTAGCTAAGTCGAGAGGCAATTTGAAAGCAGAATGCGCTGTGCGGCCACCTGAAAGTAGTGTTGCGGCTATACCGGATGAAGCAACGGCTAATGCGATCTTTTTCTGGCTCCTCATCTTAGCAAGCAAAAGGTTGAGGACAAATGTTTTGCCAGTACCACCCGGGCATCCAAGAAAAATATCACACCACTTCCCTCTTGAACCGCTTCAGAAATCAATTGATATGCATTACTCTGATCCTGTACCAGAAGCGGCTCATTGTCAGAAACAAACTTTGCGAGAGTATCTGTGTTGTAGTTTGTTTTACGGAACCATTCTCTACTGATGGTTGCGCTTTCAGACCTAATAGAAGAGGGAAGTCCCCACTTAGTTAAATCTTTTCCGCTCATGTATAATACCAAATCTTCAATGTATATCAGAGCCTCATTGAACATATCTGGTGTGTACTGGATACAGTATAATATACATATGGTAATTTTTACATAGGCCTATACACTATAAGTAAAGGTTGGTCGACTTATGACCAAATCGACTTATGATTGGTCGGTCGGAACCGATCGTGGTCGTAAGTCGACGACAACCTGTATGTACAATAAAATATGACTTGTGTTAATCATGCATTAAAAGAGGCGTTTGTTGATGTGAATAGGGCCTATGATAAGTGTGTCGAATGCATAAGTCATAATTCGGAAACGGGACTTCGGAATTAACTGTAGCACTATTTTTTTCATTCTATTGCAAATGGCATTGGCTCCATGTCAATCGGCTGAACTTGAAAAATTAACGTTATGAAAAAGTGTGTCGAATGCATAAGTCATAATTCGGAAACCGGGAAGTCGGAAGTCATTGTCTTCAATTGACTGTAGCGTTATTTTTTCATTCTGTTGTAAATGGCGTTGGCCCCATGTCAATTGGCTGAACTTGAAAAATTAACGTTACGCAATCAGGTGATGACGTCATAATTCGGAAACCGGAAGTCGGAAGTACAATTCTTTTACATCGGGACACTCCCGGGTACATGTTCTATCAGCATGTGAAGTTTGGTGAGGATCAGTCCAGTACTTTTCGTGTGCATAGGTCACAGAGAAACACACACACGGACACACAGACAGACACACTTTCAACTTTATATATATATATATATATAGATAATGGGAGGAAATTACATGAGTCAGGGACGTAGCTTCTGTATTAAGAATATATACATACCTTCTCGATCCAATCACATCTCTGACCCATAATTATTATAGGGAATACCAAACTATAAACGATGACCAGTCCAGTGGCTGAGGGGGTGTGTAACGTTGGGATTCTATTGTATATTCTACTTGTAAATATCTGTATCTGCAGAGGAACATGGGTGGATTTTGAAACAGCAAAGGCATTACTTTGTGTCGCCTTTCTTGGTTGCTTTATGCAGCTTTCTTTGGGTGGAAGAACATTGGGTTTATTTTTGGAAATCCTGTAGCCACCTGGGGTAATTGATTAAGTGAGAGCTGATTGGTTATTTCCTCCAGTTATGGGTGAGAGATGTGATTGGGTTTTGTTATTTTTATGTTGACTGCTATTGACACATGGTACATGCTTGGGAGCCTTGGTGGTGCATGTTTCTGTATACATCGTCGCTGATGACTTGCAAGTAAGTGATTAAACGGGTCCGGGGGCTGAGGGGGTGTGTCGCATTGGGATTCTCATGTAGGTACTGCTTTTGAATGTCTGCAGCTGCAGAGGAACCCACATCGGGTTGGAAAGAGCAAAGGGCTCCCTTGTGTAGCTTTTCTTGGTTGCTTTATGCAGATTTTGTTGACTCGAAGAGCATGGGGTTAACTATATACAGTAAACAATATATATATATATATATATATATATATATAATTGACCCCTCCAATGCTCCTCCAGCCAAAGTAGCTGCATAAAGCAACCCAAGAAGACTTATGCAAGGTAAGTGCTAAGCGCTGTTTCGAACCCTTCCCAGAGTTCCTCAACAACTATAAAGATGCTCACACAGTTCACACACGACAATCCCAATGCTATGCACTCCCCTTAGCTACTGGACCGATTTCATCACTTATTGCCGAATCATCAGCGATAGTGTAGACAGCAATGCATACCAATGAGGCTCTCAATCATGTACCACGTGCGAATGTCAAAAGCAGTCAATATATAAATAAAGAAAGACCCACCCACATTTCTCACCTGTAAATGGAGGGAATAGCCAATCAGCTCTCACATAATCAACGACGCCCAGGTAGCTCGAATTATATAAATGATTGACCCCTCCCATGCTCCTCTCGCCAAAGTAACTACATAAAGCAACCCAAGAAGACTTCAAAGACTTACATGAACGTCTTTATAGTTGTTGAGTAACTCTGGGAAGGGTGCGAAACAGCGCTTAGCACTTACCTTGTGGAAGTCTTCCTCTCTGCAGTATGCTCCCCCTCCATCCCTTCCCTTTTTTCAAATAGCACCACAGCCAACTCCACTCGTGAGAAGGCCGAATGCCTCAATTCTGTATTTGCTTCCAAATCTTGTGTCCTTAACCCTTCCCTCTATACCCTCTCTACCCAGTCATAACTAACTGCTCCTCGACTCTGTGTCTTTTGCACCTGAGATTGTAGAGTGCTTTCTACCAACTCTAGACTCTGATTCTACAACTGGACCGAACGGCATCAGCTCATGTGTCCGAAAAACCTGTTATGCTGCTCTTGCACTTCCTCTCTCTGCTGTTTTCACCCTGTCATTTACCCTCGGTCATCTTTGATCTGCTTTGAAATCAGCCATCATCACTGCATTGCATAAAATGGTGCAAAAACAGATCCCCTTAACTGCAGACCTATTAGCTTACTTCCAATCGTCAGCAAGGTCATGAGATCCATCATCACAGCTGACATAAAGTCCTTCCTTTTCTTCAACAGCCTCAAGTCAGAACACCAATGTAGATCCAGACCCGGTCCCTCTACTTTGGACATGCTGCTTATACTCTCCCAACAATGGATGAAGGCCCTCAGTGTCAGACATGAGATCAGTGCTGTATCACTGGACATATCTCATGCTTTTGTTACAGTCTGGCATGCTGCCTTGCTCTCTAAACTCTGCCTATGGAATCCAAGGCCAACTCCACTTTTGGATTACTGACTTCCTCCACTCTCGTCGCCAACATGTAGCTCTCAAAGAAACCCTTTCTTCTCCTCTCCCTGATAATCCTGGAGTGCCCCAAGGCAGTGTTCTGGGCACAGTCCTATTCCTGATCTTCATTCGTGATCTCTCTGACTCTCTGGAAAATCCCCCTTTTCTATTTGCTGAAGACTCCAACCTCTGCAGTGACATCCCTCATCCTTCAGATAAGCAGGCAGCAGCTTCTTCCCTCTCTTCAGATCTTGACAAAATCACAAGCTGGTCAAACACTTGGAATATGTCTTTCAATCCTGACAAATGTCACACTATCACTCTATCTGTCTGAAAGGACCATATGTCAAAACCTCCCATATATTTTCTTCACAATCCTCTTGACAATCCTCTCTTGAGGATGTTCAGTCATTCAAACTCCTGGTTCTCACTGTCAGCCATTATCTTTGTTGGACAAACCACATTTCAAAGTTGGCCTCCAAAGCCAGTGGCTGACTGGGCATCCTTCATCATGCAAAGTTCTTCCTTCGCACACCTGAACTCCTATCCACCTACAAGGCGTTCATCCATAGTTGGATGGAGTACTACTCTCCCCTTCTGGAAAACAACCCTGCTAAACACCTTTGTCAGCTTGATGTCGTGGAAACCAAGGCTTTCAAGATTGTTGGAATCTCCTGCGATGAAGCTGAGTCGATGGGTCTATCACTTTTCCAACACAGACAGGTCGGTGGTCTCTCTGTCTTCTACCACCTCCTTTCTGGTCTTGCACCCTCTGCTCTTTATGTGCTTTGTTTTCCCAGATATCTGCTGGGCACACACAATCCACCATCAACCTCCTTCTGGTGAAACTCCCCAAATACAGAATCACTGCTCACCTCCACTCATTCATTCCTCTTTTTTTCATGACTATATGAACCAACTTCCAGATTCTCTCCAATCTCATTCTTTCCTTGAGGTCTTCAAAACAGCTGTTCACCATCATCTCAGATGACCCCCCTATTCAAAATCATGATTTTTTCTCCATTTGATTATTTTGTGTCTTTCCCCTGTTTGTGGAACCCCCTTCAATCACTCTTCCCTCCAGAGCTTCAAGTAGGCATTGTTCTGCTTTATGCTGTCATCTTTATCCTTACTCATCCTTCCTAACCCAACCATCATACCTAATTGAAATTTTTCCTCCCCTCCTCTCTTTCTCTCTCCTCTTTTCCCTGTTCATTCCCTTGCTTATTGTATCCAACAGTTGCTCTGCTTTCAGCTCATATACCCTGTCATTTTGCTCATCCATAAGCCTCGAGTTTGTCAAAAACAAATTATGATGCAATCTTCTGGATTGGCTTAATCAGGAACCGTGTGGAGTAATGACATCATACAGAATCCATCCTGGCTCAGTTTTACTAATATAAAGGCTGAACCAACAATAATGGGTGAGGCTCTGGTTACCCAATCAGTAAGGCTGACTGGCAAATCTTTTGTAGCATTTTATAGAAGGCCAAATAACTGATGAATCAACTGGTTATTGATCTAAAGTAGATGTTGATGTCTTTAATATTAGCCTAGAAAAAGACCTCCTCCCCAACATCCACCCTCACCCCAGTGAAGAAAGTGAAAGGAGATACAAGAAATGCTGAGCTCCAGGGCCTGCAACCTGGTACAAAGTACTCAGTTAGTGTGCTGGCTCAGACCAAAGCAGGACAAGGACCTCTCAGTCCTGAACAGGTCTTCATCACGCCATTATATGGTATGAATCACTGACTCCAATATCCTGCACACATTGTTGACAAAATGATACTTTTCCTCATTTCTGCTGTCATCCATCCATTTCTGTGCCTTTCATTTTTCCCGTTCCTTTGTGTGAAGCACATTAACCTGCTCGGAAATTCTCAAAATGGCATGTAGGTATGCATCAAGGAAGCTATGTTTCTTAAATCATGAATGCTTCGTTATATTCCTCTCTAGCACCTGGGGAGCTACAGGTTCAGGTGGTCATCCCCTGTTTGCTGGTTCTACTGTTCATTTTGTGTGGTGTTGCTATCCTGCATCGTCGAGGAAGGTACACAGTGGAGGGAATTCTCTGTTGTGAAGAGGAAGGTTAGGGATCTGAGAAAAGCTCGTCAAGTGATGCAATATTACCAGGAAGAGGGTATTTGTGCAAGTCAGGGCAGAAAATCAAAATTAGTAGTTGTGCATTATTCAGAACTTAGAAATTGGTATCAGCTATATAGGAGGTCTTGGAAGTAGTTATTTTATATTCCTGCCTTTCCTTCATCCACTCTTGATCCCCCAGCCTGAAGCAGCACCTATGGCCACCCATCCCTGATCTTGAAAACACAACACTCAGAATATTTTTGGTATGTTTGCTTCCCTTTCGTTATCATTTTTCTTACAATATGATGTCATGTCAGGGTAGTCTTGGGATGGTGAGCTTGCTCCGCCATGATCGCTTGCTCCGCTCACCGCGTCGCTTGGTCAGCAGGTTGCAAAGGGGTTTATAACGAATGTCTTGCTTGCCATGTGATAGCAAGCCACTTGCTAACAGAACCCACCTCTGGTGTGGGAATAGAAGCTTTGATCCTTCTTCTTCTTTCGGATGCAGCACGGGGCTGCGGCGTAGCATCATTGGCTGAGGGTGCAGCTGTGTCATCGATACAATGCCCACTGTAGGTTAGGGCAGGAATTTGGAATTTGTTAAGTGTTCCGGTGAAAGCTGGCCAATTCTCCGTGCAGGACACCGTGGGATCTTTAACTTCCATAAACTAATGCTGGCAGATGCAACACAAAGTTTCACATCCATCCAAGGGACGGCACACACATTGATGTATCACCCTGCCTGTGAAACACCTGGGGTGTGTTCCATCAATAATCATCTGTTCTTTATCAACCGTTTTGTTGGAGTGCTTGCTCGAGTGCATAAGCCACTTGGCCAGCGCTCTTCAACCATATTGGTGATGGAGCACACCTCGGGATGACAGATTTATAGCTATACTGAGATTCGAAGCCAGGATAGACAGCGAGAGGTGAGTGTGTCCTTTGAGGCCATCCTGCCAACTCTTTAGCTTTGCTGAACTTTCACAAAGCAGGAAAAGCCAAATGTCCACCAAGTTCAGACCCCCAACAAAAAACTTTTTCTGAAACTTCAGGAGTTATTACTTTTCCATGTTGACAGTAAAAATGGGTATTGCTAGCAAAACTAATGTCCCAAGTTAGAGTACAATTTTGCTTGTAAATTTGGTCTCATTTAAAAGACCCATTGAACAGTTTGTTTCAATAATGCAAAATATCCATGGCTTCCCACATGTTGGCATTGTGTGTTCTTTTGCTTTAGCATTTATTTGTGGAGATGATAACCCTATATATGCTGTTTGCTGACTCATGGTTGATTTAAATTCTGCCACAGGAGTCTCAAGCCATGCAAAGCCAGATCAAACACCAGGCCATGGTTCGTACAACAAACGAGAGTCTTTCAGTATCCGCAGTTATGGAGGTACCCTTTCTGAACTTTTTACAGCCTCTATGCACTTCAGCTCCAGCTCTTGACAACCTTTGCCAAGACTCTGAGATGGATGAAGATCACAGGGAAGCATGTGACCCTTTGGATTCATATCAAGACCATGGTGGTCCAACATGGAGTGAGATCATAAATGAGCAACAGGTAGATAATGAGAGTGAGTTTGAGGCGAGTCTGAATGAAAGCCACAAGGAAAGTTATGAAAATGAGTCAAGACTGGACATCGATGCACCTTATGAATCCAACATGAACAACCGTTCATCTGCGAAAACTATTCGCAATGACATGGAAGAATCTGGAAATGAACCAACAGAATTACCTGCCACAATGCCGTCCGATAGCAGGCAAGACGGCCCACTGACAGAGCCTTGTTCCTTTCCTGATGTTGGACATCATACCTCCAAAATCCCCAGTACATGGGATAGTGACTACGAAAGGCAGATATTTGTTAAAAGTCTGGAAATGGGTTCCACTGGGATCATCAGCAAGGTTCCTTTTATTCACAATGCTAACAAGGCCAAACTTCAGCCTGGAGAGGTGTACCCTTCACTACAGCACCTAGACATGGAGCAGAAAACCATTGATGCCATTGAGCCAAGCACAGACTTTAGCTTCCTGCTAGCCCTGAAGTAAACAGCACTGATTAGCATGACTCGTTTATGATCAGGAATGCCTGATGAGGCCCAGACC